>NC_064638.1:485003296-485603296 GCF_023864345.2 Schistocerca serialis cubense
AGACACAGTGGTCGAACAGCGCTGACAAGTGTTTGCCGGTCGCGCCATGGAAGTTTAATGAAAGAACACGGCAGACTCAAGGAACTTCTGTGTTGTTCCGTGCTGTTTTATAACTCTGACTATTGTAGTGAAAAAAAAAGAAGAACAGTTGAAATATTGTTAATTAATGCTCATCTTGGACTTGGAGAGGATAAGACGTGTATTCAGATTCAGGATGAGAATGGACTTGGGTTTTAAGTCAACTTTCTCTTATGTCTAAATGAACTTTGTTTCTAACCTTTGGAAAAGGAGGTTGCGGCAGCAAGCTAACCAGCAAGGAAAGTCGACTGACAATCTCAAGTAAGTCATATCGTTAAAGAAGTGAGAGTTTGCACATATACTTCACCATTTTAAGTTACCCAAAGCATTAGAACAAGGCATCTGATCACCGGGCAACAGAAAGCTCACTGCTCAGCATCTACTGCACTGCATGGGTAGTCATCAGATAAATGGAACACCCTATATTATACAAATAGCGTGTTGTGTGTACGACAGTAAACTAGTAGATGACACATTGCTATTACGTGTAGTAGCTTTCTTTCATTAATTAAATGGGCTTTTGATTAAATTTATATAAAATGTGTATTATATAAACGATATATTCAAGAAAAGTATAAGAAGTAAATCAGCAGATGTGTCTCTCCAAGCTCTTTTAACTCTTCCGTTTCAAATCAAAACTGAAGAGTTTCCTCATGGGTCACTCCTTCTATTCTGTCGAGGAGTTCCTTGAAAAATTAAGCTGATTCTTATTGCACTGTTGATCGAGTTTACTTAAACCTATAGACTGACTTTTTTCGGGTCCATAAACATTTATTTTTATCTGTTATTACTTTTATATAAGATGAACATCAACAGAAGCAAAACGAGGATAATGGAATGTACTCGAATTAAGTCGAGTGATGCTGAGGGAATTAGATTAGGAAATGAGACACTTAAAGTAGTAAAGGAGTTTTGATATTTGGGGAGCAAAATAACTGATGATGGTCGAAGTAGAGAGGATATAAAATGTGGACTGGCAATGGCAAGGAAAGCGTTTCCAAATAAGAGAAATTTGTTAACATTGAGCATAGATTTAAGTGTCAGAAAGTCGTTTTTGAAAGTATTTATATGGAGTGTAGCCATGTATGGAATTGAAATGTGGACGATAAATAGTTTGGACAAGAATAGAATAGAAGCTTTCGAAATGTGGTGCTACAGAAGAAGGCTGAAGATTATATGGGTAGGTCACATAACTAATGAGGAGGTATTGAATAGAATTGGAGAGAAGAGAAATTTGTGGCACAACTTGGACTAGAAGAAGGGATTGGTTGGTAGGACATGTTCTGAGGCATCAAGGGATCACCAATTTAGTACTGGAGGGCACCGTGGAGGATAAAAATCATAGAGGGAGACCAAGAGATGAATACACTAAGCAGATTCAGAAGAATGTAGGTTACAGTAAGTACTGGGAGATAAGAATCTTACACAGGATAGAGTAGCATGGAGAGCTGCATCAAACCAGTCTCAGGACTGAAGACCAAAAACACATTACTTTTATCTTGTAATTTCATGTACTAACACATTCCATGACCTTCGAGACTTGCTCCTCAATTTGGTCCTACGGAACTTGACATGTAAATAAATAAATAAAAGCCATTGCATTTATCATCTTGGTTAAATAGTTATTAATTTTACAAGAATGTGTCTTTTATCTTTTTCTATTACCTAATGAATTCCAATTAACATATTTAATGTCAAAGGTCTGTCAATCATCAATTGTCATTAATATTATATTAATGATTTTTATTTAGGCCCATCAATGGCCTGATATAAATATACATTTTAATTTGTATACAGCACTTTCAACTTATATATTCAGTTATTGTATCTGTAAGTTACAATCAGTATCAATGCATTCAGAATAATTTCACATGAAACTTGTCTATGCCATCCTTGTTGCTGCCCCATTCTACAGCTTTCATAAACAAAAAAATCTCTCTCTCTATTATAACAGAAATAGCAGGAAATTTATCCATGATATTTTCCAAGTTTTTTCTGAAGTGTTCTGCCACTAGACAGGTGGTCAATAAAAGCATCTGTTTACCACATTTGACCCACTTTTCATTCTTACCTTATCCCACATTATTTTGCAACCAGAAATTACGTAACATCTGTAGGTATTATACCTTTTCTCATATTATTTTGTATCCAAAAATTATATAACATCTCTAGGTATTATTGAGTTCTTTCCTGTCATGAATATGTTGCCACTGTTATCATCTAGCCTATCCTTACGTTATATATTCTAATATGAATTTAGGATTTTACCATTATTTGTTCCTTGTTTCAACCAGTTTTCTGATCCCAGTACTATGTGAGCATTATTACCTTTAATAAGCAAGATCACCACTGGAACCTTATCGTGGATGCTCCTGCAGGTGGCTAATACCCTACTTGCATTTCTAGTGCACAAATGACTTACTGAGAGGGCTGGGGGGAGGGGGTGTACAATTCTCCAACAGTGGAGGTCAAAGAATTCACCTCTGAGACTTTCACAGAATGGCCGACAAATCATAGAATTTAATACTGTGAACAGACAGACATTGTCTACAACAATGAAATAATTTAGTGTCCCAGAAAAACTGATGCAGCTTGCAACGATGTGCACTTAAAACTAAAATTTTAGAGTTATAGTTCAAAATAAACTCTCAGAAATGTTCTTTGTTGCATCTATAGTGAAACAGTTTTCAACTAGTTACAGAGAAGACTATCAGGAAAATAAAGTTATCACATCTTGAAACTGAATTAAAGCTCAGATGTAATGTGCGTATGCATATGCACATGATGTATTACAATATACAACAGCTTACTTGAAACAGTGCTGGAAATTAATATCAAGTAAATCAAATACTTCGTTATGGCATGGCAAACCAATACAGAATGGCTTGAAAAATTAATACAGAAGAATCTGAAAGAGTAAAACAGTTCACTCATCTTAGAATGGTTTTAACTGCAGACAATGATGTCAAAGAAGAAATACACTGCAGAACACAAAAAGCAAGTATGAATCATTATTCATTGCTGGTAGTAATAAAAAGAAACCTCATGTCAATAAATTCAAAGATATACATATATAAAATTCTTATCATACCTGTTCTAACATATGATTGTGGCACTTAAACATTAATCAAATCGGAACAGGCAAAACTGAACTCTGCGACTGCACAATTTTGAGGAAAAATGGAAATTCATGACTGTAAAAATACATAAAATAAGGGAAAGGCAACCACTTACCTACAGAAGACTGGTACATAGTGCACAGAAAAACATAATAGAAAACGTTTAACACTAGCTTTCGAGCTCTTGCTCTTTTACTAGTACGAGTACACACATTGACATACAACCTCAGAGACACCAAAATGAATACGCTGGGAGTAGTGGCGAGCATGTAAGTTTGGGTATCTGTGGTTGTGAGCATGAATGTGTGCACTCTTACCAGAAAAAGAGGAAGAGCTTGAAGCATAGTTCAGGCTGCAACTTTTGTTAAAACGACCACACCCAAGTATAGGTCGGGCTCTGATTTTCTCAACATACGAGTCACCTACTGTTCGAAAACTGGACTCATTTCGTATTAAGACAATGTACAGACGTCGTACAACCTGCCCCTTGACTGGTGTTGCCTTTTGCTGTCAATTTCTAGAATTATTTCGAATGAAACATTGGCGAATGGAACAGGTGCTGTTGTGGATGATTGAGCCAATATGATCACACTGATGTAGTATCATGAGTGTAAACTTATGTTTTACAGTTTGCTGTAATTCTGCTACAATTACGTCATGTATGTTGAGTGATCAAGAAATTTTGGAAATTCAAGAGGAAGAAATTGCTCAATAATTCACCTTGCATTTTTTTTCTCGGGAGGATGATTATATTTTCTGCCATCATTATTTTAAAATGTGTAATCCATCAGACCACCCATGAACCATGGACTTTGCCGTTGCTGGGGACTCTTGCGGACCTCAGCGATACAGAGAGCCGTACTGTAGGTGCAACCACAACGAAGGAGTATTTGTCAAGACATCAGACAAACTTCTGGTTTCTCAAGAGGGCATCATCCATTTCAGTAGTAGCAGGGGCAACTGCCTGGATGATTGACCGATCTGGCCTCGTAACATCAACCAAAATGGCCTTGCTTTGCTGGTACTATGAACGGCTGAAAGCAAGGGGAAACTACAGCCAATGATGACATCCTCTTGCGAACATATTCTGGAGATGAAATAGTCGTCATGAGAAACAAAACTGGCTTCTACAGATTGGAGCATGGAATGTCAGATCCCTTAGTCAGGCAGGCAGGTTCAATTTAAAAAGGGAAATGGATAGGTTAAAGTTAGATATTGTGATTAGTCTATTTCCGTGGCAGGAGGAACAAGCCTTCTGGTCAGGTGAATACAGAGTTATAAATGCAAAACCAAATAACTATAATGCTGGAGTAGGTTTAATAATAAAATTTAAAAAAATAGGAACACGGATATGCTACTATGAACAGCATATAATCGCATTATTGTAGCCAAGACCGACACAAAGCCCACACCTACCACAGTAGTACAAGTTTATATGCCATCTAGCTCTGCAGATTATGATGATATTGAAGAAATGTATGATTCGATAAAAGAAATTATTCAGACAGTTAAGGGAAACGAAAATTTAATAATCATGAGGGCCAGAATCCGATAGTAGGAAAAGGAAGAGAAGGAAAAGTATTGGTGAATATGGACGAGGGTAAGGAATGAAAGAGGAAGCTGCCAGGTAGAATTTTGCACAGAGCATAACTACTTAATCATAGGTAGAACTTGGTTTAAGAATCATGAAAGAAGGTTGTATATGTGGAAGAGGCCTGGAGATATTGGAAGGTTTCAGATAGATTACATAGTGGTAAGACAGAGATTTTGGAACCAGGTTTTAAATTGTAAGACATTTCCAGGGGCAGATGTTGACTCTGGCCACAGTTTATTGGTTATAAAGTGTAGATTAAAACTGACAAAAATGCAAAAAGGTAGGAATTTATCGAGATGAGACCCAGATAAACTGAAAGTACCAGATGTTGTAGAGAGTTTGAAAGAGAGCATTAGGGAATGGCTGACAAGAACAGAGGAAAGAAATACAATAGAAGAAAAATGGGTAACTTTGAGATATGAAATAGTGAAGGCAGCAGAAGCTCAAGTATGGAAATCCTAGTAGAAATCCCTGGGTAACAGAAGAGATATTGAATATAATTGACGAAATGAGAAATATACAAATGCAGTAAATGAAGCAGGCAAAAAGGAATATAAACATCTCAAAAATGAGATTGACAGGAAGTGCAAAATGGCTAAGCAGGGATGGCCAGAGGACAAATGTAAGGATGTAGAAGCATTATGGGTAAGATAGATACTGCCTACAGACCTTGGGAGAAAAGAGAACCACCTGTATGAATATCGAGAGCACAGAAGGAAAACCAGTTCTAAGCAAAGAAGGGAAAGCAGAAAGTTGGAAGGAGTAAGCAGTGGGCCTATACAAGGATGAAGTGCTTGAGGGCAATATTATGGAAATGGAAGAGGACCTAGATGAAGATGAAATGGGGGATATGACACTACGTGAAGAATCTGACAGAGCACTGAAAGACCTAAGTCGAAACAAGATCCCTGGAGTAGACAACATTCCATTAGAACTACCGATAGCCTTGAGAGAGCCAGCCATGACAAAACTCTACCACCTGGTGAGCAGAGTGTATGAGACAGGCAAAATACCTTCAGACTTCAAGAAGAATATAATAATTCCAATTCCAAAGAAAGCAGGTGTTGACAGGTGTGAAAATCACTGAACTATCAGTTTAGTAAGTCATGGTTGCAAAGTACTAACATGAATTCTTTAAAAACGAATTGAAAAACTGGTAGAAGCCAACATCAGGGAAGATCAGTTTGGATTCCATAGAAATGTTGGGTGAGAAAATACTGACCCTACAACTTATCTTAGAAGATAGGGTAAGGAAAGGCAAATCTACATTTCTAGTATTTGTAGATTTAGAAAAAGCTTTTGACAATGCTGACTGGAATACTCCCTTTCAAATTCTGAAAGTGGCAGGTGTAAGATACAGGGAGCGAAAGGCTGTTTACAATTTGTACAGAAACTAGACGGCAGTTATAAAAGTCAAGGGGCATGAAAGGGAAGCAGTGATTGAGAAAGGAGTGAAACAGAGTTGATCCTATCCCAGATGTTATTCATCTGTATAATGAGCAAGCAGTAAAGGAAACAAAACAAAAAATTGGAGTAGGAATCAAAATCCATGAAGAAGAAATAAAAACTTTGAGATTTGCCAATGACATGGTAATTCTATCAGAGACAGCAAAGGACTTGGAAGAGCAGTTGAACGGAATGGACACTGTCTTCAAAGGAGGATATGTGAGGTGTGACTGGAAAGTTTTAAGAATGGATCCGCTACTGCTTACTGGTTTGGCGGGCAGGCACATGGAGGGTGGGGAGTGAGTCATTGCCGTGTCCTTGAACGCCCTCTGACAGGAAACTGTGTTTCCTTTATTGAATTCATTGTGGCAGCTGGTTGAGTGTGGGTCTATTAGGGCTTGTTGCCGGATTCTGTCTGCGTGAAAATGGACGTAAAAACAGAGCAATGAGTTTGTGTGAAATTTTGTTATAAAACCAGGAAATCAGCTTCTGAAACTTACGAACTATTAAAAACAGCTTTTGGAGTAATTGTCTTAGCCAATCAAATGTTTTTGTCTGGTTCAACAGTGTTAAAAATGGCTGCGAATCATTTGAATATGATCCTCAAAAAAGAATGAAAATGTTGTGAAAGTTCGCGACTTAGTGCGCTCTGATCGTAGACTTACAATTAGGAAGATGGCTGATGAACTTAATTTAGTTTCTATGCAGTTCAGCCAATTTTAACTGAAGATCTGAACATGCGTCGAGTGTCTGCAAAATTAATTCCAAACATTTTGTCAAGTGACCAAAGACAATACCCACTTGAAGTGTGCCAAGATCTGATTAATCGGACTAAAAATGACCCAGATTTGTTAAATAGGGTAATTACAGGTGACGAATCATGGGTATATGGATATGATCCTGAAACCAAAGTGCAGTCTTTACAGTGGAAGACTCCAGTTCACCACAACCAAAAAAACCACGAAAAAGTCGTCGAAGGTGAAGACAATGTTTGTGATTTTTTTCGATTATACCGGTATTGTGCATCACATATTTACCCCTGGAGGACAGACAATTGACAAGGAATACTACAAATGTGTCCTTGAGCATTTACGTGAAGAGGTGCGGAAGTAAAGGCCTGCATTGTGGAGAGACAGGAGTTGGGTGCTGCACCATGACAATGCTCCGGCTCATCGTGCCTTCTCCATCGAAGTCTTGACCAGATTCAAAATTCCTGTGCTTCCACAACTGCCATATTCCCCTGATTTGGCCCCTAAACTGAAATTTTCACTAAAAGGAAAGCGATTTCACTCAATTGAAGACATCCTTGCAAATACGGAGAGCGTCCTTAACACACTTAAAAAATTTCCAGGAAGTCGATGTGTTCAGTCAGAAGAGGACTATTTTGAAGGAGAGGCATCACAGTAGCCTGTAAGTACCACCACTGTACAATTACAAGCCCATTCTTAAAACTTTCCAATCACACCTCGTAAGATGAACATCAACAAAAGCAAAATGAGGCTAATGGAAATAAGACGAATTACACAAAGTGATTTGAAGGTACAAAATTATGTTCATTAGTATTAAAAATCACAAAAAAGCAATGTTGTAGTTTCCAATAATAATATTTTGTCCAATGAGTCAGATATAAACGATCTTTCACAAATGACATTTAACGAAGAGTTTGATTTAATTGGAGATGATGCTGACATACAGGAGTTAGATGAGGATGGGTGTCCTGTACATCATCACATAAGTGGCTGCTGATCATATTGAATCATTAAGAAAAATAAATGTAATTATTGTAAAATGTATCTTACAGCAGATGATGAGTACATAAAAGGTGACCAAAATCCTTACCAACAGAGGTGGACTGTGTTGTCCTAGTAAGGATGTTGTAATATTTTGTTTCATATGTATATGCTACTGCAAAGAAATTGCTTACTGACAAAGAAGAGTTGTTTGTTTGGAAAAGATACCACAGAACTGTGTTGTTTTGTGTATGTTGTAGCGACTTCTTTGATCATTTATTTGTTGAGTTTGATTGTACTGCAAATCACACTGTACATAAAATCATTGACTGTATACCTGGTCTTGTGGTCAATATTCTTTTGAATAATTATAGCAAAAGAGTCAATGAGATTATAAATACAAATAGTATTGCAACACTCAGGAGAGAGAGAACTTAACTGAAAATTTGGTTCTGTGAAGGTTTTTGTATTTTTAAGCACAAAAAATAATTAAATAATTATGTAAATAAAAATATTAGTTCCTTGCTTATTGAATTTCTAACCTTTCCTTGATTCCCCGTGCCAGTTTTTGTACAGATAATACAAAATTTCACTTACCTGCAAATTAAGTTTCAATATGATATTACAAAAAAAGGCAAAATAAGAGAACAAAATAAGAGAACAAATATTCATTATTTGAGGTAACAGAATTTCCTTTTTATTTTAGATAAGAATTTAATAAACGTTAAATTCAATATAGGCTAGCAGCTGAAACCATCGCGCACAGTAGTATAACGACTCTAGATGACATGATATACGGAGTGTTGAGGCCTTTTTTTCTAGGTGACACTGTGTGAACCCGATCCCAGATAACAATGGATTTATAAAAGAAAGGGCATGAGTGTCGGCAAAATTTTTCAGTTGTCTGGAAAGTAGCACAACTCACACAATAAAAGCTACCAAAACCATTGGGTTCATTTAAATGAACTTTAAATATAAAAATATCGTTAAGTACAAAGAGAGGTTGTGTACTTGTTGCAGTAGAGAAGCAAACTTCAATCACTGATTCAGAAACTTAGACAGACCTAATTATCAGGTTAGTATAAAATTTGTGTATTGTACTTACCAGTAATATCACCAATTTCACTGCATTTGTGATATGTGGCATTGATATCAGCAAACATTATTGTAGCTTGGTCCTGGATGTTGTAGCGAATGAATGGCTGAAGCACGAGCTACAAAGATTTCAAACAGTGTGAGGTACAATTTACTCAATTCTTATTGTGTACCTCATAAAGAAATAGAAATTAATGTAAGCAACAATTTTCAAATAAACTTATTTTGTGGAAATTCCTAAGCTTTCCTAAGTCTAAAGAAATATAAAGATACAATTTTTAAATCACATCTAAAGCAGTCGGGTACTTATTGCCTTTACATTGCTGACCAACATTAAATAGCTGCATCAGGTATCAACAACAGACAGCACCATGCCTTTCTTGTTCCAATTGCTAAAATGAGTAAAGTACACACTGATCATCGGTTAGATGCCAAAACTTCCAAGGATGCCAAGTCACCAACAATCAAGCTATCCAGAAGATATGTGAATGGAACAATTGTTGCCAGCTTGTATGTAACACAAACACTGATGATGACGTAAGAAGTGATACCTGATTTATAGACACCTGAGCAGGTTGTCTTTATGTGGCGTGTGGCAGTTGTGACCCCCCACACCCTCTTTGCCGCAGTTCCATGCCTTTCTTGTTCCAATTGCTAAAATGAGTAAAGTACACACTGATCATCGGTTAGATGCCAAAACTTCCAAGGATGCCAAGTCACCAACAATCAAGCTATCCAGAAGATATGTGAATGGAACAATTGTTGCCAGCTTGTATGTAACACAAACACTGATGATGACGTAAGAAGTGATACCTGATTTATAGACACCTGAGCAGGTTGTCTTTATGTGGCGTGTGGCAGTTGTGACCCCCCACACCCTCTTTGCCGCAGTTCCATTTAGGCTGCATTTGGTGTACATCAGCTGAGTCAAAGTTCTATTAATTACCCTTTTTTATGCAACTACTGTTTTTCTTCGGTTGAATTTTCCACATAGTTCAAAAATTTTCAGATCAGTTTTTAAATGTAGTTGTAGCACAGCCATCAAACAATTGCAATAGTAACTACACCATACTTAGGCCAACCCAGGACATAATTTTTAAATTACTTGGAAATCTTAACAATTTACTGAAACACTAAACTTTATTTATTCAGTTGTATTTTTTACTGGTCCTGACTTCACATTACTAAACTTGTTACTGTTATTAGCAGTACAGCAAACGAACTTTTTCTTCATGTTTGCATTTTTTCACACTTCAAAAGATACTGTGACAAAATTTGTGCAGTTTTATCTGGCACATCATCAAAATTTAAAAATTTAAATTAAATTCCCCTGCCCCAGATTGAAATATCTTACAACAATTAGAACAAGTAATACTTACTTATGTTTGAGCACTCCATCTTTATTGTAATGTAATTAATGTTTTCCAAAGAACGCAATACATTATTAAACATACATGGCGAAATAATGTTAACATTAACTGACTCGGTATTAGTTCTGGGAGATTTTGGATCACATTATTTCTAACCATTTCAGATGTGCAGTCTCATGTCTTGAAACTGAGATCGTGTCTAACAGTTGTTATTGTTGTTGTTGTGGTCTTTAGTCCACAGACTGGTTTGATACAGCTCTCCATGCTAATCTATCCTGTACAAGCTGCTTCATCTCCCAGTACCTACTGCACCCTACATCCTTCTGAATCTGTTTAGTGTATTCATCTCTTGGTCTCCCTCTACGATTTTTACCCTCCACGCTGCCCTCCAATACTATATTGGTGATCCCTTGATGCCTCAGAATATGTCCTACCAACCGATCCCTTCTTCTAGTCAAGTTGTGCCACAAATTTCTCTTCTCTCCAATTCTATTCAATACCTCCTCATTAGTTATGTGATCTATCCATCTAATCTTCAGCATTCTTCCATACCACCACATTTCGAAAGCTTCTATTCTTGTGTCTAACAGTATGGTGTGAAAATATAGCATCCTTAGCAGCACCTTCCAGAGCACTGTTATTCCCATCTTTGGCTTTAAAAAATCTCTTATGTTTAGTAAAGCAGTAGTATTAATAGTACTCCTCTGTTTAGCTGGTTCTACATGGTCTTTAATATAACCCTTTCTTACATGTGCAAAAGACAATTATTCAGTAAAAAGCGTGCAATAAACATGTCCCTTGTTACTGTCACTAAATGATTTCTTAAATTTGTATTTTTGTTGCAGGTTTAACATTAAACACACACTTTTCTTGCCCACAGCTAAACGATGACGTAAAAAATGAATAGAGATAAAATTACCAGAAATGCATAGACAAGTTACTTCACATACAAAAATAAAAACATATGCGTAGACAAGTTACTTCACATACAAAAATAACATAAACACATTGTCCCTGCTGTGTTACCAAATGATTAAATAACCTGTTGACACATGCACAGAGCTGAAAACTGGCTGAAGATAGAATGGTTAAAAAACATGGTTACAAGGAAAAGAAATATCCACAAATAATAATGGCTTTCTGTGCTGTAGAAAATTTATGGGACTTAGGAGACAAAATAATGGATTTCATAGTTGTGCTTGCAAAATGGTATGCATATTTTATGTAATATAAGGGGATGTCGTTATCAGGAGAAAGAAAACTGGCGTTCTACGGATCGGAGCGTGGAATGTCAGATCCCTTAATCGGGCAGGTAGGTTAGAAAATTTAAAAATGGAAATGGATAGGTTGAAGTTAGATATAGTGGGAATTAGTGAAGTTCGGTGGCAGGAGGAACAAGACTTCTGGTCAGGTGACTACAGGGTTATAAACACAAAATCAAATAGGGGTAATGCAGGAGTAGGTTTAATAATGAATAGGAAAATAGGAATGCGGGTAAGCTACTACAAACAGCATAGTGAACGCATTATTGTGGCCAAGATAGATACGAAGCCCACACCTACTACAGTAGTACAAGTTTATATGCCAACTAGCTCTGCAGATGACGAAGAAATTGAAGAAATGTATGATGAAATAAAAGAAATTATTCAGATTGTGAAGGGAGACGAAAATTTAATAGTCATGGGTGACTGGAATTCGAGTGTAGGAAAAGGGAGAGAAGGAAACATAGTAGGTGAATATGGATTGGGGGACAGAAATGAAAGAGGAAGCCGCCTTGTAGAATTTTGCACAGAGCACAACATAATCATAACTAACACTTGGTTTAAGAATCATGAAAGAAGGTTGTATACATGGAAGAACCCTGGAGATACTAAAAGGTATCAGATAGATTATATAATGGTAAGACAGAGATTTAGGAACCAGGTTTTAAATTGTAAGATATTTCCAGGGGCAGATGTGGACTCTGACCACAATCTATTGGTTATGACCTGTAGATTAAAACTGAAGAAACTGCAAAAAGGTGGGAATTTAAGGAGATGGGACCTGGTTAAACTAAAAGAACCAGAGGTTGTACAGAGATTCAGGGAGAGCATAAGGGAGCAATTGACAGGAATGGGGGAAATAAATACAGTAGAAGAAGAATGGGTAGCTTTGAGGGATGAAGTAGTGAAGGCAGCAGAGGATCAAGTAGGTAAAAAGACAAGGGCTAGTAGAAATCCTTGGGTAACAGAAGAAATACTGAATTTAATTGATGAAAGGAGAAAATATAAAAATGCAGTAAGTGAAACAGGCAAAAAGGAATACAAACGTCTCAAAAATGAGATCGACAGGAAGTGCAAAATGGCTAAGCAGGGATGGCTAGAGGACAAATGTAAGGATATAGAGGCCTATCTCACTAGGGGTAAGATAGATACCGCCTACAGGAAAATTAAAGAGACCTTTGGAGATAAGAGAACGACTTGTATGAATATCAAGAGCTCAGATGGAAACCCAGTTCTAAGCAAAGAAGGGAAAGCAGAAAGGTGGAAGGAGTATATAGAGGGTCTATACAAGGGTGATGTACTTGAGGACAATATTATGAAATTGGAAGAGGATGTAGATGAAGATGAAATGGGAGATATGATACTGCGTGAAGAGTTTGACAGAGCACTGAAAGACCTGAGTCGAAACAAGGCCCCCGGAGTAGACAATATTCCATTGGAACTACTGACGGCCGTGGGAGAGCCATTCCTGACAAAACTCTACCATCTGGTGAGCAAGATGTATGAAACAGGCGAAATACCCTCAGACTTCAAGAAGAACATAATAATTCCAATCCCAAAGAAAGCAGGTGTTGACAGATGTGAAAATTACCGAACTATCAGCTTAATAAGTCACAGCTGCAAAATACTAACACGAATTCTTTACAGACGAATGGAAAAACTAGTAGAAGCCAACCTCGGGGAAGATCAGTTTGGATTCCGTAGAAACACTGGAACACGTGAGGCAATACTGACCTTACGACTTATCTTAGAAGAAAGATTAAGAAAAGGCAAACCTACGTTTCTAGCATTTGTAGACTTAGAGAAAGCTTTTGACAATGTTGACTGGAATACTCTCTTTCAAATTCTAAAGGTGGCAGGGGTAAAATACAGGGAGCGAAAGGCTATTTACAATTTGTACAGAAACCAGATGGCAGTTATAAGAGTCGAGGGACATGAAAGGGAAGCAGTGGTTGGGAAGGGAGTAAGACAGGGTTGTAGCCTCTCCCCGATGTTGTTCAATCTGTATATTGAGCAAGCAGTAAAGGAAACAAAAGAAAAATTCGGAGTAGGTATTAAAATTCATGGAGAAGAAATAAAAACTTTGAGGTTCGCCGATGACATTGTAATTCTGTCAGAGACAGCAAAGGACTTGGAAGAGCAGTTGAATGGAATGGACAGTGTCTTGAAAGGAGGATATAAGATGAACATCAACAAAAGCAAAACAAGGATAATGGAATGTAGTCTAATTAAGTCGGGTGATGCTGAGGGAATTAGATTAGGAAATGAGACACTTAAAGTAGTAAAGGAGTTTTGCTATTTAGGGAGCAAAATAACTGATGATGGTCGAAGTAGAGAGGATATAAAATGTAGGCTGGCTATGGCAAGGAAAGCGTTTCTGAAGAAGAGAAATTTGTTAACATCCAGTATTGATTTAAGTGTCAGGAAGTCATTTCTGAAAGTATTCGTATGGAGTGTAGCCATGTATGGAAGTGAAACATGGACGATAAATAGTTTGGACAAGAAGAGAATAGAAGCTTTCGAAATGTGGTGCTACAGAAGAATGCTGAAGATTAGATGGGTAGATCACATAACTAATGAGGAAGTATTGAATAGGATTGGGGAGAAGAGAAGTTTGTGGCACAACTTGACCAGAAGAAGAGATCGGTTGGTAGGACATGTTCTGAGGCATCAAGGGATCACCAATTTAGTATTGGAGGGCAGCGTGGAGGGTAAAAATCGTAGAGGGAGACCAAGAGATGAATACACTAAGCAGATTCAGAAGGATGTAGGTTGCAGTAGGTACTGGGAGATGAAAAAGCTTGCACAGGATAGAGTAGCATGGAGAGCTGCATCAAACCAGTCTCAGGACTGAAGACCACAACAGCAACAACAATATTGAAATTGGCTGCACAAAAAAAATCTCTACACTCAGCCCAAGTTGATTTCCAACAACCTTTAAATTACTTCTGGAACTGGCCTCGAGAGGTCACAGTGAACTCATTTCATTTATAACACTTCACCCTACTTAGTAAGTAAGTGAAGATGTGTAAAGATGGCTGGATGTGGCAGAGTACTTAAATCATTGTAATGTCACCTGCTAAAGAGTGGTGGAAAATCACATGTAAACAAAAACTGTGAACCATAAACAGAGAGACAAAAAATAATGTTCCAGAATGCAAAGAAATCAGCCCAGATTGGCATACATGTCAAAGTGCTGCTTCCAGGATGGGTAGGAGCACTGGCCCAAAATTGAATCTGCCCGGGCAGTCAGCCTGAACACGTGTTTTAGGCGATATCCTACAGCCCACTACAGAAATGCCAGGCTGATGCCTAAGTATCATCTCAGTTATTTGACTCACAAACTTTTAAAAAACTTTTGCTCACTTTCACATGAGTGATATTACACGCAGACAGTTAGCGTACACACATTCTGTCCCAAAGGGTGGAACTGGAAGGGCATTCGGCCACCTCTTAAATTACCCATCCAACATCTGTTAAAACCAAAGAATTATTGTGCAATGAATATCAAAAGAATGGCTGAGACAAGGATTAAGAATTAATATAAACTATAAAAAGATGTTGCAGAAATGTCAAATGCAAAACCAAATTCTGATAATTTAAATGAATCCTGTTGGCATAGAGACAGTGGATATACACTGATCAGCATCACCTGGCAAAGAATGACTGTTGGTCTCACTCTCTCTCTCTCTCTCTCTCTCTCTCTCTCTCTCTCTCTCTCTCTCTCTCTCACACACACACACACACACACACACACACAGTGCATGTAGTATCAGTGAGCACACTGTCCGTGTGTAGAATGGGAAAGGCGCCAGTCTGAGTTTGACTGAGGACAGATTGTGATAGCCTGGAGGCTCGGCAAGAGCACTTCGGAAACTTTTGGGTGTTTGAGAAGTGTTGTGGCGAGTGTCTTCAACACGTGATGAAATCATGGTGAAACCTTGTCCAGACACTATGGGATTCAGCAGCCACCCCTCATTACTGATGTTGGACACTGCAGAATGGGCAGACCAGTAAAAGAGGACAGGTAGCAAACTGTCGCAGAACTAACATCAGACTTTAATGCTGGACAGAATACAAGTGTGTCCGAGCAAACAATGCACTGAACACTCCTAACGATGGGCCTCTGCAGCCAACGACCCATAAATGTGCCAATGTTAACACCATGACATCAGCATTTACGGCTAAAATGGGCACGTGACCATCGGCACCGTACTTTGGCGCAGAGGCAGAGCGTTGCATGGTCTGATGAATCCTAATACCTTCATCATCATGCCAATGGAAGGGCACAAATCAATTGTCTTCCAGGGGAACAGCTACCTGACACCAGTAATGTGGGACAGAGACAAGCAGGCGGTGGCTCCATTATGGTCTTGGAGACATTCATGTGGCTATCCACGAGTCCAGAGGAGCCTGCACAAGGCTTCATGATGGCCAAGGGGTATTGCATACTAGTTGCAGATCACCTACACCCCTTTCCCAATGGCAGTGGCATTTTTCAACAAGATAATGCGCCATGTCACAAGGCCAGAAAGGTAATGTAGTGGTTTGAGGAGTTCCAACTGACGTGCTGGCCCCCCAACTTGCCAGATCTGAACCCAATCAAATATATCAGGGCAGCCACTGAACATGGCACTAGAGCACATAAATCCCCTCCTGGAGTTAACAGGAATTAGGTGACTGGTGTGCAGGTATGGTGCCAACTCCCTCCAGCAAACTACCAAGACCTCATTGCTTCCATGCCCTGACCTGTCGCTGCTGTTATCTGTGCCAAAGAGGGACATACCAGCTATTATGTAGGTGGTTATAATATTCTGGCTGAGCACTGTACTCTGCATGGGCATCTGTGACTACTTGTTTATGGTAACCTAACCCTTTAACGCCGATGACATTGTAATTCTGTCAGAGACAGCAAAGGACTTGGAAGAGCAGTTGAATGGAATGGACAGTGTCTTGAAAGGAGGATATAAGATGAACATCAACAAAAGCAAAACAAGGATAATGGAATGTAGTCTAATTAAGTCGGGTGATGCTGAGGGAATTAGATTAGGAAATGAGGCACTTAAAGTAGTAAAGGAGTTTTGATATTTGGGGAGCAAAATAACTGATGATGGTCGAAGTAGAGAGGATATAAAATGTAGGCTGGCAATGGCAAGGAAAGCGTTTCTGAAGAAGAGAAATCTGTTAACATCCAGTATTGATTTAAGTGTCAGGAAGTCATTTCTGAAAGTATTTGTATGGAGTGTAGCCATGTATGGAAGTGAAACATGGACGATAAATAGTTTGGACAAGAAGAGAATAGAAGCTTTCGAAATGTGGTGCTACAGAAGAATGCTGAAGATTAGATGGGTAGATCACATAACTAATGAGGAAGTATTGAATAGGATTGGGGAGAAGAGAAGTTTGTGGCACAACTTGACCAGAAGAAGGGATCGGTTGGTAGGACATGTTCTGAGGCATCAAGGGATCACCAATTTAGTATTGGAGGGGAGCGTGGAGGGTAAAAATCGTAGAGGGAGACCAAGAGATGAATACACTAAGCAGATTCAGAAGGATGTAGGCTGCAGTAGGTACTGGGAGATGAAAAAGCTTGCACAGGATAGAGTAGCATGGAGAGCTGCATCAAACCAGTCTCAGGACTGAAGACCACAACAACAACAACAACCCTTTAGGGATAAAAATTTGTCTTCAAGGCTCCATGAGGAGGATGGAAGGTTAGAGTTTAATGTCCTGTAGACAAAAAGTCATTAGAAGTGAAATGACAGCAAAAATATTTTCATTCAATGTCCCATCGCAATCACGGTCATTAAAGATGGAGCGTAAACTTGAACCTGGGAAGGAAATTGGCCATGTGCACTAAAGCAGCTATTAAAAATGAATATTTAGCAACACAACCATACAAGATGAGGTAGAGTACAGAATAATTAAAGAAATATATAGTACAGGAAATACAGCACAATGAACCAAAAAATAAACCAAAATTCATTGGAATTCATAACAAGTACTACCACAGCTGAAAATTACAATCGGACAATGTACGTATCACTGCAAAGGTAGTAACCTAAAGCTCAAATCAAAAGTGCAGGTACTTTTAGAGAATATAGAGAATAGATTTAAGGTTTTCAAGGAGAGGAATTAACACTACCAACTGTTTAGCAAGTGTAGTAGAGACATATTGGCACAGACTGGATAAACAAGATTATTTCTGACTGGTACGTCATTGCCTTTTGCAGCATTTGGTTCCTAAATGTGTGTTGTTGCAACACAGGGAAAAATGAAGTTTCTGAGATTACTGTACAGCGACCTTGACACAGCCTTAAATTCAGTCTCAACTTTGAAAACTATAAATGTGTTCTACTCAACTTTTCAGCACCACTATTATGCCTGATATCTCCAGGGGAGCACAGTTAACATAGTGCTCAAAAAGAGATGTAGCAAAACTTTTTAAATATAATGGCAACAACAAAAAATCTTAAACTGAAATATCCAGGCTAGGAAACTCAACAATTACAGAAAAATAGATTACTACTCACACGTTGCACTGCAAACAGGTACAGCGAAAACACTGTTGCACATTAAGCCTTCATCAGGAAATAAAAACATGCATTCACACAAGCAAGGACACCTCACATATATATGACCACTATCAGTCACAAAGACAGAACAGACACCATAGCAGAGGAAGTGTTCATTGCAGTTCACAAAAATATTGTCGCTACTGAGGCCAAGTTGAGTGTGACAGTGTGAAGTTATCTGGTCACATATGACAGGTCTAGGTGAAACCGAGTTATTTGTTGGATGTATTTTACCAACCACTCAATTCTGCTGTGACAGTTCTAGAGTCATTCAAAGAATGTCTATGGTCTGCAGCATGTAAAAACTCAGATAATGCAATACCAGTTGTAGGTGACTTTAACCCATCGAGGTGACTATAACCTACTGCAGGTGTGGGGGAGGGGAGGAGGGGGGGGGGGGGGGGGTTTGAGAGGCTGGCTTGCAAAGGAGTTTTGAACACATTTTTCATCAACTTTCTTGAGCAGCTAGTCTGGCAGCCTACAAGCAACAGAAATACCTTAGACCTTGTAGCTACAAACAGGACGGACCTTATCAATGACATCACTACACAGACAGGGATTAGGGATCGTGATATCATAGAGACTTTGGTTACAAAAGTTAATAAATAAGCCAATAAACCTAGGAGAATGATTCTGCTAGAAAGAGCAGGTAAGCAGCTGTTGACATCTCATTTAAACAATGAACTGACATCACTTAGTTACAATAAGACAGATGTAGAGGAATTATGGGCAAAGTTTAAACAGATCATAAATCGTGGTCTGGAGAACTATGTGCTTATCAAGTGGATTAAGGATGGAAAAGGCTCCCAATGGTTTAACAACGAAATTCGGAAAATATTGAAGAAACCAAGGCTGATGCACTCTTAGTTCAAAAGAGAATGCTCAAACGTTCACAGACAAAGGTTAGTAGAGACTCCTGAATCTGTGGAAATATCTGTGCATTAAGCATACAACTACCACTATCACATCTTAACAAAAGATATGGCCAGGAACATGAGAAAACTCTATTCCTATATAAAGCCGCTGAGCTTATCTAAGGCTTCTATCCAGTTACTTGTTGAATGGTCTAGAGTGACAGTTGAAAATAGCAAAATGAAAGATGTTTAAATTTCATGTTTAAGAAATCATTCACACGGGACATTCATACCACCATACCATTGTTTGACAGTCACACACAGCCCCGTATGGACAACATAATAATAATCATCCTGGCATTGTGAAAAAGCTGAAGAGTTAAAAACAAATAAGTCGTCAGGGAAACCCAATTCGGTTTTACAAAGAGTACTCTATGGCACTGGCCCCTTACTTAGCTTGCATTTGTCACAATTCTCTCACCCAGTGCAAAGTTCCAAGTGACTGGAGAACAACATAGATGACTCCTGTATATAATATGGGTAAAATAACAGACCCACAAAATTACAGACCAATATCCTTAACATTAGTTTGCTGCAGAATTCTTGAACATATTCTAGGTTCAAACACAATAAATTTCCTTGATGCCAAGAAGCTTATGTCCACAAATTAACCTGTTTTCGAAAAGAATACAGGGCATATACATGGACAAGGAAAAAAATTTCCTGGATTTATCGGTTGAAAATACACTTTCTCACAGGTGAAAACACAGTTTTTCCGTGTTAAATAGCAGTATACTTTTCGTCGGCAGTGTAAAACTTATCAATCCTTGGAATGTTTATTGTTTTATACACCAACATAGAATTTCCCGACACTTCAGAAAACGAAACTTAGGGAAAAAACACATTTTGGAAAGATCTTTGATATGCAGCAACAGGTACACTGCATATTTTCGTGCTGGAAATGTATAAATTCGAATACCACCAAACAGCGCATGTTACTTCCTGAAGCATTGGAATCGAGATTGCGATGCACTTTTGTAAGCCAGTCATAGCTCATGTAACGTGATCTCGCCAGCTGATGACAGCATAGGAGACGTGATGTAGTCATCCAATAGCAAGATCACTCTTAAGTACCGGAAACACGCAAATAAGAAAAGTTATTGGTTTGAATTAATATACATAGTGTTGCTACAAGAAATGAAAAGCTTTCACATGTAATATACTAAGATGGTATCTGTTCTTTCGGACATGCCCGACGGACATGTCCAAAAGAACAGATACCATCTTAGTGTATATATAGTTAAGGCTCACCGGCCACTTGACCATCTTCTTCTTCTGTGCGAATGCACAAACAGTGCCCGAACTCTTACGGGAATCGGCAACGCACCACGAGTAATGAGTATAATGGGCGTGGGCACTACGAATGTAGTGCGGGACAATACGTTGAGAATGTGGGTTTCGCAGGAGGCATGCCAGAGGTCAATCCCTGCAGTCGCACTATCCTCTGTGTCCTTGGTGGCTCAGATGGATAGAGCATCTGCCATGTAAGCAGGAGATCCCGAGTTCGAGTCCCGGTCGGGGCACACATTTTCATCTGTCCCCGTTGACGTACGCCAATGCCTGTAAGCAGCTAAGGGTGTTCATTTCATTGTAATTTCACATATAAGATTGGTCTCTAAGACTAATAAGCTGCAAGAGAAGCTAAGCTTCCACATATAATGTCAATCTTTCTTGCACGTGTTACACTTTAGGATTCATCACACAAGTGTGCCAGTAAAATTTTTAATAACGATGTAAATATCTGATCTTCTGGGCGCGAAATTCTTCTAGGTGGTCATCCTTTTAGAGTTGATTTTTAAATGAGAGTCAAACGCTCTGTGGTTTAAGAAATTTATCTTACATTTTTGCACATAGTTCATCTTGCGTAAAAGGAAATTTACTTTGAAAGTAATGCTTTTCAAACTACTATTCGCAATATTTTCCCGCGACCTGTTAGAAATTGGTTCGTTTCAGTATTGCCAGAGAGCGCCCAGATAACAGGCGTCACTATGCTTGCGCGGCTACGATGACACAGGAAGCCCGTATGTTCGTACGTGTAAAAAATTAAAAGATCTTGCATTATGTTATAAAAGAAAAAAAGACATCAGAGGATACTTCAAGAGCATCTGAATTTCGTGAAGCATTCTGAAATGTATGATTCGGCTTAAAGTGCACATTCGTATGTCCAGATTCGGATGTAAATTTTCTTGAATTATCTCATGTTTGGTTCTTTATTATGGCATAATGCCATAAGAGGTAGAAGATGGAAAATGAGCACTTGAAATGCAGCGAACATTTGAAACTAGGCAACAGTGTGAAATTAAACACTTTGTTTCACATAAATTGACCGCTCAGCGGAAGAGATTAATAAAAGCCAAATCTCTTTAGCAAACTGACAAAAACAACTTCATTGTTTTGCAAGGCGATTAACACTTGACTGTCAGAAAGGTTAAAATAAAACCTGAAACTAATAACATATTTTAGCCTTCTGTAATTATGCGGAGTTGGAGTGTTGGAGGGAAGAGACCAAACAGCGAGGCCATCGGTTAGGGAAGGACGGTGAAGGAAGTCAGCCGTGCCCTTTTAAAAGAACCATGCTGGCATTTGCCTGGAGCGATTTAGGGCGTAATTATGCGAACCTATTTTAATTCATTTGATAGCTCCGGGCCACAGAAATCTGTTTTCTTTTCATTTAACGTGAGAGCAATAAATGAAGAGGAAACAGCAAAATCACTACATATAAACACAGGTCACATGGAGACTACCCACCTCCCCAGTACAACTCAGACTGCTCTGTGCATCAGTCCCGGATCTACGATATTTCCGAACCGCAGCAATACTAGATAGAGGCGCCCCGCCACACATCTGTAGCCAGAAGCGGGAGAAGGTACTACTCATACGCGACTCAACTGCATAAGCACAAGAGCCCGCCCGCAACTGCTCAAAAGAATCTAATGTAAAGAGCTGTCATGTCACGCTCACTGGAGGCAATTTGTTGTTAGGAAGCATTGCATAGTCTTCCTACAGCCTTTGACACACTTTGCTGTTGGCAGATGGTTGTATGAGCACTGCGTTTTATTTAGTATATGGGGCATTTCCTATGCGACTTAAGTTTTCTTTTCTTTTTTTTTTTCTCTCTCGTTCATGTTTTGTTGCTGCAGTATTATTCTGCAGATGCGGGATACAGTAATATCCTTTGTTGGAGTATTGGTTCTTACCTCTCAAAATCACAAAAATTTAACTGAAAACTAAAACAATGAAAAATTCCCAGAATTCTAAAAAATTCCCGGGTTTTTCCCGGTTTTCTCCCGGATGAAAAAACTCCCGGGATTTTCCCGGATCTCCCGGTTGTCCCGGGTCGTATACACCCTGAGAATAGCTCTTGCAAAACTAGCTTGCCCTTTTCTCATGTAATATACTGCAAACTTTGGATAAAGGGCCACAGGCAAATTCCATATTCCTAGGTTTCTGAAAAGCATTTGACATAGTGCCCCACTGCAGACTCTTAAAGAAGGTACGAGCATATGGAATATGTTCCCAGATGAGTGAGTGACTCAAAGACTTCTTATGAAATAGAACCCAGTATGCTGCCCTGGAAGCCTAGTGTACATCAGAGACAAGAGTTTCATCAAGAGTGCCCCAGGGAAGTGTGATAGGGCAACTATTATTTTCTGCACACATAAATGATGTGATGGGCAGGATGAGCAGCAATATGCTCCTGATTGCTGATGATGCTGTGGTGTATGGGAAGATGTCGAAGTTGAGTGACAACAGGAGGATATAATAAAATGACTTAGACAAAATTTGTAGTTGGTGTGATGAATCGCAGCTTGCTCTAAATGTAGAAAAATGTAAGTTAATGCAGATGAGTAGAAAAAAACAAAACCGCAATGTTCGGATACAGCATTAATAGTGTCCTGCTTGACACAGTCATGCTGTTTAAATATCTGGATATATGAAATGGAACACGCATGTGAGGACTGTGATGGAGAAGGTGACTGTCGACTTCAATTTATTGAGCGAATTTTGGGGAAGTATGATTCATCTGTAAAGAAGACCACATTTAGGAAGCTAGGGCAACCTATTCTGGAGTGCTGCTCCAGTGTTTGGGATCTGTGCCAGGTCAGATTAAAGGAAGACATCTATAGCTGCTCAGGCCAGCCTGCAAGGTAGGAATGTGATATACTGATCATATGAGTGCAGCCAAGCAAACAAGTAAACTAAGCAGTTCCCATTCACTTGCCTGCTATTTTATTATGCTTTCTAAGAATCAGCTGTATTAGATTTACCATCACACCTTTTTTGGATAGCTTAAAAGACAATTTCTTGCATGTAAATGAAGTTGTTGATAACTGAATTCTGTTCAACAATGCACCATTTGATGTAGCATCAACTATTATTAAATACTCTAATCCAGAACATTAGTGAACAACACTGTAAATGTCCACAGCCTTGAATGCATTTAGCTACTGTGTGTGTGTGTGTATGTGTGTGTGTGTGTGTGTGTGTGTGTGGGGTTGAGGTTTACGGGCGCTAAACAGCGTGGTCATCAGCGCCCAAACGCATAAAAACAGGAACACATGCAGTGAAGGGACTAAGACGAACAGCGAACAAGGAGAGCGGCTAAAAGACACAGACCTGACGCAGTTCCAAATCCTCACATACAGAGGCAAAACAAGAGGAGAAGGAACACACTAAAAAGGAAAGGAAACACAAGGAAAAGAGAACAGAAACCGAAGGGAAACAAGGAGGGAATAGTGACTGGCTGACCTCTTACCTAAAACCTGGGTGAGCCAGTCACCCAGCAGCACATTAAAACCCTCTCCCTAAAATCCGAGGCAACAAATTGGACAGGACACAAAACCGTAAGACCTTAACGACAGTCGTTGCGTCATCTTGTAAAATAGAGGGCAAATCTGGTGGCAAAGAAACCACTGCCCTCTGGTCAGAGAATAAAAGACAGTCAAGTAAAATGTGGCGGACAGTGATCTGGACGCCACAAGAACTGCAGATTGGGGGGTCCTCCCGCCGGAGTAAAAAACCATGCGTTAAGGGACTGTGCCCGATGCGGAGGCAAGTGAGGAGAACCTCATCCCGCCTGCATGACTGGTAGGACGTACGCCATGGCCGCGTGGTGGCCTTGACCAGACGCAGCTTATTTTCACCGACTGCCAGCCATTCCTATTCCCACTGACGCATAACGCGAAAACGCAGGAGGGAGGTAACAGCATGGAGGGGGACGGCACTTTCAACAACGTGAGGGAGGGAACATGCATCTTTGGCAGCCACATCCGCCAGTTCGTTTCCCCTAATACCCACGTGCCCCAGCAGCCAGCAGAACGAAACCTCCTTCCCCTGCCGTTGCAGGTGGAGGAGGGCATCACGGATGTTCTGAATGATCCGTTGGGTACAACTGTTGCATGGTCTGAAGGGCACTCAGGGAGTCAGAACAGATTAAGAACTGGGAACACACCTCATCTGCTCCAAAGCCCGCAAGATCGCAAACAATTTGGCATCAAAGATGGTAAACGCTGCAGGAAGCCGTAACTTGACGACTCGATCAGGGAAAACAACAGCACAACCAACAGAGTCCCCCTGTTTAGAGCCATCCGTAAATACTGGTACATGGTCAGGATGCTGGTTTAAAATATCATAAAATAAGGAGGTAAAAACAAACGCAGGAGTGCAGCTCCTCCGGTACTCCGACAAGTCTAAAAGGACGCTGGGCCTCTGGAGCAACCAGGGAAGCAGGCGAGTAAAACCTTGTCGTCGGGGGGCCACACGCTCCACACCAAGGGACTCAAGCAAATGCTTGGCACGAATCCCAAATGGTCTCGTTGCCCTGGGACGACTGGAAAAGAGACGTTCCATAGGCAGTCGGGCAACGGTAGGGTACGCAGGGGAGGTAGGACAGGCAAGGAATTGACACACCCGTCGCACCATGAGGAGTTTCCGCCGGATGGCAAGCGGCGGTTCCCCTGCCTCAGCACACAGGCTGGGGATGGGACTGGTACGGAAGGCACCAGTGGCCAGCCTGATACCCTCATGGTGTACTGCGTCAAGAATCTTCAGATACGAAGGCCTTGCTGACCCATACACGGTGCAACCATAGTCAAGACGCGATCGGACGAAAGCCCTATAAAACTGCAGCAGACGCGCCCGTTCTGCTCCCCAGGACCGATGGCTCAGACACTTCAAAATATTCAGTGCCTTCAGGGCCCGCACCTTGAGGTCTTTAAGGTGAGGCAACCACGACAACTTGGAATCAAAAGTGAGGCCCAGGAACCGCACAGTATCGCTAAAAGGAAGAATGGTGTCCATCAGACGCAATTCAGGGGAGGTAAAAGGACGTCGAGAATGATTAAAATGAACACACACACATTTGTCTGCAGAAAAGGTAAAACCCGTCTTCGCAGTCCATGCTTCTAATCGCTGTATCGTAAGCTGCAACTGCCGACTAGCAGTGACAAGACTGGAGGAAGAACAGAAAACAGCAAAATCGTCCACAAACAAGGAGCATTGGGCAGGACTCCGGATAGTGGACGTGATACTGTTAATGGCGACGGCAAAGAGGGTGACACTTAAAACGCTTCCCTGAGGAACACCATTCTCCTGCACATACAAATCAGATAGCACATTACCAACCCTATATCGAAAGAGGCGGTGGGAAAGAAAGGACCGAATGAAGATGGGGAGATGCCCACGAAAGCCCCACTCATGGAGTTGATTGAGGATATGGCGGCGTCAAGTAGTGTCATACGCCTTATGAATGTCAAAGAATACACCTAGACAATGCTGGTTACGCAGGAAGGCCTGCTGGATGGCCGCCTCAAGCAGGGTCAGGTTGTCTATAGTTGAACGACATCTCCGAAAGCCACACTGAGAGGGGCTAAGGAGCTGCCTGGTCTCGAGCAGCCAAACCAGGCGACGGTTGACCATGCGTTCCAACGTCTTCCCGATACAGCTCGTCAAAGCAATACTCCGGTAACTACTGGGATGCATTCGGTCCTTCCCCGGTTTGAGGAGGGGAATCAAAATCGCCTCCCGCCACGAGTCAGGGTACATGCCAGATAACCATATCATATTAAAACAATTCAGAAGAACTTCCTTGGAAGACAGTAACAAGTGCTGCAGCATGCTGTACCGGATGTGATCATGACCAGGCGCAGTATCATGAGCCACAGACAGCGCCGAATCCAGTTCCCACATTGTGAAGGGGCAGTTGTAGGGCTCAGAAGTTGGGGACCTGAAGTCCAAGTGACCCCTCTCGATGGCAGTGCGGTAGCGGTAGAAATCTGGATCACAGTTAATAGTGGCGGTAGATGCCGCAAAATGCATGGCCAGTGTCTGGGCAATGTCTCTCGACGCCGTGAGGAGACTTCCCTGATGCAGCAATGCTGTGACAGGTAGTTGGATGTGTTTCCCGGAAATCCTCCTGATGGCTTCCCATACTTTCGTAGAATTAGTGGAGCGGGAGATGGAGTTCAAGAACGATAGCCATGACCGTCGTTTGCTCTCTTTAATCACGCGCCGTGCTTTGGCCCTTGCCACCCGAAAGGCCGCAAGATTGTCAGCTGAGGGACGGCACTTGAAGCGGCGCAGAGCTGCACGGCGGGCTCGGATGGCTGAGCGGCACTCAGTGGTCCACCAAGGGACAGGACGCCTCTTGGGATGACCGGATGACCGTGGGATTGAAAATTCAGCAGCATGGGAGATCACGGCTGTAACATGTTCTACCCATTCGTGGACGCTGGCACGGTGTTCCAAAACAGCCAGTTGGCTGAAAAGTGTCCAGTCAGCTCGGCAGAGGTGCCACTGGGGCGGCACTGGTAATGCCATAGCCTCATCCAGGAGGCGAATCCAAAGGGGGAAGTGGTCACTAGAATGGAGGTCAGCAGCAACCTCCCACACAGCAGAATCCGCAAGTGCTGGAGAGCAAAAGGAAAGGTCAATAGCTAATGACGACCCAGAAGCCGTACAGAAATGAGTGGGAGCACCAGAGTTGAGGATGCACAATTCTTCAGACATCATGAGGCTTTCCAGAATGCGACCCCTGGGGCAAGTAGTCGAAGAGCCCCATAAGACATTATGAGAATTGAAGTCCCCCAGAAGAGGAGATGGGCGGGGGAGTTGGTTAATAAGGTCTGCGAGAGCCTCAGAGTCTATCGCATCCTGAGGTGGTAAGTAAAGTGAACAGACTGTGAGCCTCCGACCCACAAGAAGGTCAACTGCAACTGCTTGCAAGTCTGTTACGAGAGGGAGCTCAGATGAGGGGTGCATGTCACCGACAAAAAACCGCAACACCACCCTTTGCCCTTTCCCCCGTCAGATCATCTTTCTGATAGACGGTATAGCCCCATAAAGAAGGAGCATCAGTGGCCCGAAAATGTGTCTCTTGGAGACATAAGCACAAAGGGCACTCTCGCACAAGGAGTTGTAATTCGGCCACATGCGTCCTGAACCCATTCACGTTCCACTGTAATATGGGAGTCAGTGATCAGGGGGGCTGAACTCTCATCCTGCCTCTGTGCTTTGGAGGAGAGCCCGTACTGGCCGGAGATTTATTCCTGGGGTGAGAAGATCGCCACCGGTCGACATCAATGTCCATCAGCTCCGATGACGGCCCATGGGAGATGTCAGACAGTACGGTGGCCTCGTCATCGGACCGACCCTGACTTGTCTCCTCAGGTGGCAAAACCTTCAGCTTCGGTGTCTTTGTCTTGGGGGGCTTAGAATGCAGAGCCTTGTCAACAGTTGGAGCATTACTCGCCTGGGCAGAAGGCCCCATATGGGGAGAGGGAGGAAGTACCCCAATGTCAGCAACCACAGCCTTGTCCAACATTGCGAGGAGAGCTGCAGGTTGCAAAACAACCGCAGCAGCACAAGTGCACTGGCAAACGCAGGTATTAGTGCTAACACTAGCAACCTCCGTTTGCGTAGCAACAGTAGCCATTTGTACCGGTTTTTTTCAGAGCGGAAGCGAAAGATGTAGTAAACACAGGAGGTTGCATGGCCTTAAAGAGCTTCTTGGCCTCACCATAGGGGATGCGCTTAGATGTTTTAATCTCCTGTATCTTCCGTTCGTCGAGATAGATGGGGCAGACCCGACTCCAGACAGGGTGACTCCCAGAGCAATTCACGCACTTCACAGGCGATGAACAATCAGCTCCTTCATGGGCAGGCTGACCACATTTACCACAAGTGGCTATCCCATTGCACCCCAACGTAGTATGCCCAAAGCGCTGACATTTAAAGCAGCGCATTGGGTTGGGGAAATATGGCCTTACTGGCAAACGTAAGAACCCTGCTTTAACATGCTCTGGGAGTCGTGGGCAACTGAACGTGAGAATAAACGAGTCGGATTTGACTAGGTCCCCATCGACTCGTTTCATAATATGCTGCACGTCAACAATACTTTCATCAGCCCATTCAGATTTTAACTCGTCTGTGGGGATATCCACCAAGTCCCTACATGTCACAACACCCTTACTGTAGTTCAGAGTGGAGTGGAGCTCGGTCTCGATAGCATACTCACCGAGACAGGTTGCTTTCCGAAGAGAAGCGACTTGACGGGAACTAGATGTCTCAACTAAGAGAGTTCCATTGCGCAGTCGCTTCACAGATTTCAGTGTTCCTGCAATTCCCTCAAGACCCTTGTGGATGTAAAAGGGAGAAACCCTCTCAAAGCTACCCTCCTTCCGTTTAATAATCAAAAACACATTTTGATTCTCAGCGTGTGCTCTGTTACGACAGTCTGATAAATCTCGATCAACACCAGGCGCTGGAGGACTCGCAGCACGAAGTCGCTTCTTCGATGGGGTGTGTTTTCCTACCAGCGGCCCACCCAAGCCACTGGTAGGGGGAAATGTAGAGGTCGAAGGGTCCATTGCGGTCCCACGAGCAGCTAGGGAACTAAAGGTCCGCTCAGACAGAGCCCCGCGTGCCTGAGTAAGCCTTATACAACTGGGGTGCGGCAGGTGCCCCAGAGGTTGCCCGCTTGCGACTGTTCCACCCCAACAGCCATGCATCTCATAGGCGCAGAGCACACCGGAAGATTGAGGGGTTTTTATAGAGGTTGTCCTTCCTCGCAATCCAGGCGGTCAAGCCAAGATTACCATTCCCCGCAGCACACAACATTCCACCGCCGCGCCATACGGTGGTCGCTGAAGCATGTCCGGGAGTTACGGTGACAGGAAACTGGCGGCGCTGACCAGTTCCCAGCTCGGGACCCCAGGGTCGCCAAGCCTGTACTCAGCAAATGAACGCTGAGCCCCTGGGGGCCATTTAGTTTCTCCCCCCCCCCCCCCCCCCCCCCGAGAAAATAAATGAAATGCTGTTAATTGTCAGATCATTAGTTCATTGCCGTGAGAAAACATTCAAATCTGTAAATGCTCAGCTGAATTGAGCCCAAGCTTCTGGCTAAATTAGCAAGAGTGGGGTGATGTCTGTATCTTACAAAGTTTGCGGACCTGAATCTAGAAATTTGAGGGAATATCACTTCAACACGTGTCACCGATTAAAGAAGAAGAAGAAGAAGAAAAGCAGCATAAATTGGAGTTGTTCCACCAATAACACAATTTGTTGAAAAAGTAGTCTGACAAGTGGGACGGAGACCAATTCCTAAAATGATAAGTAAAATGAAGAGGTAGGAAACTGGCATCTGAGTCATGAAATAAGGTAGAGGAAAGGAGCGAAAGTCAACCACATGAACATAATTTGTCCACCATTATATTCCATACAATTCCACATTATTCTTGTTCACTGTACATCCCTGCCAACTGAGAGTTTGAGTTAAACAGCCTTTCTCTACTACACCAATGAGTGACAATTGGAATCAATAAACTCATATAAACTCTTGGGTGTAATAAATTTTGGAGATATGATTGTAATGATCTCATACGCACAGTCATAGGGAAAGCAGGTGGCAGATGCCAATTTACTGGTAGGATATAAGGAAGTTCAGTCAGTCTACAAAGGAGACTGCTTACGCAAAACTTTTCAATCCGTCCTAGAAAATTGCCCCAAATGTGTGGGATCAATAAGAAATTGAACTGACAGGGAATATTGACTGTATACAAGGTGCAGCATGAACAGTCACTGGTTTATTTATCTCAAGGGAGAGTGCAGCAGAAATGCTGAAAAACCGGAACTGGCTGATGCTTAAAGAAAAAAGTCAACTATCTCAAAAAAGACTACAAACATAGAGACTTCAAAAATTACATTAGACATGTCATCCCACACTACGACCATTGCACAATGGTGGCACACTGTCAGAAGAGAGTACATATTCCTGATTTCCTGCAGACACAGATCTTCTGTGGTACAGGTACCAGATATGCATTACGGTGTGTGACTGAAATGCCATGGCAATTGAAAGATATTCCAAATTTGAAGTATGCAGGACAGTACAATTCTAGGTGGCAAATTGTCTAATCTGCACACAGATTCATAGTAAAATTCTTGCAGTATCTGGACCAAATGCAATGTCGCATCCAGTGAGGCCATACTGATGTAGGTGATGCTGATTGGGAAGATCAGATATTGCACCGTGTGACTTCCATCTTTCTGGCGAGATGAAAGAACACCTAGGGAGAAAGATATTTTCCAACGATGAAGACATTCACACAGTGGTTCCCGAAAGGCTCGACCAATGGGCAGATTTCTATCGCCGAGGAATTTAACAATTGGTAAAACATTCGGACTGTTGTTTACAGAGACTTGCTAACTATGCTGACAAAGAGTGTTTTGCATCTGTGTCACTCTGAAATGGCCTTTGTCAACATGCAAACAAACACTCCTGCAAACGCAACTCACACACACACATGACCACAGGCTGCAGCAGCTAAAACCAGCATGAGTCTGGCTTCAGCTGACAGAGACTGTGGTCATGTGTGTGTGAGTTGCGTTTGCATGAATGTGTATGTGTGTGTTGTCTATCTTCGACAAAGGTCTTGTTGGCTGAAAGCTCACTTTCTGAGAGTCTTTTTGTTGTGCCTACCTGCAACTCATCATCTCTGCTATATGGTGAATAGCAACTATACTATCCTTTTCCTAATATTGTTACATTCCATCCTAGATTTGTCATTATTCAGTAGTTTAGAATTTATATTTGCAATGAAAAATGGATATTATGCTGAGCATCTAAGTAGAAATAAGAAAATATGCATTTCTCATAAAAATGCCAATCAGATATCTGTTAGTTATATATTTGATAAATTTTATATTTAAATGGCATAGTTATTCGAACTAAATAGAGAGAAAACAGAAAAATAGACTGATATGAGACTTGAACGAGTGATTATCAGTCTTGAATGCTGCTCATTTTTTTCCTTCTTTATGTATTTTACATTTCACGGAAATGCTAGTAGAACATGCACCTCTGTCTAGAAATCTGCAGTGGCAAGGGAATCAAACATAAGACTCCTACACTGCAGGTGTACATTCTACCAGAGAGCCACACTGCCTTGAGAAAAATCAACTTTACTTTAGGGTATTAAAAATATAGGAAAACTTCAAATCTTATTTTCTCAAGAATTTTTGAGAGTTGCATTGATCTGCTTTGGGCAGTAATATTTGAGTTCTCCGACACGCAAGTCACCCAATGTGTCATCGACTGTAATAAGTACTTGCCCTCCATGGCCGAACTTCCCCGAATGGGGGACTCCCGACCCACAATGCCATACGCTCATTTCCATTTCTGATCATAATGTACCATAAATATAAATAATTACAAAAATCTGAGTGCTGTGTGGGCTCATTACACGTCAAATGCGTTTTGGATGCCAAGAAATACTGCACTTACTTGATGTTTTTGATGCATAACTTTCGGGACGTCCTGTGAGAAAAGCTTAAGTTGAATTTCACATGATCAGTGTTTTAGGAACCCATGCTGAGGTCATTATGTTTGATATATTTCGTGTGTGTGTGTGTGTGTGTGTGTGTGTGTGTGTGTGTGTGTGTGTGTGGTTTGGGGATCTTATGGGCACCCAACGGTGAGGTTATCAGCACCCTAACGATGATTAAAATAAACAAATGTGGATAAGAACGAATGACCACATAATTACTCTAATTACTCTATCGCACAGGTACTTACACATGCACTAAAACCAACGAGGAGGCAAGATAGCTAATCAAGAAATTAAAACAGAGGGAAAAAAACACAGAAGAGCTAAAAGAACAGCACAGGGAAATGTGACTGGCTGACCACTTACAAAAAACTTGGGTGAGTCAGCCACCCTGTTGACACATTAAAAACATCTCCCCAAAATATTGTTAAAAACGTGGGACAATTCACAAAACTTTAAAATGCGAATCACATTCGTTTGATCATTGCATAAAATAGACTGCAGATCTGCCGGCAAATCCACTGCAGTCCACTGGTCAGCAAATAAAATGCAGTCCAATAAAATGTGGTGCACCGTGATCTGCACGCCACAAGCATCACACCTCAGAGGGTCCTCTCGCCGGAGTAAAAATCCATGCGTCATTGGGCTGTGGCCGATGCGAAGATGAGTAAGGATGACCTCGTCCCATCGACGTGGCTGGAAGGAAGTACGCCACGGCCGAGTTGTGGGCTTCACGACACGGAGCTTGTTGTCTGTCACTTCCAGCCAGTCATGTTCCCAGCAACACAGTACTTTATACCGCAATAGTGAGGTGAGGGCATGCAGGGGGATAGCACACTGAAAGACCTGACAGTCACGACACGCCTCCTTGGCTGCTCAATCAGCCCTTTCATTCCTCAGAATTCCCATGTGATATACCTCATTATCCTCATTTAGTTATCTATCCTATACCAGAATAAGGCCAAGAATGTTATTCTGGAGGTGGTACTTCCATACCAAGAAAGGGAACTTGATTTGTACGTTCTGTATAATCATGTTAACAATGTGATACTGTCACGGGCTGAATTAATACAGTAGCTATGTGACACGCCCCCCCCCCCTGCCCCCCCTCCCCCTCTCTCTCTCTCTCTCTCTCTCTCTCTCTCTCTCTCTCTCTGTGTGTGTGTGTGTGTGTGTGTGTGTGTGTGTGTGTGTGTGTGTGTGTGTGTGGAGTATCTAGTACAACCAATAACAACAGACATGATACACTGTTCGGAGGCTCGAGAAGTACATGTGTAGATGAATCCCCCTCCCCGACGCTGCTATCAAACAATGAAAAATGAAGTAGGGGGAAATCTCAAAAGAACATTTTTATCATTTAAAGCATGAGTGTCCTTATAATTGATTTTTATCTGGCAGCCAAATGAGACCTCAAGAAGTATAAACAGTTTCATGCTTTGGAAAAGTATCTATATTCATGTGATACACCACATAATAAACCAGATTTACAATACCTAACACTGTGACAAACTGAAAGAAAATTTGTGATCTGCTCATGTCTATTCTACTGGAAATTATTTATCATACAAGCACATAAATATTTCGATGGAAATTGAATACAGCTTGAAACGATTGAAAGCAAACTGGCATGCATCATAAATATGTTGCAATTTGAGATACTGTCCACAGTTTAAAAAAAGACAGGTTGGATAAAGTACTGATTTTCCCCACTCTGACAACAAAACTTTCACTATAAAGAGAAAAGAAGTAAGAGCTACAGACACCTCTACTCAGTGCATTCTCTAAGGAAACATCAACTGCCTGAAAATTGTAATGATTGAGGTACATTGACAGAAATAATTTTGAAAAGTGTTCTTTAAATTTCATTACAGAAGGACCTCCTGTCAGACAACTATAATATTTGCTAGTAACTTTGGTGACAATTTTTAAGCCAATAATAATTGTCTCAGACAAGCTGGTTGTGTAGTGTAACAAATAGAGTATTTATCTGTGAGAGGGAGGTGGGCCAAACCTGGACTGAATCGAAGAGTCAGACATACCTTTACGCCTAGCATAATAAGTGTGGTTTACAGGCAGATTCTCAAATCAGTCTGGGCATATACTGTACTGCTTTCCCAAGTCCACCTTAAAAGTACAACACACAAACAGGTCAAAAATTAAAAGATACCACAACAACATGATATGCAGGCAGATGGTATGTAGACAATATTCAAGATATCACTCAGAGTAGAAAAATAGGAAGATAAAGGCTTGACACCCTGTCACGGTGAAGTCATTAAAGACCAAGCACAAGCTCAGACTGTGGAAGAAAATCTGTTATGTCTGACTGAAGAGAAGAACGTAATTTGTACGCACAGCTTCGATTATTTCATTCTTGTTTATGTGCCCATCTAATGCTCAACACCAACCTCCTCAGTATTGTAAGTGGTTACCATTAATAATTCAATTGTTGTACTCGAACACCTACTTTTCCAGTACTGTACTGTCAGTGAACATGTAATCTTAGGACAAATTAGGTGTATGTGCTCTAGGTAAAATGCAGTATTCCAGTGGTGTTTTAAGAAGTCTGGAACATCTTATTAGATCTGAATATACTGTCAGCAGACCGTAACAAAACAAGCGAGAACTATCACACTTTTCTGATGAAAGAGATTAAGGAAACAAGCCACTGTTGTGATGGAAGTGTCATCCTAATGTGTGTATACATTTAAGTGTACTATGCAAGATACATTCAGAATGGTCTGAAAGGTTCAATACTAACTACGTCTGAGGACAGTCTCATACTTTGCAGGCTGTAGCCTGTGTTCATTATACTACTTCAAAGCAAGTATTCCATAATTATTATTTTTAATAATCTTAGCACCATGGGATCTGTTTATATTACAGGTATTTTCACCACTCACTTGAGGCAGTTATAAAACACGGCCCATCATTCTTCAGTTGGATGTAAATGTCAATGAAAAAATTTCTTTGCTGAAAACTCACCTTCCCCATACGTGTTTTATTTGTACTGCTCAGATCATACAGATGATGATTGTCGATATCAGCAACATCAATCACTGCATGTTCCTTTGATAATGCCTGAAAATCAAAGTTGTCGAATTGCTACAATAATTAAAATTATTTTTGGGCTAATCAATATTTTATTGTGAATTGTGTTTCAGCAGTGTTACCTTGCTGTCAATAACAACTGAACATGCTTCAGAATCTCTGCCAATACGATTCTCTCCTTTGTATATTGGGTAACTCTTGCCACCAATTTCCAAACTTCCAAACTGAAACCCAACAAAGCATTAATCCAATAAAATTGTTAATAAGTAATAATAATAATAATAATAATAATAATACAAGAAAATGATTTGGAATAAGCAGCTATAGAAGACAGGATACATAAAATGGGAAGAGCATATGGTGTAACTAAAGACCTTTACAATAAAAAGTGCCTATCTAACAGTGGAAAAATAAGACATTAGCACAAAGTAGCAAAACCAGAACATCAATAAGACAAGCAAATGCCCAGTATTAGACTATAATCTAGATAAATTAGAAATAGTAGGAAGGCAAATCATTAGGAAAATATTAGGCCCATGAAAACTATGGAAGATTGGGAATTATGAAGTAACGACAAAATTTACCAAAACATAAAAATATCAGAAGTAATGAGAAAAAGAAGACTGATGATTTTTGCACATTTGTATAGAATGCAACAGTCGATTAACCAAAAAATATTTGTGCGATAACAAATCAACAAGTCGTACATGTGAAGGAAAAAAGAATTAAAAACTATGAAATCAAAAATGATCTCAAGAAATCAGAAAACAGGAAGAAAAACTATAGTGAACAGATGAAAGAGTACTGGAAGAAAAGAAAAGAACAAAGAATAAGGAATGTAAACTAGTACCTGGTCTTTAGTTGGCCCGTCCAAAAAAAAGGAAAGAAAGAAATAAGAATAACAATAGTAATAATAACAAAAGTTGAAACTGATGATACTAAGATCATGCAGGCTTTGTTCTGTTCAAAGGACATTTGTTGTGGGTAATGATACAGTTGGTAGCTTAAAGCTACATGGCACCTCTGCCACCTGTTTACCACCTGTTTAAATGTCAACAACCAAAATCCTTCCCAAACAAACAAGATACTCATACGGTTCAGGTTCACTGATGGTCTTCAGATATGGCCCCAGGGCCAAGAAATTCTATTGTCATTCTTTTACAGCCGTTAACACCTTTTCGGTAAATGTCTAGAATATAGCGCCAGGGGGTACTTAAATGCTTTGTGCAGGAATGCTGTCAGGTATGATGGGAACAAAAGAATGTGTGTCAGCCATTTGTGTTACGCAGCCAATGAGAGAGCAGCAGGCGGAGTACGTGTTTCAAAGTAATACATTCAGAAGAAAGGATGAAACACTACTGTAAACAAGGATTACAAATGCTATTGGTCTTTATTTGAGTCACAGTTATTTGAACTGTGCTAGTATCTGCAAACCAAAGACAGCTTCGCAACCCATGATATATTCGAAAAAGCGGAGAAATTTTTCTCTGCTCTGTGTTGTTACACAATTGATCAGCATGAGCACACTGAATAATGGATCAGTGTTTTTGAATTAAATCATGGAAGAAGGTATGTAGATCAATGTTTATTAATATATAAAATGTGCAACCCTATTGTCAGTAAACATTGAGCCCCCTACCTTCTTCCATGATTGAATGAAAAAACATTGATCCACTTACTTAAAGTAGTGGCTTTTGTGGCAATTCCAGTTGATTCCATCCACACAAACCTTTGACTCTTTAGGAGACATTTCACCACCACATTTGATAAATTTTCATGTCTCTGCAATTAATCCATGAAACATGCACTAACGGAAAATGTTGACGTGCAGAACTAAATTACATAAATCAGTCCACTTTGTAGCACTCACTGCCATAATCCCTAAATATTTCTCTCGAAAGTCACTAATACACCGAAAAATAAGAAACAAGACAATGATTTCAATTTTGGTGCTAGAAATATATTGCCTCTATTTTGGTTATGTCAAAGGATCATCCCACTGGCTACATGAAACAGATGCACTGCCAATTTATGAGCAGTAGATAAGCACAGCTCTGACTGTCACCGGCTCTGACCTAGACCTTAGCCCACTTTTTCTCCTCTTTGTTTCATCTGGTCCCCGTCAGTACAGTGTGTCACTTTTTAAGACACTGAGCAACACTACTCTGGCGTGAAAAAAAACACAATCTATCCATATAAAAGGACAACCGACAACAGCATCTAGACTTCAATGGCATTCAGCAGTACCCATCCCTTCTGCATCAAAATCTCTCACAGAAAGGTGCTACTCCTCCAAATCTTGCCCACAAACAAATCTTGTCAGTCACATCCTCATATGCTTTTAATGCTCCAACTCCTAATATTCAGATGCAAAGGAGTACCCCCATTTTATTATCCCTATTACAAGCCTATTCTACACCATTAAAGTTAGTGCCAGTAGTTCGTAGTATATCCACTTCACAGAAACTTCTGCACAGTCCTTTACACTAGCAGGCCACCAACCATCTATCTAAGTGCATGGTCACTGCGAAATTGTAGTCAATACTGAACTTGACAGTGCCAGACCAGGAACACAATGAGTGAATTGTTTACTTAATTAAATGCAGTTTGTTGACTTCCAACCCCCACTACTTCTGATCCCACTGATATATGATCCTGACACCCAATAGCTAGTGGACTCACTAACAAGAGGAACATTATACCACACAATTCTTAATTGGTTGTGTGATTTCAGTCACCTGAATTTCTGCTATATCTGCACCCACCAAAATAATATTTCATTTCTCTGGATTATTTGGGCTTGCTTATCAACTGGATACTTGTGAGACAATGTGAAGAGCACATAGGGAGTATGAGGAATTCACTGGCTCAATTATAACTCATCTGCTCTAGTGCCCTCAAGATCAAAAATAGTTCTACACTGAACACAGTATTGCTGTGGAAGGGGTTCTTGAGAACACTTTCAGGATATACTACAAAGCAGCCAATAGAGTTCTCTTTCTTAGGGCAATCATTACAAATTACAACAGATTTGCAGTGTTCTGATACAATTTCGTAAAACTTGGACTTAAAAACATCACCAGGGGGACAATTCTTTCTGTAAACTCTTAATTCCTAAATAATTCTGAGCCTTCATATCAATTATGATGGTGAATGACATCATATTCAGTTACATACAGCACAAACATCTGCACTTGGTGCCACCAGTTTCTGCTTAGCGCGAATACCAAATGGCCTTGCTGCTCATGATTGATCCATGAATGACTGCTCCACCCTAATCTCAGCACACAGACTGGGAACCAGTTTAGTTACATTATCCTGTTGGAAGCCTACACCCATCTAGGCAAACAGCACCAATGATTTAATGACATAACACCCAAGCAGAAGTGTAAACTGTGCATCAAAATTTGACTCGAAACCACAAAAAGCCTGGTAAAACAACCAGAGCAGATGTAAATGGTCTGCTCCATATGACCTGTGACTGAGGCACTTTAGTGCTTCATGACTTTCGTCTTTCGATCCTACAGGTGCAGAAACCACTCAACTCATCAAAGGTTATACTTAAAAACTTAAAATTTTAAAATTTAGACTAGAAAAAAAAGGCAATGAGAATGAATAAAATCGATACAAACACTGCTGTAATGAAAATTTAAAAACCCGTCCTACCCAAACCATCCTCCAGTCACCTGACTGTCAATTGTGAGCAGTCACTGCAACATTAGGAAAGAAACAAAATTACTACAGCCATCCACAAACAACAAACACAGGACAGAAGACTGAACTATGCATAAAATATCATTTACAGCCATAGAAAACAAAATGCGCCTGAGGGAGACCATTCTCTTTCTCAAAGCTCTACGACATAATCATCAACCAAATATCCAACATATCATCTACACATGATGAGCTGTAAAAATATATGCTGAACCTGCACCATGGCAGTCAGCTGATAGGTATGTATACCTGCTTAAAGGAAGTCCCTCTCACTAAGGGCTCACCTTCAGAGGATGTCATGTTTCCAAGTAGAGAAGGAATTAGCATATTTCATCAAAATATAAGAGGTATTAGAGATAAAGTTAGTGAACTGCTTACAGATGTTGACTCTGAAATTATTGATATATCGGAGCACCACTTACATAATTTGACAATTCAGAGGCTTCCTTTACCAGGATACATTATTAGCTGGCTGTTTTTCAAGGAGTTCCTTGCAGGGTGGGGGAGTGGCCATGTAGGCAAAAAGCACTATTCCATTTGAGTCCATAGAAGTACGACGGCATTGCACTGAACAGATATTTGAATGTTGTGCAGAGGCAGTTGAATTTAATTAAACTAAACTTCTGATTGTTGTTGTTTATATGTCCCCTAATTCTGATTCACTTTGTAGGAAGTACCATAAATTAGTTATATGTGGTGACTTCAATATAAATTTTGTATATGATGGTGCAAGAAAAAGGATGTTGGTAGATTTCAATTCATACGATCTGATGCAGACTGTGTTTTTTTCCAATTAGGGTGCAAGGGAACAGTTGCACAGCCATAGACGACGTCTTTACTCATTCTCCATTACTAGATAGGCATTCTGTTAGTAAATGGTGAACAGCCTTTCAGACCATAATGCAAAAAATTTTAACACTAAAAGGCTTTTGTACTCAAACAAATGCCACATATAATTACAAGCTATGTAGGAAAGTTAATCCAACAGCAAAAGAGTTTTTCTTTTTAAACCTTGTTAAGGAACAAGAGTGGCAGGATGTTTATAGTGCCGATAACATAGATGATAAATATAATGCTTTCCTTAACACATTTCTCATGCTCTTTGAGAGTTGCTTTCCATTAGAACATTCTGAATGGGGTACTAGCAGTAACAGGCAGCCCAGGTGGCTGACTAGTGGTATAAGGATATCATGTAGAACAAAGTGGGAATTATATCAAATTGTTAGAAGTAATCACAACAAACAGTATCAAAAAGTGCTTAAAAATGTTATTACGAAGGCAAAAAGTATGTGGTATGCAAATAAAATAGCTAATCCACAGGATAAAATCAAAACCATATGGTCAGTTGTAAAGGAAGTGTCTGGTCAGCAGCACCTGACGTTTTAATTTCACAGAATGGGCATAAGATTAGTGAAACTTAACAGTTCAAATTTCTAGGTTTACAGATAGATAGTAAATTGTCATGGAAAGTCCACATTCAGGATGTGGTGTCACCGCCAGACACCACACTTGCTAGGTGGTAGCCTTTATATCGGCTGCGGTCCGTTAGTATACGTTGGACCCGCGTGTCGCCACTGTCAGTGATTGCAGACCGAGCGCCGCCACACGGCAGGTCTAGAGTGTCTTCTTAGCACTCGCCCCAGTTGTACAGCCGACTTTGCTAGCGATGGTTCACTGACAAATTACACTCTCATTTGCCGAGACGATAGTTAGCATAGCCTTCAGCTACGTCATTTGCTACGACCTAGCAAGGTGCCATTATCTTTTGCTATTTATCTTGTGATACATGTACCGTCAGACCGATGTTCACCAATTATGAATTAAAGTTAAGTATTCCAGTAGTTACTTACGTTCTTTGCTACTATGAATTCCCTTACCTGTTCCAGACCTCACGCCAGCCTGCGTGAGCTTAAACGCGTGCCTTTCGGCTTCCTCTCCTAGTGGCTTGGCTGTCTTGCCAAGTCACAACACAGGATCTTGTTCAAATACTTAGTGCTGCCATTTTTACTATTCGAATGGCATCTGAAGTGAATGATCGTTCGACACAGAAATTAGCCTACTTTGCTTATTTTCATTCGCTTGTGTCATACGGTATTATGTTTTGGACTAACTCTTCCCATTCTAAAAGGATATTTTTGACTCAGAAATAGGCGATTTAGGCAATAAGTGGTGTAAGTTCACGAACCTCTTGTCGACCCCTGTTAACAAGTCTGGGTATTTTGACATTGGCCTCTCAATATATATATTTCTTACTGTCATTTCTTGTTACCAATATTTGGCTTACTGTCATTTCTTGTCAACAATATTAGCTTATTCCCAAGAACAAGCAGCTTTCACCCAGTTAATACTCAGCAGAAATCAAACCTGCACTTGGATCAGACTTCCTCAACTCTTGTGTAGAAATGTGTGCAGTATACTGCCGCATCCATCTTCAATAAGCTACCACTTGAATTCAAAAATCTTAGCAGTAATTCATGTGCTTTCAAATCAAAACTGAAGAGTTTCCTCATGGGTCACGCCTTCTATTCTGTTGAGGAGTTCCTTGAAAAATTAAGCTGATTCTTGTTGTATTGCTGATTGCGTTTACTTAAACTTATGGACTGACTTTTTTCGGGTTCATAAACATTTTATTTTTATCTGTTATTACTTTTATTTTGTAATTTCATGTACTGGAACATTCCATGACTTTGGAGATTTGTTCCTCAATTTGGTCCTAAGGAACTTGATGTGAAAATAAAATAAAAATAAAAAATATCCCCAAAAGCTCAATTTGTGGACCTGCCAGACATTATTATTCTTCCAAGTAGTGCCTTAGACCCTTTCAAGATTGAAGAATATTATAATTCTGCCATTGCGATACAATTTTAAGTTTAGTTTATGTTTACACGATGAGCTTGTTTATCAGCAAAGTACACATACTTTTAAAAATTTCTTTTCAATGATTGGTAAACCTCTATACAGTAGTTTCAATCAGCTTTTTTTTTCCTATGACAAACAAATATACATAAATAAGCAGTAATCTTTATTTTTCTGTGAATTAAAAACAAAAATCATTGAAGCAACAATAGGAGCACTAACAACCAATATTCTGGCACTTCATACCTGTATTTTTTTGTCATCTTTGGTCTCTTTCAGCTCTTCAAATGCGAGATCATCCAAAATTTGAGTGCAGTCCATCATGTGTCTTATGTCGGGCTGCAAAGTTCAATAAAGTTAATATTTTGCTTTAATCAATAATTTAATTCAAATAAAATAAATAAATACCACAAAAATTTACTTAGTAAAAATAATTTATGTAACAATTTGAAGAAATTATAAATTAGTTGTACAACTGCATACTTCAGTAAACACAATGATGCATACAATACCTTTTTATCAAAAGAGTCTGAGTTATGTGGAGTTCTGTGAGTGTTAATCCTTGAATAGCTGATTACCTGTAACAAACAAAAAGGATGTGCTTCTGGTACATAATCATATATCGAACAATATGTTATAATCCAGTAATAACTTCATATGGACTTGATGTTAAAAGCCTTTAAATCAGAATCTGGAAATAATGTTTAATGTTTCATAATAGGTGAGCTAATCTCATGGCTCAGAGATTGTGATAAGTACCTGTCACTATCCCCTTAAAATGTGGACTGTTCAACAGGCAGAACTAAGATTTCATAGTTACAAAAGTGCATACGTGAGGTTCAGAAGATCACACACATTTCAATGTGGGATTGTCAACAAGCACCTGCTTATATCATCTACCATTTGTAAACGTTTCCTACAGCCTTTGGCAGCCTATTAATCAGTCACTAGTAGCTGAACGACTTTGGACCATAGTGCTGTGTTTCCACCCACAGCCAACCATAGCAATCAAACAATAATAATGTGTGCAACAGCAGTGTAGAAGCTGTTATGCACACTATCCGATCCTGTTACTTATTAATGGGTATTAATATGGGGTGCATCCAGCCTTCGTCTTTGCGACAGTTTGAAGTCTGTTAGGGACATTTTCAGTGAGGTGTCTGAATGTCTGTGGACAAATGGCAGCTCATTCTTCCTCAAGTGCCAAAACCAGATACTGTAGGATTCTGGGGTCTGGAGCAAACTTGACATTCTAAGTCATCCCAAAAGTGTTCCATTGGCTCCATGTCAGAAATCTGGACTGTCAGTCCATTTCAGGCATGTTACTGTTACAAACCATTGCCTCACAGACACTGCTCTATGGCAGGATGCATTGTCATGCCAATACAGACAATCATTGTCTCTGAACCATTCCTCCCTTCCGCATTTACAGTTTTCTTAAGCACAAAAAGAAAACCACACCCTAACTATGAAAAAAACTTCCACACTGTAACAATACCTCCACCGTACTTCACTGACGGCAATTAAGTCCTCCAGGCATTTGCCAAACCCTTCCACCAGATTGCCACAGGGTACAGTGCGAATCATCACCTCAATTCACACATTTCCAGTTGCTCGCTGCCCACTGGCAGCACTCTTTACATCACATGAAACTTCGCTTAGCATTTACGTCAAAAATCTGTGGCTTTCGAGCAGCTGCTCGGTCATTTTACACCTTTCTTCTGAACTCCATATGCACAATCACTGGGCTAGCTGGATTACTGGTAGCACTTTGGAACTCATGAGTGATTCCTTCAACTGATTTCTTACAATTCTTTTACAATCACCCTCCACAATGCTCAACAGTCCCTCTCCTCCACTACATGAGCTCTTTGTTTAGTTGTTGCTGTTCCTTTGCATTTCCACTTCACAACCATCTTACCAACAGTCAACTTGGCAAACTTTAGAAAGGTTGGAGCAAGCAATATCACGCTCAATTATTTCTTTATTAAAATGTACAAACAGGTAGAGACAACAAATTCAGACAACTCGCCTCAGTTAAACAGTGAAGCCTTGTGCAAACTGGAACCTTCAATAAGTCCACAAACTGAAATCCTTCCACACAATACTGTCATAAATACGGATGGCTGTTTTACAGCTTTCCTAAATTTGTACTGCACAATGTAGAAATGTCTCAAATGCAAATTCTTATACAACTCTATTCTGATCCATAAAATAGCATTCCCAGACACTCCTAAGTAAATAAAGGAACTGCTGCATGACATATTCCACTGGAAACATTTGATCATTAAACAATTACTCCACATTGAGAGTCATGCAATTTTCTCTTTTTTCCCCACAAATTTACAGTGTGACAAATCACGGATGACGAGATATTCAAGGTCATTTTCATGGGCTGATGGAAGGCACAGCAAGGGCTGAGGGGGGAGGAGCTTTGCGGACCACAGATATTGAGGCTGTTCAGGGTAACAATATAGAGAACGATATGAAAGCAAGTGGCAAATGGTGTGTACTCCTTTTTTGTAGTACTGTTAACGGCTATCATTTTATGCTGTTTGCACTGGATATATGGAATGAAACTTTTTCATGCAACAGAAAAATAGCTGTACTCAGAAGTCCAAGTTATTTACTTTTCTTCATACAGAGCATTTGTCACTGTTGCTCCCTTGCCCCAGTAGCATTCCAAAATAACATCTCTTTCATCACAAAGCAGCATGAGTATAAGACCCCTGATAATGTTTGGTGGAACTTATAGATTACAGAAATGTGCTACAGAGGTATTCTTTGTCCCTACTCTTGATGGCAACACACTCAGGTCTCATCTTCTGTGAAAAATCTTCCTGGGAATTCATCATCAAGATGTGTGAAAGGTCCTCACTGGTTAGTCATTCCATTCTGTACTAAATTGTCAAGATACACATTTCGTAGTAACTGTATGGACTGGTTAGCACAACAAAAAGATTTCAGATGAGCTGGATTCAAATCTCCATTTGGCCATTCAAATTTTAGTTTTCTGTGGTTTCCTTCAATCAATTAATGTGAACACAAATGATTCCTTCGTAAAGAACATAGCCCAATTCCTTCCCCATCTTTGCAGTCCATCTCAGTTTGATCTCCATCTCTAATGAACTTTTTGTTATTGGGACATTCATTCTTAAGCTTCCTTTCTTATCTTCTAAAGGAGTTGCAATACATCATGGACAATTTGGGATACATACAAGCTCTTTCTGATAAAGTATTTTACAATTGCAATGCTTCCTGGCAACTATACTGAGGAATACAAGATGAGAAACATAGAAGTAGATATCCTCTGAGTAACGAAGCAGCTTAAATCACTTAATGAAGGCAAGGCCTCCGGTCCGGATTGTATACCAGTCAGGTTCCTCTCAGAATATGTCGATAAAAATAGCTCCATATTTAGTAATTATATACAACCACTTGCTCATGGAAAGATCCGTACCTAAAGACTGGAAAATTGCTCAAGTCACACCAATACCCAAAAAGGGAAGTAGAAGTAATCCACTGAATTACAGGCCTATATCACTAACGTCGATTTGCAGCAGGGTTTTGGAACATATACTGTATTCAAATATTATGAAGTACCTTGAAGAAAATGATTTATTGTCACATAGTCAGAACAGCTTTAGAAAATATCACTCTTGTGAAACACAACTAGCTCTTTATACTCATGAAGTAATACGTGCTATCGACAGGGGATGTCAAATTGATTCCATATTTTTAGATTTCCAGAAGGCTTTCGACAACGTTCCTCACAAGCGTCTTCTAACCAAACTGCGTTTCTACGGAGTATTGCCTCAGATGTGCGACTGAATTTGTGATTTCCTGTCAGAAAGGTCACAGTTCATAGTAATAGACCGAAAGTCATCGAGTAACACAGAAGTAATATCCGGCGTTCCCCAAGGAAGTGTTATAGGCCCTCTGTTGTTCTTGATCTATATTAACAACATACGAGACAATCTTAGTAGCCATCTTAGATTGTTTGCAGATGATGCTGTCATTTACCGTCTTGTAAAGTCATCAGATGATCAAAACGACTTGCAAAATGATTTAGATAAGAAATCTGTATGGTGCAAAAAGTGGCAATTGACCCTGAATAAGGAAAAGTGTGAAGTTATTCACGTGAGTACTAAAGTAAATCAGCTAAATTTCGATTACACGATAGGCCACACAAATCTGAAGGCTGTAAATTCAACTACATACTTAGGGATTACAATTACTAATAACCTAAATTGGAACGATCACATACATAATATTGTGGGTAGAGCAAGCCAAAGACTTGCGATACATTGGCAGAACACTTAGAAAGTGCAACTGGCCTACTAAAGGGACTGCTTACACCATGCTTGTCCACCCTATTCTGGAGTATTGCTGTGCGGTGTGGGATCCGCATCAAGTGGGACTGATGGATGACATCGAAAAAGTACAAAGAAGGGCAGCACGTTTTGTATTATTGCAAAATAGGGGAGATAGTGTCACACACATGATATGTGAATTGGAGTGGCAATCATTAAAATAAAGGCTTTTTCGTTAAGGCGTTTTTCGTTGCGACAGGATCTTCTCATGAAATTTCAATCACCAGTTTTCTCCTCCGATTGCAAAAACATTCCGTTGGCACCCACCTACATATGGAGAAATGATCATCATGGTAAAATAAGAGAAATCAGGGCTCGCAGAGAAAAATTTAAGTGCTCGTTTTTCCCACGTGCCGTTCGAGAGCGGAACGGTAGAGAGACAGCTTGAAAGTGGTTCATTGAACCCTCTGTCAGGCACTTTATTGTGAACAGCAGAGTAATCACGTAGATGTAGAATAAGGGAGGAGGGAGGAAGACAGCAGATGAGATGGGAGAAGAAAAATGGGGGAGGGTGGAGGGGAGGAGAGGAGAAGCTAAGAGTCTCAGTTTAATAACATATAGACATATCTCTAGCTTATGTGTCGCCACTTCCCCCAACCTCTGCCCATGAACTTTGTTGGTGACGATATGAGGATCTGTAGTGCAGATTAAGTTGTGAGTAACAATCTGGTTGACAAAGCCAAGAAGTATGTAAGAAATAAAGCTTGCGGTAACCAAGTTTTCCAAACTCTGGGACAAGGTTTACATTCATCATCCTCCTTAGTTAAAATGATTCATTATAATGTTATAACAAAGCTTTTGGAGCCAATGGCTCCTTGTTCTGACAGAAGAGTTGAAGGGGAAGGAAGAGGGGTGAAAGAAAATGACTGGAAAGGTTTACGGAAATGAGTACAGTTCAGAAAAGTCACCCAGAACCCAAAGTCAGGGAAGACTTACCAGACAGGATAAGAAGGAAAGACTGATTGTTGGGGACTGCCAAGACGAGAGGCTGAGAACATTGTACTGTTGTGACTGGTTCTTGTGATTATGAGTTATTACTGGTCTGGGCGGCAGTGGTGAAGGCAGTGGGATCTTAAGGTGGTTGGCCAAGCTCAATTTGTAGGAGAGGAGTGGTAGTTCATGGTGTGGCTGTTTGGAGAGCTGCAGAGGGACAGGTAGGGAAACAGTACTGTTGAGGTAGTTTAGGAGAAAGTGAGATAGCTTTTTGAAGAAACGTCTGGCATGTTGTTGATGTCCGAAGATGGCTTGGCAGATGATACCAACAATCAGTCTTTTCTTCTCATCCCATCCAGTAAGTCTCCCCTGACCCAGGGTTCTGGATGACTTTTCTGAGCTCTAACCCTTTCCCTAAACCTCTCAAGTCCTTTTCCTTCACCCCTCTTCCTTCCCTTTCAACTCTTCTGCTACAAGATGGAGCCACTGGCTCCGAACGCTTCTAAAAGTTAAACCTTTGTGTGTGTGTGTGTGTGTGTTTTCTACTGCTGCTGCTTGGTTAGAAGATTTTTTTTATCTACCCATTTTCGTCATATATGTACACACTCATTTTTGGAAATAGTCCACCAATTCCAATGGAAAAAATTCAATACTGACAACATTTACACCATATTGACCAGAATTTTCTCCATAGGTAATTAAGCTTTATATGGCAAAATCAAAAGTGTTGTATTAATATCATAAGGAAATCTCTGACAAGTATTTTGGTATATATTTTGTGCTCATTTTATACATCAAGTATAAAAACACAAGGAAGGAGAGCTCTGTATAACATAACTTTTACTTAAATTCCATATATCTGACAAAAGTGTAACTATGAATAAATGTGACAAAATGCATCTTATGTGTCATCAACTTTATCTTCTAAGCAATCATCATGACTTGTATCTACTAAGTAATCACATCTGAATAATGCCTATAACACACAGACACACAGACACCATTACATGTACAAATAAATCTCTGCTGAAAATGTTGAATTCACAGCACTTTGTACTTTGTTGGTACCCTTTAAATAAAAAATACGTGAAACACACAAGTCCTCGTACCTCCAGTTTACCCATATAAACTACTATCAGAGTTATCTCAATATAAAATGAACTTAACACCATGCCTATTAACTGTGGGACAAGACATTGTATTTAATTCAAAGCATAAGGTATTTCGAGATCAGTAAACAACATGACACCATACCAAAAACTGAAGGTGCCATTAACATAGCAGCAACACAGGCCTCAGTCAACAACCAAATGATGTCTCCAACAACATAAATACACTAGCAAAGCAAAAATCTACAAATCGACCGGACTTCAACAGGTACAGTTGATTTTGAATGTGTATATTCTTATTAACACCTTCCATCATATTACAACATGAAAATATTGGACCAGATAATAAAGTTTTCATTAGGGATGTTAATGTAATTATCGACTGTGCAATGCATTACTCACAAACCCAATTGAGCTGTCACCTTCCAACCTAACCTTGGCCTCAATCTGCACTACAGATCAATCTGTTACCATAATATTCATTAAAAAAAAACTAGTTTTCTGCTGTGGCACATCTGTAGGTTTTTGCAAGCCACCAAAAAACTATCATCTTTCAACCTAACTTACTCCTCCAGGTTAAGTTACAGTTCAGACTCTCATCACAAAAAAATTGTGGTGTTGGTGATGTCACTGTTCAAAGCCAAATGGCAGCATCACGCATTTCAAAATATGTAGAGCTAGTAAACGTGATCGAAGCCACCATCCACAACATACTGTAATCAACACACACAAGTGATATCTACAGCTGAAATACTCAAATAAAAGCGAAAAGCATTGCAAATGCTACAAACATATGATGCTGTGTTTTCTAATGTATAGCAATGGATTACTTTGTTCACTAGGCATGGTATTTCAGTAAATAATTTAAACAAAATGTGGTTGAAGTATTAATCACTGTAAAACTCTCACATTCTTTGCTTACAATACAAATGCTTCTTGATTCTGAAGTTGCCTTTTCTGACACTAGACTAGAATAAGCTACTCTCAATTATTAAATCTTGCAATTAACTATTAAATTCTTCATAGTTAAGGGCTGCCTAGCTATAGTGTCCATACAACCAATTTATCATTTAAAGGATGATTGTCAAATGGTTAAAAGTGAGATAAAACCCAAAATGAGGTACAGAAAATGAAGACTGCATAGATTACAATGCTAATTATCTTAGCAGTTAGATAAATAAAGCACACCCACTGCTCTGTGGCAGAGAAATGTTCAGTATACGACAAGTTAAGGCAGGTATGTCCACAGAGGTCTGTACTGATCCCTTTCGTGGTCGTGAAATAATTAATGACCTTGCCTCATTTATTAGATCCAAGACACTACTATACACAAACAACACAACTTTTCATAATGGTCGTAATGATCTCAGTACCTTTACAACCAGTGTTGAAACTACACTTGCTAAGTATCTAATGCAATGAACACAACACTCAGGCAATGATTTGTACTTCAAAGGACAAGCTTCCCTCAAATGATTCTAGTTGTGTTAAATTCTTGGGAATATAATTATATGATAAATTATCCCAGGTTACCACATAAAATATATTAGTGGTAATCTGTCTAGATTAATTTGTCCGTTAAGCCAATTTTGGAATTGTGTAGGTCCTATCTGAAATTCTAGTTTGGATTTTTTCACAAAGCATAACATTATATGGTATTACTGGATGATGATGATGATGATGGGTTTAAAGGGCCTAAATACTTTTTTATCAGTCCCTCATTTCACTGGAAATTCACATAAAAGATCTGAAATGAGAGAAGAAGGACCATCATCTCCAAAGTCTGCAACTTTTTTAAGGTTGAAAATGAGCATGACACTAATTTTGTTGAATGGTTAAAAGTGAGATAAAAGCCAGGCTGCTAAAAACTGGTCACTGTGGCACAACAATAAGGTTCATCATAGTTAGCACGACTAAAATGAGGTAAAGAAAATGGATTCTGCATGGATTAGAACGCTAATTATCTTAGCAGTTAGATACATAAAACAGGCCCACAAAAATTTAAGAAAGGATGACAGATGGAAAAAGTAGCTTGAGGCCACTCTTGACAGATGACGCAGTGAGAGGCATTTCTCCCACCCCCACCCCATATCCACCAAATATTGAGTTGCATTAAATTTTGTTATGAAATTTGCTTTGCCTCAGAAAGCATATGACCTTCATCCATATCTCTTGCAAAAAGAACTAGTAAGACCGGTGTAATGATGCGTAGTTGGCACAGTATGATAGATAACATCTTTGGAAGAAGCCTTAAGTAAAGTATGGCATGCATTGGTGGTCCCCTCAATTGCCCTCCGCTTAGGGATTGTAGCAGCCTGCCAATCCATACCCCACATTTTCATAATTTGATGTCACAGTTGCAATCATTTGCCTATGCCCAGTGCTCCCCGTTCAAGTTTGTCTCCTGTGGTTGCTCTTTACCTAGTTTGTCACTGAGTTCATCTGCTGGAATACTCATGTGGATTGGCATCCAGATGGTAGGTCCGGAGCTGTGGAGGTCAGCTAATAGGTCTTGGATGCTAGCAATCCAAAAGTTTGGAGCATAGCCCTGTGTTATGCCTTGTAAGCACCTCACGGAGTCACTACAAACCAGGAAAACCTTTTTTGCAAGAGTTTCAATGTATTACAGAGTCCAAGAAAGGTAGATTAAAGTTTAATGACCCTTCAATTGAGCAGTCATTAGAGATGGAGCACAAGCTGTGACTGCAAAAGGAGGGGGAAAAAAATTAATTGTGCCTTTAAAAAAAAAAAAAAAAAAAAAAAAAAAAAAAAAAAAAAAAAAAAAAAAACTTCCTGGAATGATTTTGGGAAATGACAGAAAAAAACTAAATATGGATGGCTGCATGGGAATTTGAACTGTCATCCTCCTGAAAACAAGTCCTGTGTGTGCAGATCCCATTCTCCTTGTGAATGTAAACTGATAAAGAACCCTATTCTTGATTTTCAATGCATCTGTGTAGATGCATGTCAAAGTGTAATAGGATAGTTGTGGAGGAGCGAACACAACAGATGTCTGAGAATGGCAGGGTCAACATGTTACTTACGTCCATAGAAGAAGCCTATCTGAATCGCAGGATTGGGTATGCACCTTGGGCAGTGCCGACAGGGAACTTTATATACACAGGCAAGAGGGGGCAATTGGAGGTTCTTGCACAGAGCCTCCAATCACATCCCAATTGTTCTATCCATTTTTGGCATTTCATTGTCTGAACTGTTGGATATAAAAGAGTTGAATAATATGGATGGACTGGCATCTCACAGATAGTTCTTCATACTGACACTCAGTGGTGGGAGAATCAAAATGTAATACTGGATTAACTTAAGTGTTCAATACACTCTTCATCCACTGCCGATCAAACTGTCACTATACAAAGTAACCAGACCTCTGGCTACACTACAAATCAGTATGTAACCACAACTAAGATTTTGTGCTCACATCCGTCAGCTTCATCAACTCACAATACAACTGCAACCCACCAACTCATCATAGACTTTGGCTTACACTACAGTTCAGCGTGTCTACACAATCTACGTTCCATAAACCAGTACAGATGCAAAAGAAATATTGTCACTGCTCCATTCTCTTTCTTTTACCACATATGACTTCTGATGCTACATTTTCATTGTGTTATTAAGGGACAAAGATGACAATCGGTATAGAAGGAAATCTAGCTGACCTGGGATTTACTTTACGGGGAAATTCTGGCCAGTGTGCATGACCTTTTAATACTGTGAATTACGTCTTCAGGGTAATTACAGATTCATCATATGAAGCACTCTATAAACCTTTGTTTTCTAAATAAAAAATTCTCATGATAGCAAACTTGGGTGTAAACTATGCACTAATTTACAAGTTGAAGAAACTACCAGTATTAAATAGGCAGAAAACGCACATTGTTACAACAAAAGAAGCTATGGACACATTTATACATAATGCCACAGAGCGTCAAAATCAATTAACAGCTATAAAATCATGGTGCACACGCACATTGTTACAACAAAAGAAGCTATGGACACATTTATACATAATGCCACAGAGTGTCAAAATCAATTAACAGCTATAAAATCATGGTGCACATATTATGTAACAATTTCTGAATCTGTAGAAAATATTTCAGCAGAACTATTTAAACACCACATGACTGGTCAGTTGCACACCCTCTTACAATATACAGGAATTTATTATTAATATAAAGTTGTAATGACAGGAGCTAACATATTGTACTACTGTATTACTAATTGTATTGTGTGTGTTGCTGTAAAGGGTAACGACAGTAAAATTATCATACTGTCGTATTTAAAATGCTACAAATGTCAGTTACGGTTGCGAAATGTCTGTTAGTGTGAAACAATTGCTCCTACTAGGCTTTCACATGCCTTTTCTTTGTGGGGCTTCAAAAAAAAAAGTTATCCAACATAATGACAGTGTTCGTGATCATGGTGGCTGTGTGATCCACTAGCTTCCAAACATCGAAATACATGTAATAAATACACCTAAATCTCAACATCAACAACCTATAATTCAGTTCTAGTCAGCAGGGAGTTGCGAACAGGAAAGCCGGAGAAGCGCGCGTTTGTATCATATGTGGAATATACACGACGTAGATGTAAACACGAGTATTAAAACTGAACGTTAATTCAGCAACATTTATGACTTTAAAGACAACTATGATAGCAGCGTACTTCGACTACCATAGAAAGAAAATGTGATGTAAGGACCGATGACTTTACCAATGTAAAAAACATTTCTCTTTCTCACTGAAGCCTTTACATTAGTTACTCATTCGTCAGACTACTCCAACTTACATGTTCAATAACATTTCGAATATCAATTTACGCGGCACCACAACAGTTGATAAGCTGTAATATGAGACTGCCGTCGAAATTTAGATACCTTTCAACTGCCCACAATGGTATTTAAAATATTACTATTCATTACTTGAGAATTCAAATGAGTCACTAAACACAAAAACCATGTAAACAATCCTCACCACCTTTCCATAACAAACATATACGCGCCATAGGACGATTTTCAAAGATTTTACGTAATTATTATGACAGTCTGTCACAGTGGACGCACAAGATATACTTAATTACGTCTGTCCTCAAATAATAATTGTGTGTAGTCAACAGAAGGAATGCGACAATCAATATACTGGAAATAATGAAAGAGTATGCTTTATACACTAATATAAACAAAACCCCAGACATAAAGTGTGCAAATGCATCGTAAAGAGAACGCGATTGACGCTTACAATCGACGTTTTCTTTTTGATTATTGATTAATCCATCTATAAACAACTTCCATTGCATATATTTAGTCAGGACATAGAGAATTTAAGTTATATTTCTATACATATAACGTATTACAGACATACCTTATGTAATTAAAACATAATTTATTCGCCGTTAAATGACTACCCAACAACAAACCAAGATTTCCTTAACATTAGCTGGACAAGATAAAAACATGAACAGTCACACTTTGACGTCCACACGCATTCCCACTCTCATCTTCAAATTTTCACAATTTACACTTTTGCCATTTCACATTTGCATGTAGGCTCACACCAAGTACTCACTAAAAAAATGGTTCTGAGCACTATGGGACTTAACATCTGTGGTCATCAGTCCCCTAGAACTTAGAACTACTTAAACCTAACTAACCTAATGACACAACACACATCCATGCCCGAGGCAGGATTCGAACCTGCAACCGTAGCAGTCGCGCGGTTCCGGACTGAGCGCCTAGAACCGCTAGACCTCCGCGGCCGGCAAAGTACTCACTAATCTACATTAGCTACACTCTGGCAGTCTCACGTTGTAACACTATGAGTGTTCACGGCATCTGGAAAAACGCTGCATGATCATGTTTATGGAGTGAGATAGCACATACATTGCATATTTATGACTCTCGCTTTGTAGGATTTATGGATACACACATTACTTGATCATTTTTTTCTGAAGAAGATCCTGTATACTGTTTGGCTTCTAGGTATTCTTCTAGGTTATATGGAGAGGAAGAAACTAAATAACGTCTTTATTTAGTTTTGAAAACAGATGTCATTTCAATGCATTTTATGCTGAGTGGTAATTTAGTGTATAAGATGCGTCCAAGAGCTATGGAGTGTTTTTCGATGTAAATAATGATCATCCCTATTTCTCGTATTGCAATCGTTTATATCTCTGTCCACCTGCACAGTACTATTTGTTTTCAAGTGCATAATTTTTGCAAATGTGTGTAGTGAAGGGACAGTCATGGTAAGTTTTCTGAATTTATTTATTCAAGGTTGTCTAGGGATCAAATCTACAATGCATCTAACAGCCTTGTTCTGAAGCTTCACGATCTTAAGTATATGCATATATAATGCTTTTCCCCAGATTACAACACAGTATGATAAGTGGAAGTATACTAGGCCATAGTACATCGTTAATAGCATGTCTGCATTTACTATCCTAGACAACTTTCTCATTAAGAATATACAAGTGGTTATTGCAGGCATATTTTGATGATATAATCCTCTCACGACAATGTTTATCAATAATTAATTATGACATTCTAGTGCTTTGACAACTTCAGTACCCACTTAAACCAGGTATAGTTAGTCTTCATAGTTTTATTATTTTGTAATTCTATGTATGTTTTTTTAAATTTGCATTTAGAGACAAGTTTTTCAACTGCAATATTTATAAGCCTCCCTCAAATTTCCAGAGGAACTTGAGTCCAGTTCTTTGCTGAGTACGTTTTTACTATGAGTGAAAGGTCATCTGCTAACTTTAGTGCGTTGTCACCTACTACTGTTATATCTTTCACATACACAGTGAAAATGAAGAGTACCAGAACAGATCCCTGAAGTATACCAAAGTTAAGTAGCTGGAAATTAGAGTGTGCATTTACAGAAGCACCAATTGTTTAATACTTTACCTCAGCAGACTGCTCTCTATTTTCCACAAATGACTTTATCACAGCAGATGCTTTATCCCTAATACCATAACAGTTTAGTTTTTACACATTATTCTACTGTTATCCACAGATCCTTCTTTGCATATGAAAAGCACCAACAGCATCAGCTACAAAGTTAGCTGTGGCTGTAGAGTTAGACCCTCAGTTTCTTAAATCATGCTGTGCCTCACTGAGCAAGTTATTTTTCTCAATCACATGTCTTTCAGGTTAGTTTTCGCAATTCAAGGTAATACCAAAGTAATAGTAATTGGCCCATTCTTGGCAGGTTTTTTCTTTTCAATCTCCTTATAAAATGACACAACCTTACTCTTTTGTTTGGGGCAGCCTTGAAGATTGAGCTTGTAGATAAGGCCCAGGTGCCAGATCTTATCAAATGTCTTCTCTACGTCAAGGAAGACTGCCCCTGTACTATGTATAATGGTGCGAGCTCTGCATATCTCCTTAGTCAGTCTCCCGGGTTGGTGGATGGTGCTATCCTCATTCCTAAAGCCGAATTGCTCCTTTATGATAATTTTGTTTCCTGTGGTGGATTTCTGTAGTTTCTTGAATATGATCTTTTCCTGCACTTTCCCCAGAAAACTCAATTGGGAGATTGACCTATGAGTCTAGGAAAAGATGTGGACCTTGTTTGGCTTTGGTATTGTTATGACTTTTGTCTGTTTCCAAGCCAGAGGAAAGTACAGAAGAGTTAGAAAAGCGTTGTATATGGCTATGAGAAACTCAATTGCGTTCTGAGGTAGGTGTTTTAGTTGGGGAGGTGGGATGCTGTCTGGGCCAGGAGCCGTTTTGTTGCCCATGTAGCTGAAGCATGTGCTGACTGTATCGGAGTCCACTGGTGGAAATATGGTGTCGCTTGGGGTTCACTGTTCACTTGCCTTATGACGTGTTCCTCGTGATCGTCACTCTCGTCATCCACAGCTGCTGGAGTGGTGAACTGTAGTTCGAGAGTGTCTGCCATTGCTTCAGCCTTGTCCTCAGCTTCGTAAACGATCCCTTTTCTACCTTGGAGCGGCTTAATGACGGCTTGTTTTCCTTTCTGGTTTTGAAAAGCTTTCATAATTTTTCCGTGTTACTTTCTGCGCCAGAAAGAACTTATCCCCACGTGGTTTCTCTGTGGGCCTGGAGTTCGCGTCTGCCTTTTCTGACGAGTCTGTCGGCCCTGTCTCGATTTGCTGAGTCCCGATAGGTTTGCCATCTCTGGCGGCAGTGTTTCTTCTCTTGAAGCAAATGTTGAATACGCTGCGGGAGGGCCCTTCTAGAGGTGGTGCGGATTATAGTAGTGTTGGCTTGCTTCCCGCAGTCTACTGTGATTTCACTGATGTTTGCAACTGCTGCATTGACTGCTCTCCTTGTAGGTAGTATGTAATCTCCGGTTTTTTCGTCTGAACAAGGTTACTGAACATTTCCCATTTGGTATGCCATGTCTTAATAGTTCTAGTGTCATATTGCCTTGCTGGGTCGTTGTCTTGTGACAGTAGTACCCGATTATGATCCGAGTCCAGATCATTTACTACAGTTATTGTGGTCTGGTGTCTCAGATTTTTACGGATAAATATGTCTAATATATCTGGTCTCTGAGCTGAATAGTATGGGAAGTGCGTCCGTGTGTCCAGTGCTATGATTGCAATGCTCTGTGTGCTTCTAGGTATTTACGTAAGATTCTTCCGTTGGTGTTGGTGGCTCTGCAATTCCAAGCACCATGTTTGGAGTTGAGGTCACCACCTATTATCACATAATTGGCCGTGTTTGTCAAGTCGGCTAGGTCATCAGGATGTAGTTTGGCCTCAGTGGAGGGTTGTAAACAGCGATTATGGCGACTGTTCTCCCTTCTATTACTGTTTTTATTGATTTGGCTTCTGCTCTTCTGAGGCGTGGTGTGTTTAGTTTCCTGTGCGGCAGTCTGTTCTTGACTAACACGAATGTACCGCCCCCTTACCGGGTCTGACTGTTCAGTCCTATATGTTACGTAATTTCGGACGTTAAAGTTGTCATCTGGTGTTAGATGCGTCTCTGTGATTAACAACACGTCGACTTTATATGAGTCAAGGAACTCTTGGAGAGCGTTTCTTTGAAACAGAATACCATTGGCATTTCAGGTCATGATGGTGCTTCTTCGATTAAGACCCGAGAAGGCTGAAAACTGCATTGCATATTGTCGTAAATTTCGTGATCGGATCAGCTGGGCTACTGTGTTCTGAATTGTTTACAGAATTTTCGGGACGTTGAACTGGCTTATATGATTGAGAATTTCTTTTACGTCTGTGGCAGGCTACTTCAAAGCATCATATGCGACTGTCTGAGACTATAGAATCTTGAGTTCTTCCACTCCAGCCCGCCGCTGTGCCCATTAGGGCTCCCGCGGCCGCACATCATCCGACAGCACCCACAAATCACACAGAACAAAATACAGACTATGCACTGCACACACTAGGCGACATAGCGGAGGACGATCAGAAATCCAAAAAGCAAAACAAGCGCAAAAACGACACAAATCAGGCAGAAGGATCTTCCGATTCGATGCGGAAGACTGACAATACGAGAGACGACTACTGCTCCGATACCGAACAGACGCCCATCGCTGACGGAAACATGAAAGCGGAAACAGTAGAGCCACAAGTGCCAAAACAAAATCGCTTCAGCGAATTATTATACCATGACCCAGGGCACACCGCAGCCGCTTCCAGCAAGGGAAAGACAAAGATCAACGTGCCACCAATAATGGTTTATGATACCAACAACTGCATCAAACTCCTACAGGTGATTAAACCGGCCCTCATTGGGGCACTAAAGACTCACTCCAGGGGAGGGAGAATAACGTACCAGTTCTCTGAAGCGAAGGATTTCAACACACTATGCACACTACACACACGAAATAAATCACAAGAAACTACTAGAAGTGGTGATTAAGAAACTCTTAGTAACCATGAAAACACAGTTAGTACACGAAGATCTACGCCTGCTTGGATTACCTGTACAGAAGGTAACCCAAATGTCCACACTGGACGAAGGAGCAACAGAGAAAAGGTTACAACCGAACTTCCTAGTGGAACTGGAAAACACAGAAGAAGCTAGGAAAGTCTACAAACTAAAGTCACTGCTTCACCTTGGAGTCAATGTAGAGTCTTATAGGGACCCCAAAGGCCCATTGTCAAAGCTTCAACCATGGCGCCAGGCACTGCCACCTCAAACCAAACTGCGTAAAGTGTGGCAAACAGCACGTGACCGCAACCTGCACCAAAAAACGTGAAGAGAAGGCAAAATGCCTGTTACCGGTGGGCTACCAGTAACTTTTATATTGCGCGCCATATTATGAAGCATTTATTTAGGTGTGTCTCGAGATCTAGTCAAAGCTGGGAATTGTCGTAAAAGAGAGGCGTACTTAACAGTCACTCACTTGTGTTAGCTTGGTGCTGTGTAATGCTGTGCTGCGACGAAATCCTGTAATAGTCATGTCGGTAACACTGTCTACAAGCTGAGCGTTCACCACGTGTGACAGTAGACGGTCTCGTCGCTAGAGTCGTATTCGACACGCGCAACTGCTGCATGGCTGAGCGATGGCTTCTTGAATTCTGTCCGCGTGTTCTGCAACGACGTCCAATGACATCTCTGTTCGGAACGCTACTGTCGTCTTGACTTGTCGTGGTAGGCGGCTGCGCAAATGGTGAGGAGCAAATTATCTGGAACAGCACCAGTTCCCACTTTGCTCCTTAGGTGCCTAAGGTACTGTGACAGTTTTCGGTCTGCAATATCCTCCTGCATCAGCACTTGACGAATTCTATCTTCCTACGAGGCTGCTACTCTTCGCATTAATTCTGTCTTGAGCTTGTCATACGAATTTGCCGTCGGTGGCGCAGTTATGGCGTCCTGTACTTCCGTGGCGAAACGGTGATCTAACTGGATCACTGATAGGGCAAACTTTGTTGAAACAACCGTGATGACAGCAGAGTAACTTGTCGGATGCAGTTACAATTAGGGCTGTCCGGTCTTACAGTGGTGTGTATTTATTAATCCGGGTGGTAGTGCTTGAAAAATCACTCTCGTGATCCGTGAAATGTTGAAACTTTATTTAACAGAATAAACACACTCAACTCGTAATAGCTATCAACAATGAACAGACTAAGAGATATTATGTTTCAAAGTAGAATCGTCCCTGAATGATAAGCAGTAGCTGATAAAGGAGAAAACTCGGTAATTATGCGCACATTACAATAAATGAGAAGCAGAGCGCAAAAGTCAAAGAATAAGCTGTCACTGCTGCTGTGTACAGCACAGCTGTCTGGCGTGTAATTAAATCTGACAGCCGTGATAACAACACACAGCACACGTAGCAGACGGTGGCGATCTGATGCTACAACTCAGTGTGCTTCTTGACAACGCCAAGCTCTTGTATTGTGATTAAGCCATTAACGAAATCAAGGAACTAGGGAGTAATTTTGTCCTTCTGTCATGACAACAATACAAAGCTGTTGCATATACCTAATGCACTTTTTGGGCTAATATTTTATGACGTTCATTGCAGTGTTTCATTGCTTGTTACTAAAAAAATGTATTTTACTTATTTCTGACGAGAATCATACCTTCAGTTCGCGTGCCTCCCTTGATATTATATACCTTTTCACAAGTAAACTTGATTTATGTCCACAAGGAATTTAAGGGTGTCCTTTACTCGAATATTGGCCGCTTTATCTAGGCGTTTCATGTCCTGTCCTTGAGGATAAAGTATGTGTACTTAACAGAATGGTGCATCCTGTCAATATACATATATACATGTTCCTATCTATACAGGCATGCAATCTGTGCGAAAGGCGCAGCATTCTGCATTATTGCCACAGCTCTCTTATTGGAAATGAGAGAAGCACATTGGAATCCTCGTTTCAAGTCGTCTAATACTATTGATGTAATGATTTCAAAATATAGTTGTTCAGCCCATGCAGTCCATCGTCACAAACAATATCTCTACACTTCTTCAATATTTCACCTCGTGTAATGTTCATTATTACTAAAAAAATCTGAAATTTGTAATTATGGATGGAGTTCACTTATTGTGTCTTGTGGTCTGTTGACAAACACGCAAGGACAATAATGTGAGTGCAGTTCTCATACCCATGCCTCGACAGTTGACCTAACATCCGGGTGTCTCACAGAACGGTGTTCGGTTTATAACACTGTTCAATGTTATAAAAGATCTGGTTTGTTAAAAGATGTTTGTTACCCCACGTCAAATCTGCCACTGATCCTACATTTTGTTCAGAATGCTGTGAAATCGAAATTTACTTGCCATATCTGTCGATATAGGCCTACTGTATCTCTCTTTTTCTGATAAACTTAAATGACTAAATGACTTAGAAGAGGTGCCACGGCGTTCATCTTCTGTGTATGCTCCTTAGATATGTCATGACTTTGTAGTGGAGGTGACACTACATTACAGTGCAATGCAGTGGTTTTCGCGCGAAATTTTGTATCGCTGTCAAAGTGCTTCCGACCCAGCCGCCATAGGCGCTGTTTTTTGTGACGCTTGTGCACTTACTATTAGAATAGTTTCTTATTCTGTCGTTTATTTTGTTACACATTTTTTGACTATTACATTTTCTAGTTGTCGGCTCGGTTCTACTTCCATATAAAACCCCTCTGTCTAACATTCGTCATTAACTAACTCTCTGTGTGTTTGAATGAAGTGTTACTGATTGTGACGCGAGGAGTCTGTTTCGCTGTATAGGCGGCTAATAGTTGTTGTTGTTGTTGTGGTCTTCAGTCCTGAGACTGGTTTGATGCAGCTCTCCATGCTACTCTATCCTGTGCAAGCTTTTTCATCTCCCAGTACCTACTGCAACCTACATCCTTCTGAATCTGCTTAGTGTATTCATCTCTTGGTCTCCCTCTACGATTTTTACCCTCCACGCTGCCCTCCAATACTAAATTGGTGATCCCTTGATGCCTCAGAACATGTCCTACCAACCGATCCCTTCTTCTGGTCAAGTTGCGCCACAAACTTCTCTTCTCCCCAATCCTATTCAATACTTCCTCATTAGTTATGTGATCTACCCATCTAATCTTCAGCGGCTAATAGTACGCACGCAGTAATTTGTTCCGACAGCCACAGACACGAGGCCACCGTGACGCTGATGCATTACAGCACAGGAAGGACCTGCGTACGAGAAGGCGGATGCATCGACGGATCCCGTGTCTTCGGTATCACGACTCTCCGTGCGTGGAAGCTAGTTTTCTCTATGCCGCAATAATGGCAGATGCAACCAAATTTGCAGTAGTTGTGAGCCAGCTGGATCAGAAGTAAGCAGCGTAGATCGAAGATGTGATCACCACTCCGCGTGTGAGAAGGTAAAAACGGAACTGATACTATGGGTTTCTGCTTCACAGGAAGAGCACATCAGACAAGCCTTAACCCAAGAAGACATTGGCAGCAGACGATCCTCACAATATTTACGACACTAGCCGAGTAAGGTACGACGGGAACCATGCCTGAAAGTCTTCTGCGCTCGCTGTAAAGCAATCGCTTGCCACCCCAGGTGAAAACCATTATCACGATGCACACCAGCTTGCCCTTTAGACGCTGTAACGGAGTTAGCTGAAAAAGCCTGCACCATTGGGTACAGTGGCGGCGGAGGGCAACAGTATATCTCGTAAATACGGGTTCTGACTTAAGTGTGTCCGCACGTACGAAATTGCACGGCAAGCGGCAAACGCACTTCCTCCTGTCTGACTGCCGTCAACAATTCAGCTGCGTGTATCGACGTGCAAAACGCTGCGAATCACCCTGGACATCGGACTGCGGAGCGACTTTACGTGGGATTTCACGGTTGCAGACGTGTCAGAACCCGTAATAGGCGCGGATTTTTTGGCGCATTATCAACTGCTTCCCAACATGCCGAACACAGGGTAATTTGCCAGGTAATTTGACACCTCGATTCGTGAAAGCATGATGCGGCCATTGCCCCCTGGTCGTCTTCTCTATAGTTGGCGTAAAAAAAAAAAAAAAAAACGGCGCAAGGAGCTCTTGTGGTGATTATGGGGGTACTGAACGGTAGAACTGTCCCTGTCCTTACCCAAGTTGTACTGTGACATGTCTGGTGGTAAAACCTGTACTGTTCTATTCTTAGCATTCAGGAGGGGTGCTTTCAATAACATACATAATCTGTGTCATCCGGGTGTTTGTGTAACAACACAACTAGCTTACAGTCGTTTTGTGTGGCCAGGAGTCAAGAAAGAGTGCTGAGCCTTGACAAGGACCTGTATTAAATGCCAATGCAGCGAAGTCAAAAGACATGTGCACATGTCAGTGGGCAACTTTCCACTTAGAACATCTCATTTTGCACACATTCATATCAATGTAGTTGGCCTCTTTCCTCCATCAAATGGTCAACAGTATTTATTAATGACAGACCGCTTTGTCTACTGGCAAGACGCTGCACCTGTAGACAACATCTTGGCAGAAAACTCAGCCTCTGCCTATGTTTCTGTCACACTTTGGCTGCCCTTTGCATGTCATGATGGATCGTGGATGCCAGTTTGAGTCCATTCTATTTTCACAGGTGACTAAATTATGTGGCACTGTGCATCATGCAGTGGGATGATAGAACGCTAGCACTGAGCACAGAAAGCAGTCCTGATGTGCCATGATGCAGCTGGACAACAGTGTTGCTAATGCAGTTTGCAAAACACTTACAAGCCGGATTTGGATGCTTCAGCTGCCGAACTTGTGTACGCTGAAACTTTGCAGCTACCAGAGGAGTTTGTTGATCCACAGTCCTTGCAGCTACGCAACTTGACAAATGGTGGTTTTATTTGTCAGTTGAGAGAACACATTTCCCACGCCTATCAAAAGCAACCATCCAGACATGGCACCGGTCTTACGTGTGTTCACCAACACTTTCAGAAGTGCACACGCTCTGACGTCGTTAAACCCCCTTTACAATCACCTTACTCAGGACTGCATAAAGTAGTGCCACGAGGAGATCGCCCACTTGACATTATCGTTACTGGCAAAACCAGTACTGTAACACTGGACTAAGTGAAACTTGCATACCTCTTTCAAGAAGAAATACCAACGAGGACAACGTAGCACACTCCTGATTCAGTTTCAAGTGCTCCGTCACTGGCGGTTCCCACAACTGTCGACGCGAAGAAGCCCTCTGGACACTCAACACGATCAGGTCGACGAGTCTGTTTCCCTGCAAGACTTATGGACAGCGCTCCCCTTTCCCGGAGGGGGCTGATGTAGCAGACAGAAGTGAGACTACAGTGCAGTGCAAGTCGTATGGTTTTCGCCCGAAATTTTGTAACACTGTCAAATTGCTTTCGCGCTAGCTGCCAGAGGCGCTGTATTCTATGACCCTTATTTGCTTACTCTTAGAATAGTTTTTTATTCCATACTTTATTTGGTTACGCAGTTGCTTTTGTTTATTACGAGTTCTATACGTTCTTCATCATAATAATAAACCTGATGATTGGTCAGCAGCTGCAGCTCTCGTACACTGGTGATGTTCCGCTCTTGGAAGTAGGTCCAACTTAAGTATTAGACATCTTATTACTCTGTCACTGCAAATGAAACTTTTAAGACATTCTGGTCATGTATTACCAGCCATCAACGTTTTTCTTAATCGTATTTTAACTACGCAATTTTTATTTCAAAAATCGTGTACAGCCACAGTCTCCGTAAACGCGACTGGTGCTCTGATTGTCTCGCTGTCCATACGTACCATGAAAATGGATGACACTACTGCCTGCTTCGTAGTGAAACAATCGAGCGGAACACTGTTAATGACGAGAAACAGTCCATCCCTGGTAGCTGATAGCTGAGTAGTCAGCACGACGGACTGTCATACCAACAGGCCCGAGGTCGATTCCCGGCTGGGTCGGAATTTTCTCTGCTCAGGAACTGGGTGTTGTGTTGTTCTTATCATCATCATCTCATCCCCATCGACACTCAAGTCGCCGCAGTGGCGTCAACTCAAAAGACTTGCACCAGGCGACTGATCTACCTGACAGGAGGCCCTAGCCACATGGCATTTACATTAACATTTACGATTAACAAGTTGTTGTTAATGTTTTTCACAAGATCAGGAAAAAATGAGCTTTGACATTTTTTTGAGAAACACAATGTAATAAATATAATGCAAAGTATTATAAGTATCAGCGTGCCATAAGCGGGAGTGTTGCAGATATGTAATTGTATGTGCTCGTAGGTGGCCTATCGTAACTCATTGTAATTTACAACTTTTTTCGGTTTGAATAGCTTAATAATTCAAATTGAAATTCATAAAATATATGATAATTAACTCAAACTTAACCATCATTTTTCAAGAAAAATGCATATATTCTAGTTTCTAATTACAAGTCGCATGCAGAATTCTGGTTTTCATTGCAAATACACATTCTTAATTATCGCTATTTTATAAAAGATTGTTGAAGTTGAGAAAAACATTACACAATTCAATTTTTTTGGAGAAATATGAAAAATCAAATACTCTTTGTTTGAATATGCCCATTGCTTTGTAGGACAGATGTGTCTCAACACGAGTCAGAGTGATAAGTGTCATAGAAACATGGAAAATAATAATTTTCATGGCATCGAGCACACTGTACAAATGCTACATTTTACAGTTTTCACCTTAACGCTGCAATCGGAACCCAATAAAATTGATCAGGAACCAAGTTAAGGGATTTGTCACGAGAAATAACAAAAGTAAAGTTGCCAAACATATGAAGTTTCGTGACACCTCACTTCCGAACGGTGACGAAATGTAGAAGAGCATGTCATAAACGAGGAGGAAATGTGGAATTTTTGGTGGCTTAGGAGTCTGTCACTGATCGCCTCGTTATGAATGTGACTATACTGAAATGCACTCCTCAGAGCCCAGATATAGAAGGAGTTAAGAGATTATCAGATAACTGATTGCAATACCTTTGGTGGCTTCAACATTTAATTACATAGTGAAATCACAGCAGTGCGCTTTTACGCCACATATAGCTCAAGCAGAAAAATTACCCTTGTTAATATCAGGAATTTTCATCTCTCTTGTTTTTAATTACAGTTCTATGTTAGCTAAGATTGAGAGCACGTTATGCTTTCAGACTGCTCACCGAAGAAGGGTATTGCCTGAATTTTACCATGTATTATTTCCTTCTGTTTAAAAATGGAATGACATGCAGAGCTATATTGTTCTGTGGCGGTCTTTTTTTAGGCCTTTACTGCAACTGTGCACGTCACTGCAGGTTAGTTGGATCACTTCCCTGGCCAGGTCTGTCAAAGTTAAATACGCTGGTAAAGCTGTTGCCCCATATTATCACTGAGTCGATGCAAGCATAACGCACAGCATAAAATGTATACTCAATAACTGTACTCCAGACAGCTTGGCTTCCGCTCCACGTGAAACGAAATGCAATGAGGTTACAGCATACATGGTTGAATACATAGTGTAATGTTTACAATAGTTTTATTCTTATGTATATGAACAGGGTATGGCTGTCAGGTCGTTTCTACTTCCATGTAAAACGTCTCATTCGTCATTAACCAATCCTCTGTGCATCTGAATGAAATGTTGCTGATTCGAGTGCTGTAACTATATAATTAAGGGGCACATTTAAACTAAATACATACTTCACAGATGCAAAACTGCTTCATCATCAGCTCCTTACTGCCCACATAATGGCAAAAAAAGAGCAAACCTACTTACTGCCCAGTAAATTATTATGTGTAACGCAGCAGGTAATTTTATTTGTACTTCCTAATAATATTATACATGTGAAATTTTGTTTATTTGTTATACTTCAAGCAAAAACTACTGGCTGGATTTGGGTGAAATTTTGCACACAGATAGAGTTCGACCAAGTTTGGACATAGGATACTTTTATATAGATAAAAGTATACTATAGGGATAATTTTCATTGTTGGTCTATACTAGGCGAACAAAGTTGCGGGCAGAAGTTAGTAAATAATACACAGTGAAGAAGTATTACCACAGTCTAACATAACAGTCGTGACACTCACTGCTGTAAAAGTCATTACCTTTGGACAGTTGGAGCGACAGTAGCGCTCAAAGTGGCGAGAAAGGAGAACTTCAGATATGTCGTAAGCATGGCGTTTGTTTTGTATCCCTTTCTTACATGATTTAAGAAATATTTGAATGATTTTTTTGCCTCCAAGAGTTTGTGTAATATCAGAAGATATTGTAACACTTGTGATATACAACAGAAGTTACACACTTGTGGCGTTGGATTGAACTGCAGCTTACCACGTTGATATCAACCGAATGTAAACACGTTGATTCACACTTAAGAAGCATAGACATGTACCTGTACATGCAAAAGGGATCGACACCCCATTGGTCGTTCCATAGGCCTACCATGTTTTAGTCATTGTCACCTGTTGCCATAAGTACGACCTTAACTTTATATTATTCTAAGTGGGACAAGGAACTGCAAAACACTGCAAGAAATATACTGAGAGAGTAAACCCGAAGTATTCAAAGACAATAACACTGTCAGAAGTGCTGTCATATGTTACATTCGCCATTAGAGACTTTTCGTATGCTACATCTTCTGCTTTAAAAGGTGGAACATGTTTTCACTTATCTTGCATTTTCTTCCACATACTTCTGTGACATGCACACTGATGGAAACATAAAACATTCTGACAAAACCGCTATGGTTGAGTGATGTAATAAAAAAATTTAGAGCAAACAGTTCAACAAGTCAAGGGCATTTTTTTAAATATTGGGATCCTATAGTCTTCAAAATTTGTTTTTCCTTCTTTACTTGATCCTTCTGATACATTTCTGTTGGTGTCTATACTTAAAATGAATTCACAAAGGAATACCAACTCGAAATCTTGCATATTTGTTTTAATACTGGATGCTTTGCTATGCATATCTTTACTGGAACTTTACTACTATTTCTGATAATGCCTTGATTACATAAAAGAAACAAAGTTTTCTAGCAGACATTAACTCTACTAGACCATTTAGTTGGACTTAATTTTTTTAGAGTACCATAATTTCTGATTCACCAGTGACTTTCGACAGCAGAAACAAAAGCTTAATGCTATTCCCAAAAAAATATATATGTCTTGCATTGTTACTAAAAAAGTCTGTATGTCCAAACAACATAATTTATTAGTAAATTCCAGTTACGACTGGTGCAATGTACATACTTCACATTTGGCTGAATATTCTTAATCTGCTTTTTGTACACCATTATAAACACCACTCATCATAACCTTGACCTACACACTTCTTTTAAATCAGTATGCTTGTCAATAAAAATAATTTGGTCATCTGCTTGATTAAATATGCTGCACTATGCTTGATGACTGCATAAAAGCCTAGAAATAATTCTTTTACTTCTACGTCAACTGACTGTCTATTTTCCAGTCTGGCTATTACTGTATATCTCAGAATAATACTTAGCTGATCTGCCTTCGATATAGCCTGAGTAGAGTCCATTATCATGGAGAAAAATGGTGATGCTATAATTCGTTCTAGCAGCTTATTTTAATATTTGTTCCCAAAGAATTCATTTTTAATTGATGGACTCAGATACCTTGTTATTGTTGTTGTGGTCTTCAGTCCTGAGAATGCTTTGATGCAGCTCTCCATGCTACTCTATCCTGTGCAAGCTTCTTCATCTCCCAGCACCTACTGCAGCCTACATCCTTCTGAATCTGCTTAGTGTATTCATTTCTTGGTCTCCCTCTATGATTTTTACCCTCCACACTGCCCTCCAATACTAAATTGGTGATCCCTTGATGCCTCAGAACATGTCCTACCAACCGATCCCTTTCTCTAGTCAAGTTGTGCCACAAACTCCTCTTCTCTCCAATTCTATTCAATACCTCCTCACTAGTTATGTGATCTACCCATCTAATCTTCAGCATTCTGCTGTAGCACCACATTTCGAAAGCTTCTATTCTCTTCTTGTCCAAACTATTTATCGTCCATGTTTCACTTCCATACATTGCTACACTCCATACAAATAGTTTCAGAAACGACTTCCTGACATTTAAATCCATACTCGATGTTAACAAATTTTTCTTCTTCAGAAACGCTTTTCTTGCCATTGCCAGTCTACATTTTATATCCTCTCTACTTCGACCATCATCAGTTATTTTGCTCCCAAATAGCAAAACTCCTTTACTACTTTAAGTGTCTCATTTCCTAATCTAATTCCCTCAGCATTACCCGATTTAATTCGACTACATTCCATTATCCTCATTTTGCTTTTGTTGATGTTCATCTTATACCCTCCTTTCAAGACACTGTCCATTCCGTTCAACTGCTCTTCCAAGTCCTTTGCTGCCTCTGACAGAATTACAATGTCACCGGCGAACCTCAAAGTTTTTATTTCTTCTCCATGGATTTTAATACCTATTCCGAACTTTTCTTTTGTTTCCTTTAATGCTTGCTCAATATACAGATTGAATAACATCAGAGAGAAGCTACAACCCTGTCTCACTCCCTTCCCAACCACTGCTTCCCTTTCATGACCCTCGACTCTTATAACTGCCATCTGGTTTCTGTACAAATTGTAAAAAGCCTTTCGCTTCCTGTATTTTACCCCTGCCACCTTCAGAATTTGAAAGAGAGTATTCCAGTCAACATTGTCAAAAGCTTTCTCTAATGCTAGAAACGTAGGTTTGCCTTTCCTTAATCTTTCTTCTAAGATGAGTCGTAGGGTCAGTATTGCCTCACGTGTTCCAACATTTCTACAGAATCCAAACTGATCTTCCCTGAGGTCGGCTTCTACCAGTTTTTCCATTCATCTGTAAAGAATTCGCGTTAGTATTTTGCAGCTGTGACTTATTAAACTGGTAGTTCGGTAATTTTCACATCTGTCAACACCTCCTTTCTTTGGGATTGGAATTATTATATTATTCTTGAAGTCTGAGGGAAATTCGCCTGTCTGTTACATCTTGCTCACCAGATGGTAGAGTTTTGTCAGGACTGGCTCTCCCAAGGCTGTCAGTAGTTCTAATCGAATGTCATCTACTCCCGGGGCCTTGTTTCGACTCAGGTCTTTTAGTGCCCTGTCAAACTCTTCACGTAGTATCATATTTCCCATTTCATCTTCATCTACATCCTCTTCCATTTCCATAATATTCTCCTCACGTACATTGCCCTTGTATAAACCCTCTATATACTCCTTCCACCTTTCTGCTTTCCCTTCTTTGCTTAGAACTGGGTTTCCATCTGAGCTCTTGATATTCATTCAAGTGGATCTCTTTTCTCCAAAGGTCCCTTTAATTTTCCTGTAGGCAGTATCTATCTTACCCCTAGTGAGATAAGCCTCTGCATCCTTACATTTGTCCTCTAGCCATCCCTGCTTAGCCATTTTGCACTTCCCGTCGATCTCATTTTTGAGACGTTTGTATTCCTTTTTGCCTGCTACATTTACTGCATTTTTATATTTTCTCCTTTCATCAATTAAATTCAATATTTCTTCTGTTACCCAAGGATTTCTACTAGCCCTCGTTTTTTTACCTACTTGATCCTCTGCTGCCTTCACTATTTCATCCCTCAAAGCTACCCATTCTTCTTCTACTGTATTTCTTTCCCCCAGTGCTGTCAATTGTTCCCTTATGCCCTCCATGAAACTCTGTACAACCTTTGGTATAGTCAGTTTATCGAGGTCCCAACTCCTTAAATTCCCACCTTTTTGGAGTTTCTTCACTTTAAATCTGCAGTTCATAGCTAACAGATTATAGTCAGAGTCCATATCTGCCACTGGAAATGTCTTACAATTTAAAACCTTGTTCCTAAATCTCTGTCTTACCATTATATAATGTATCTGATACCTTCTAGTATCTCCAGGGTTCTTCCATGGATACAACCTTTTTTCATGATTCTTGAACCAAGTGTTAGCTGTGATTAAGTTATGTTCTGTGCAAAAATTCTATCAGACGGCTGGTGGGTATCTTCAGGAAAGGGTCCTGTCCCATACCAATATTTTGAACATAGCTTGCCTACAGTAAGAGTTAAAGAACAGTAGGTGTATTAGACAACCAATCAGTTGCAATAAATGCTGGTTTTCAAGTAACCTTTGCCATGGTTTTGACAGATTTAAACCTGTTTCCTCAACAAGACAAACCTGTTTTCACTATTTGAAAACCACCATTTATTGCAACTGGTTAGCTGTCTATTACACATGCTGTTCTGTAACCATTGCTGTAGTGCAGTCATGTTCAAAATATTTAAATTCCTAATTGCCAAGGTATCTAAGGCTGTTTCCAGATTTATGGATATCATATTGAAAATAGTAAATACTTGCTTGTCCTTCTGAGTAAGAGCGGTTTAAATCCATCGAAACCATGCTAAAGGTTATTTGAAAATTACCATTTATTTCAAATGGTTGGCTGTCTATTACAACTGTTACCCCATATCAAGAATTAGATGTGTTTCATTATCACTCAAAGTCTTGATTGCAAAGTTTCCCAAGTCATAGGAAGTTCTATTTACTTTTTAGAAGAGTGTATAGGTCGACAGTTTTTTCCCTGTCTCGTATGCCATGTAGATGCTGTCAACATGATCACTGGTGTCGTTGTGGCTGGCAGTGTTGATCGATCGTCTTTAATAGGCTTCTCAACAAATACCACATTATCTGAGTCACATCAGCACAAATGTTTTGGCTGGAAGTACTTGTAAAAGGCTGAATAAAAAATTTGTCATTTTTGGTCACTTTCTGTTTACTCTTTTCTTTTTCTTGACCCTGTTTCCGCTTATATGCACCACTGAGTTTCTTTTTTTTAATCCATGATTTTAGATTACTTCAACAAAAATTTTGCGTACAAAACAGACAGTCCTAATGCTTCGTTACCCATATGTGCTCGAGGCGATTACTCATTGCACTGCACTGGCTTTATACGTTATTAAGAATAAACATGATGGAAACATTGCACTATGTATACTTCCGCATTTGCTCTTACCTCACTGGCCTATTGTTTGTGTGGAGCATAAAGCACGTCCTCTCCAGTATGTTCAAGTAAGATGATAATTAGACAAGTTGTGCTGTAATGTCACCGATAAGACCGAAAAATCTTACAACCACACAAATATTACCAGCAAATTGCGCTGACTGGTCAGCCATGTCAGGTGCCTGAGAGTTATGTGAACACCTGTAGATAATTTGTAGAAACCATGACCAACAGAGAAACAACAAAACAGCAAATGCTAATAGATTTTTAGGCAATGAATTAAAATACGGCAAAACTTCGAATATAGGCACGTTGACATCCAGATGGAGAGCATATGTCAGTTCAGAAAAAGAGCAGGTAAAGAAAGTGCAGTCATTGAAAGGCATACTGACCGTCATTAATTCATCCCGTAATCTTTTGATTCGTTCGATATCTGAATCCGATGATTACAGCCATACAGGTCACTACTGGAGCTGTGGGTCTAGTGTAGCAGGGGATACAACCCGTCGGCTTTGAACAATGTCGTCACAAGTCGCCAGAGAGCATGTATTACAAAGATGAAAGAGCTGAGGAGAATGTTGAGAAACAAAGGAATGCAAGAGAGATAAACTTTATTTCACATATGTAAGGGCCAGTAGTATTTTCACGTTAACGATATCGCGTGTTTGCATCTTAGTATTTCTCCGCAAAATACAATGGAAAGAAATGAATGAAATTACTAGCAAAGAATACATCACGTTACATGTATGTCAGTTGTATCTCGAAAGTCTTTCGAACTGTATTGCTTAATGGCAGTACGGGATACAAGTGCAGCGTAGTCGATTTCTTAGTTTCAACTAGCATTGCTGTCCTGTTGTTCACTTGAACTATGTATCCCCTGCTTCACTAAACCGCAAATGAAACCCGATACAAATTAAAAGCTCATTCGAAGTGTGTTGCTTAAGTACAGTCCGGAATACGAGTTTGTCGTAAGGCGATTTCTTCGTTTTCACTAGCATTACTGTCCTGGTCTTCACCTGAACGATGTATCCTCCGCTTCAGTAAACCCTAAGTGGAACACGAGATACAAATTAGAGATGTGCTGTTTATTTCGTCTCCGGTATTACTAACATAAAGTAGTATCAGTTTATTCTATCTCGTGAGATTTTTTTTTAAAAAGCCAAAAAACACGTATCAGCTACTGAAGCATCTGTATCTTAGGATCAGTTTATTCTATCTCGTGAGATTTTTTTAAAAAAAGCCAAAAATCACTTATCAGCTACTGAAGCATCTGTATCTAATATCAAGCGATCGCTTTTAGATTCATATTCAATTATCTTAATGATAGCGCTTATTAGAACACAGAACTGCTTTATTATCTATGCCTCGAAGTGAAGACATTACTATCTATGACTAAGGAATGACGTCATTGTTCAAAGCCGACGGGTTGTATCCCCTGCTACACTAGACCCGGAGCTGTTATTTGCTACACTGATGACAAGCCGATCCCTAATACAATCCACAAAACTATCCAAGGCCAAGATCTACAATTTATCATCTTCTTTTATGAAACTCAGAGTGCAGTTGGTTACAACACTTCATTGGGATCTATGATTAAGGATCATTCGCTTAGGGGAATTCTCTACACAAATATTGGAGTTACCAAGCTTCATTATTGCCTGTCCGCTACGACATGGCACCTCGCTGCAGTGGAGAGTTCTGGGGCCATGGGCTTGCAGTTGCACTCGCAATACCTATCGTTTTCAAGTTTAGAAATGACGTGTGGCAGCAGCAGTGGTCGGTAATAATACATTGTAAAGACTTTTTATGTGGTCACAAACTGCTAGTAGTTCGGCGCCATTCACTGTTGGTTCGGAAAGATCAGCACCACAGCAACTCCAATTTCAGCTGACAACACCGAATGGCGGCAGGGTTCACGTCTCAGCGAACAAACAACACTACCGATTTAAGTTAATGTTCTGGAGGCGGGAGAAACTTTTTTGATTTCGATTCGTGCCATTCAAGGTTTGTCGGTCAGGGTGCAAAAAGTTAAAAGTAGAAAATTCTTGATTCAACTAAGATGTTATGTAACTTTTTCGTACTCGTTCATGGAGGCCAGGTATCATTGAGCTTGGAGGCCCCCGGGTACTGCCATGCTTAGCCGTATGATAGTTACACCAATGACTGATTCTGACGTGAAGAGTCTTTCTCTGTACAGGCGGCTAATAGTAAGGACGCAGTAATGTGTTCAGTCGGCCACAGCCAAGAGACCTCTCATAACCTTTTTTTTCTAGGCATACTCTCTTCTGCACTTTGAGTACTCAAACTACTTAGTTTTGTCATGGTGGGAGGTGTAAGTTATGTTAGAACATCATTTCGAATGCGACTTTAGATTAGATTAGATTTAGTTTCATTCACTATAGACAGAATACTGTAATATAAAGTGTGTCAAACGAGTCCCATAACTGTGAGATGCTTACTTCATAACATTTGGGCTACCAACGGCCTCATTCGGAGACAAGTAGCAGTTTTCGTATTGTTCCTAAGGTTGTTACCACAGACCATTTGACTAGTAGATTCGGCGATGGGAACGTGCATGTGCAAGTTTTCATTGTGTGTGGAAGCGTGGCTTTCGCTGCCTGTGGAAACTCATCTTGAATGTTGTCGTCGAAATGACAAGTAGTGGAGATCTTTGGAAATGTGATTAGCCAAGCAAATAGCATTGTTTACAAATGAGCAATTACATATTTGTGTAATATTTGTATGTTCTGTCAGGAACTATTGCACGCTATGATAGCTGTTTGTTCGGAAAGTAACTGTATACGGACTTACTCGACGTGTTCACTAATACTATGGTTTTAGAATATATTGTCCAGTATTTTGTGATAAGAAAATAAATAGGTCAAGTTACATAATGTGTATGTAGATTAGTGTGTTGCATGTTATGCAACACCCCATGGTGTGTGTAAATTTTAGCTGTTTGGATGACACTGTTGTTTGGTGCGAAAAATGGATGCTACACAAGTGACGGGAACGAATTTTGGATACTTGTGGGCCATTTCAAGTGGTATTTTATTCACTGTGATCAATTCTTGGGTACTTAACTCTTTGATTCCTAAAAGCGCGTCACACACTGCTCCTCAAAAGTGGAAATGGAAGAACACGGCCAATTCTCTATTGCATTCTGTTATAAGCGGTGCGTGGTCATGCATGTGGTAAGTTTGATGTTATGTTTATTTTAATGTTACAGTCATTTATCTCTAACAGAAAATTTTGTTCAGTGTATTGATTGCAATTATTGATAAAAAAAGGTTTGCAGAATACTTTGAAAGTGTGGGTATGGATACTGTTGCCGATAAATACTGAGTGTGTGCATCATACCTGCAAAATTCTAGGTATTCGTCACTATCAATCTGTTGCACAGATATTCTAGTCGTCCTTTTGCAGTCTTATGTTTTCAATTAGCATTTTCAGTTAGTAGTTACATTAAATGCTCTATCCAGAATTAACATTTTTAATTTTGGTGCAACTATTTTAATATTATACACGACCTTGGCATAATCGCTTTAAGTTGCATGATAAAGCTGGAACTCGCCAAGAGAAATTTTCTCCCCCGGGTAGGGTGCCTGTTTGAAGTGCTTATTCTTTTACCTATCAATTAGTAGTCTTGTAGGATGAGAATTTTAGATACATCAGCGTGTTACATTTTAGTGTGTGCCTATTTCATGGCAATATTAATATTCACTGGTATTAAACGTATTTACACCTAAAAGTTGGTGGTATACCGAAAGCCCAACTACCGTATATAGATTTTTTGATAATGTGCGATAGGTTCAAATTACAAAAATTGTTCCTCTTGAAGTGGTAGTCGTGTTACTAATATTATCACTATTATTATTATTGTTATAGCTAACGCAAGATTACCTCAAGATAATTATATATGTCTCTTTTCCTCCATTTTCCTCTAAAACCGAAGTGTGAAATGTGTTTTACCCTTTATCTCATAACACACATAATTTCAGAACATACGTATGATGTACAAGATACATGCCAAGGTTACAATTCGTTTATTTGAAATTTTGTCACACTTAAAACATTACCTGGGATATTCCGTGTAAAGTAGGACGCACATATTATTTGGTACATATCATATATTGTTTAAAAAGGCTGGACTTTTATTGTATGGCAGCAATGATGTATTGCCCATTATTGCTTTCTCTCCATAATTTGTAGTCATTTTTGTAAGGGCAAATGTTTTTGATGTGACGTGATGAGTGTGTGAATTATTAGAGATTTTGGATCGTCATTCCAACTAACTGACAGGTAATAATTAGTATATCATTATTTATATTACAGTTACATACCCTGATGTATTGCCTAAACAGTATAAAATTGAAGTATGTAAATTATAGGTTAAGATAAATAATATAATACAACAGCATGAAATTTCTTGTAACATGAGTCACTTTCATGTAATTAAGTTTTTATATTAAGAAGAATGTAATTACTAACTTTATTTTGTTCAGTAAATTACTTCTTTGTGTGAATCTGTTACAAATATCACTATTAAAAATTTCCCAATATCAACCAGTAGGCCTATTGTAAAAACATATTAAATTTGTAACATGGAGTCGCATAATCTGAGTCACTGTTATATTTTTGTAAGGTTAAATAAAAGAGTATGCCCTTAACTGCACAGAAGAGGAGAAGGGAAAAGTTAAAGAATGAAGGAAAATATGAAGAATTTAAGAAGCAGCCTTTGAAAGAAGCTAGAATAGTCAATAGAAGCAGGAACAAAACTTCTTACAGTTGAGTCAACATAAGCAACAGCTGTCATTAGAAGAAAAAAAGAGCTGAAACTAGGAAGCGAGTCACTGTGTAAATCACGTAGTGCTCTTAAAACCATGGCTTGAGTCATTGATTCTTGCCATCTTCACCACGGCATAAAGTCGTAGTTGTTCGTAAGTTGTCCGGGACTTGTGTGGAAATTCATCAGATGGAAAGTCAGAAACACCCAGTCATGGCAGCAGTCCACAAAATAGAGGCCTTAGTTGTGAAATTAGACGCTTGTTAACTGGTTTCTACAGTTGTGACGACGTTACTCGCCAGTCATCAGGCAGGAAGGACACTGTAGTGATTAGAGAAAATAAGGAGAAGAAGGCTTCATATTCGTCACTTAGTCATGTCCATCATGGAAACATACGAGGCATTCAAACAGGAATACTCTCTGAAGTTCAAATTGGGAGCTCTAAGTTTGCAGAAATAAAGCCACCACATGTTCAGTTAAGCAGCAAACTACCTTATAACGTATGTTTGTGTAAATATCACGAAAATTTCATTAATGCTATCAGCAGCCTTCATAAGAAACATGATATTATTCCAGCTTGCAGCAACACATTTGTATTAAATATCATATGTCAGCCACCCAGTGAGCATTGTTGACAGAATGATTGTAACATGTCAGAATGGTAGATGTTTCAACAATGTCTGTAAAATTTATGAGTTTGAAATTGTGAATTTATCATGGTATGTTTGGAAGATGGAAGAAAATTGCTCTAAAATTATTAAAGTCAAAGAAAAGGCTCTAGTTTCTTCTTCATTGCTATACAAAGAGAGCTCAGTCTGCATCTTATTATCAACAAAAGGAAATGGTTCTGAGCCAAGATTCTAAGAAGTTGCATTGCTGCATATAGATTTTGCTGAAAATTACACTTATGTTTATCAAGATGAGGTGCAAAGTACACACTGGGCACATGCACAAGTTAGTATTTTCACTGTGGCATTCAAGTTCTCATCATCTGGATGTTGTTTCAGACAACTTAACACATTTCAAGGATACTGTGATTGCATACATTAGAAAGGTACTGTCAGCTATACCTGAGAATGTGAAGGTAATTTCAACCTGGTCAGATGGACCTACCTCACAATTATTACTGCTGCTCTACTTCAATCATTCCACAATATGGAAATCTATTGGAATTTTTTTGCTACATCCCACAGTAAAGGAGCTGTAGATGGAATTGGTGCAGTTGCAAAACGGCAAGTGTGGAATGCAGTGAAAAGGCGAAAATTCACAGTAGGTGATGCATCAACTTTTGCTCAGGCAGCTGCAAGTACCATCGCTATGCAGATTTTTCTTATGTCTTCTGATGAAATTGAAGGAATCAATGTGAAACTTAATCTGGCTCGAATATTTTCTTTAGCACCATCTGTACCAAACATAAAAAGCACTCACTGCTTTCACTATGAGAAAGGAGTACTACAAACATATCTGCTGTCTCCAAAGAATTTACCTGCTGCAGATCATCATAGTGAAGGGACTATAGATGGTGTAAAAATTGGTGACTGGTAAAAAGAAGAATATGATGGTAAATTCTATGCTGTAGAGGTACAGGCAATGTTTGGAAACTCTTCGTGTAATCAGTGCAGTGGAGTGTGCTGGTCACTACTGGAAATGGCCTGAAAAATGTGAAGAAATACTGTACACACAGGACAACATTATAAAGAAAATTAATCCACCTGATGTTGTCAGAGCAAGAGGATATTTTCAATTCTCTGAATTGTAATTGAATTTACACTTAATTTTCCCAAATATTATGCTCTTATAATTTTTCATAGTGTTTAAAAAATGAAAAGTTTGTCTTATTTGGTAAATCATGTCATAGTTTTATTTCTCTGCTCGCAGGAAAAACTTTTTCCAACAATAAGTAGCAAGTAACACGAGTCACGTAACATTGAGTCACGTGCTTTTTTCAATATATTACAATATTTTACATTGTATAACTATTTATAGAAATCTGTAACTTGTGTCATTTGAATGCCAACCTAATTTGCATTTTCTGTCATAAAAACCAGACCCATGCTGCTAATAGTTTGAGGACACTTTTGACCTGAATTGTATATTAGCAATAGGATGTTCCAAATTTGTAACATGAGTCACAATATAAATTACTTTCTTGTTCTTTAATTTTAATGCTCTTCACTGCTTAAATATTAATTCAACATCTTCACCTGAATAACAAAATGTATGATGAATCATTTACAAAAGAATACATAGTTTATAGATTCATAAAAAGTCAACACAATTAACCACTGATTTCAAAATGTAACATGACTCACCATATAATCTCCCACCTGGTGCAGTATTTACATCCACCGTAAGTATCATAAATTTTTATTCCCTTTTAGGGATGCAGGTCAAAGTATCAGTTTGTCCTTCATGAAATCGTCCACGGAGTAGTAGTATCATTCAATTAGAAAATCGTAACTTGCATTTTAAAATAATAGTCTTCATATTCATAATGTCACACCCTTTTACTTTATTGTGAATTTTCATGGATATTGATTTTCTCAGAGCAAGGTGTTTCCCCTCTCATCTGACCATTTGACACCTGTTGTTTTTCTGTTCTAGCTTCCTCAAAACCTTCAATTTCTTGATTTCTAATCTGAATTTGTCTCTGTTGATTAAGGTCTCCAGTTCAATTTGCATATTTCTTCTATGAGGTTTTTTTTTCTTTCCTCCTTATCCATCCACTTTTTGTGTTTTCTGTTTCAGAATAATGTGTGGATTTTTTTTGTTAATTGGTCTTTGTGCATAGAGTGTAAAATGTCTTTTTCTGATACCATCTATTGTTTCAGGGCAGAATGAGTGTATCAGCTCGTTTGGTCTCAAAATTAATATTTTCTGCAGGATTCTTCTATCTTTTCCAAATTTTCTAATGCTGGTTTGCATCTGGTTAAAAGTAGTGTTTCTAACCCATAAAGGACCTCTGGTTTTACAACTGTATTATAATGTCTTAATTTAACATTTCTTATAGTGCAAACTTCATAAGTTCTGTCTTTTCAAACAGTATTTGTAGGCCTGCATTCTCAGCTATTTCCTTCAGAAGTTCAAGTTTTTTTTCTATGCATTTTCTTAAGTTCCATCTATGTTTTGATCTACCTTCTTAGTTTGAGGTAGGTATTAAATTTTTGTTTTTCTTCCTCCATTGTTCTTTTATACCTTTTTCCAGCAAAGAGTGGTGACAGATGGTCTCATGATGCAGGATCGAAGGGAGTAGTTGTTCCAAGAAATTTAACTTTAGATATTGTGTTTGTAAGCTTTTTATTTGATATTTCCAGTTATGTCTTCTAATTATTTGTGTAATGTTTAGGATATGCTCTGGACAGGTCCTGTGCACCTAAATCCAATGTGATACTCTCCAATTTTTTTTATCTAGTTGAAGACTTGTCTAGAAGAACTTTAGACAAGATTTTGTACTTTAAGGTTACTAACGAAATTCCTCTGTAATTATTGATAGCTGTTTTGTCCCCTTTCTTATGAGGTGGGGAGTTAATGCAATCTCCCAGGTTTCTGGAATTCTTTCAGTGTCCCAGACCCTATGTGGTTTTCCTTTTATAATTGTGATACCTAGATATCCACTAGCTTTTAGACTTATTGCTGTGAAGCCATGTTCACCTGTGGCTTTGTTGCATTTTAATTGTTTGATGTAAGTTTTAAACACGTCGAAGCCTGCTGATTTTGAAGTTTCATTAGGAATAAAGGTAGTAATTCTAGTTGCTTGGTCAGTTTTTCACAGGTGAATCTCGTTTCAAAACATGCTGTCAGTAACTTCGAGTTTTTTGTTTCATTTGTGTTTTCCATTTTCTTTCCTGAAGCTTGGTGATTGTGAAATGTACCCCAAAGTGCTGTCATTGAAAGTTTTGTAGTAGTATGTTGCATTATATATATATATATTTTTTTAAGTATTGGTGTACACTTTATAAATGCTCCTTTTCAGAGCATCTCTTTTATGCTCAAATAATTTTATCTGCTCACTTCTTCTCAGATCGATAGATTTTCCAGTTACTACTTGATTTCCTGCTATACCAGTTGTTCCAAGCTTTCTTTTTCTCTCTAAGTTTTTCCTCACATTTATTATTCCTGTACCTGTGACCTTTCTGTGTTTGTTCTCTGGAGCTATTTCAGATGCAATATATTTTTGTGTCTGTAAAGTTGTTGACATCATATCCATTTCACTCAGCATCTTCTGAAAATCACATTACTTTTCCTTCTAAGTTTCATTATGAATTCTCTTACTTGTACTGTTTTGTTTCTTGATTAGATGTTTGGGAATAAATCTCATGTGTCTCTCAGTTGGATAGTGATCTGAATCAACTTTTATTTCTCTCGTGATTCCAAATTTCTTGGTTTCTGGAAAGTAATATGTGCAGATGGTGATTTGATCAATTTGAAATTCTCAGAAGTTGACATTTGGTGATACACGTGTTTTTTCACTATCTAGGTAGTTTTTTGAAGTGTGTTTTCATGATTTTAAGATGGAATGAAGTGTATATGTCTGTAAATCTTGAGCAATTTGTGTTAGTTCTATTATGAGGTGGATGGTTTCCAATAACTTTTTGGAATGATTTCTTCTGACCCAGTTGGGCACTGAAGTGCCCAAGTATGATTTATTATGTTGTTCTTGTGAACTTTTGACATCCTGTTTTCCAGATCTTCCCAGAAGTGTTCTGCTTTGTCTTAGTTTTTCTTGTCATCTTCATTTGTTGGTGCATGGCAACTGAATATTGAATAATATTTATTCTTGCATTTAATTATTAAGCCAGAGAGTCTTTCACAGAAGGATTCAAAATCAACATCATTTCAGGTTATATTTTTGTGCATTGCAGAGGCTGCTCATAAAATTCTGAGATATATGTTGGAAATTCAACCTTAAAAATTCGACAGTGTATACTATACATTTTTAGGTCATCACAGTGTTTCTTGGATGGCTGCTAGCAGAATATTGTTGCCATTCAAAAAGTTGATTATTTGCTTGAATTTCCCAACTTTACAGAGGGAGTTAATATTTATGGCTACAAATTTGTGTTCCCTTTTAAATTTCAATTTCAGATTACAGAGGATTTCAAGATCCCCCAAGTGTTCCTTGCATGACGGTGCAGACACCCCAGAATCCAAATGTCTGCTTTCACTCTTTTTCAGGAATGGTGGATCAGCCACCTGGAGTAATATTGTTTTTGCATCACACATCATAATTACCCTATATTTACAATCTGTGTAGATGTGTAGATGTTCATCTACTGGAGTTAAAACTAAGATTGTTAGTCTTAGTGTGTTCTTTTCCAGCTGACCCTAACATGGGGTACAGGTGCTGACCAAACACCACCCAATCTGGGAAGAGACATGTTCAGTTTTTAATTTCAAGCTTCTATTTTAATCCAAGTGCAGGGCCGTCTCTTCTACCAGTTATACTGTACTGATGATCCTCATCTCCGCCTTTGCTGCTGTTGAACATTTCACTATGACTCTGGCAAGGGATCCTTACATGGTACTGTCACCAGGGCCAGCTGACGTATGGTTTTTTTTATGTGGTTGTTAATCTCCCCATCCTCTTTCCCTGGACTTGAGATCAGCATTGGTGGAGTTATTATTAGCCAATTATTATTATTATTATTATTATTATTACTACTACTACTACTACTATTATTTACTCTGCAGTAAATTCTTAATCCTGTGAGAGGGTACAAATTCCTATAACTTACCACTCATAAGAATGTCTACAGGAAAATTAATCTGTAGAATATACTTGACATCTTCTGCAGATCTAGCCCAAGGGCCCATGTACCTTCATTTTTAGTGTTGCTTGTGTTATACTTGAAATTAGTAAATGTTTACTTACATTCCTGGCTCTACATGGACATTTGTAAATGTCATATTCTGAATTCAGCAGTGTGTGTTAAGTCTAATATGAATGTAAAGGCAAATGTGAGTAAATTTCTCATCATTATTGATTAGAGTTGTTGTTTATGGACATATTGGTGAAAGAAATACTGTATATCCATCCTTTCAAAGTCTACCTCATATTGTTAATTAGTACATTCATACTGACAACCACTTTGTTTGCACTTGTAAATAGAATGGAAAGGCCATTGATATCTCTGGGTGCTCCCGTATGAGTGACTACATCTAACTTTTTTACAGAAAACTTAGATGAGCTGAAATTAAATTCAGCTGTTCTTATACAAGTGGCTTTTATTGGTATTGAAGATACTTTCAATTTTGCTTCTTGAGATGGATATTCTGTGGAACATGGATGATGTATGGTGTCCCTTAAGATTAGAAGGACTGGTAAGTTACCTTTCCTGCTGACTGAATTAAAGCCAGATAGTGGGCTTGGTTATTTCATGCATAAAAATACCCAAGTAGACATAGAGGTTAAAGAGTGTAGTTTTGAACACACTACCCAAAAAAGTAACCACACAGTTACATGTAGAACCAGTGTTATTGTACATCATTGTCATCTAAGCTGAATCACAGTCAGTCCAATATGAATTTAAGGTTGAAATGTTGAAACAGTGTGTGCTAATTAAATTGGCAGCAGACGTGCAGCATGCATTCACCTTAGGTGAGCCAAGTTTTTGCTCACCGGAGACGAATGCTTTCTCTGCATGCCAAAAGACAATGTTCCGACAGTTGTCATGTCTATTTGTGCCTGTAACACTGCATCATTGGTGCAAGTTTTGAGACAAGTCCAGTTGGATATTCAGTGCTTCTGCTGTCACATAGGACCATTCCACATTTTATGCTCTGTAGTCAGTGCTTTTGGATGTGATATGTTTGCCGTGAGATTTCTTGGGTTTACTGTTTTCTAATGTAGGCTCATGGCATGCAGCACTGCACCATCAGCTCCATTTTGATGCACTTGCAACAAACATTGGTGCATGACAGCCAATTATGTCGTTTCTACCTGTTCTCAATTATCCTGTCCATCCTCAGTAGCTGTTCACTACTGAACTAGCTATAGGCTAATTAGTTTCTTATAGTTACAGTGAATTTTTAGGTAGGTTGGTAGGTCTTTTCCAAAACATTCCTCAGTTTCTGGCATCTTCAGTTGATGAACCAAACACTCCCATTATGGTTGCAAAAATTCATTTTTGTCCCACTGTTATTATGTTGCACATGATGAACATTTGCTTGTGACAGTTCATTTACATGATAACACAATTTCAAAGCAGCATGTAGAATTCTCTTACTAAGAATTTTTATTTTATTGTCCTGCAAGCATATTTTTTAGCTTAAGTCTTAAGGCTTACATGTTTAGTTCAGTCAGACATGAGGAGATCTGTGTTATGATCTTTATCTGTGAGAGATTTCAGCCTTTTGTTTACTGTCACCCTTTTTGCCATATTATTTAATGTAGCAAAACCAGAATTATTGTACATTTTTCAAATTATTGTGATCGAGCAGATGAAAATCCTACTCTTAATGGGGGAGGTAAAAAAATCTTACTAACCAGTGAGCTTCAGGAGAGAACATTTGTAAAGCTTAAGTAAATATGCAGACTTTTGAAGCCAGTGGTTTCTTCTTCTGGCAGAAGGGCTGAAGGGGAAGGAAGGGGGATTAAGAAAAGGACTGATTAGGTCTAGGAAATGGGCAGAGTTTGGAAAAGATGCCCAGAATCCCAGATCAGGGAAGACTTACTGAACGGGATGAGAAGCAAAGACTGATAGTTGGGGCCTGCATCGGATGGGATTTGAAAATCTGAGAGCTTAAAGGTGGAAGATAGAGCAATAAGCAAGACAGAGATTACTTGACGACACATTGTGCAAATGGTAATAAGAATGGAAAATTAAGTGCATTGTGTGTACTAGAGGTAGAAGGCATGGAAAAGTAGACAGGTCATAAATTGAAAGGTATAGAAAACTAAAAGAAAGTTGTGAAAGAAATAGTTACTAAGAATAAATGCTAAGACTGAAGAAATTAACCTAAAGATGAGTGTCGAGAACCAAGGACATGTAACACAAGTTCCCAGCTGCGGAGTTCTGCGAAACTGCTGTCTGTGGGAAGATTCCAGATGGCGTGTGTGGTGAAGCAAGTTCCGAGGTCATGGCCGTTATTTTGTGGAGGAGTAGGATATTATGTGTTGCCAGTACACACTGTCTGTCCGTGTCCATTCATTCTAACTAATAACTTGGTGGTAGTAATACCAATGCAAAATGCCAAACAGTGTTCACACAACAGCTGGTACACAACATGTGCTGTTCCCCAAGTGGCTCCACCTTTGATAGTATATTGCTGCCAGTTACAGGACTAGTGCAGGTGGTGGTAGGAGGGTGCAAGTCTTATGGCAGGAGCAGTCTCAGGGGTAGGAGCCATATGGTAGGGAAATGGGTGCAGAAGGAGCATAGGATCAGACCAGGATATTGTGGAGGCTTGAGGGGAATCGAAAAGCTGTTCTAGGTGTGGTGAGTAAAATGTCGGACAGAATGGACCTCACTTCAGGGCATGTTTTTAGGAAGTCATAGAAGTAGCTGATCATGAGTTTGAACCAGATACTTCAACAAGGCTGTGACTTCCTAAAATCATGGCGTGAAATTAGGTCCATTCTGTCCAACATGTTGGCCATCACACCTAGAATAACATTTGGCAACCCCCCTCCTGTCTTTTTCACTCCCTTTTAGTTTTCTCTATTTTTTACTTTCTGACTTGCCTATTTTTCCCTGCCCTACACCTTTAGCACATGCAACACACTTAGCCTTCTGCTCTTACTAGCACTTGCACAATGTTTTGTCAGTAATCTCTATCTTGTTTATTGCCACATCTTCCACATTTATGCTCTCAGGTTTTTCTAACATCATCCAGTGCAGACCTCAACAATCAACTGTCTGATAAGTCTTCCCTGACATGGTGTTTTGGATGACTTTTCTGAACTCAGTCATTTTCTAAACCTCACCAGTCCTTTTCCCACACCCCTCTTCCTTCCCTTCAACCCTTCTGGCACAAGAAGGAGCCACTGGCTCCAAAATCGTGCACCTTTACTTAACCTTTATATATGTTTTCCCCTGCCACCACTTGGTGATTGTCTATCCATGCACATTACATTTTCAAAAATTGATTTTTTCATTGATATTTCAATTTATTGTTAGTAATTTACAAAAGCAGATATGGGAATTTGCTTATATCATTTTAAGACAGCTTGCTATTATTTAGTGAATGTTGTTTGGGGAATGCAATCAAACTAAGTATGGTGCCATAAGATAAGATTTTTAACATCTGTAAAACTTGCAAGAAAATTGATGCTGTGAACAGTCCTCTTTGTTTTCTCTCTTCCACCAGCACACTCCCTGCTACAATTCCCATTCATTGGGAGACAGAAAATCTGCCTTCCATTGCCAGATCATGCAGTTGGTGCAGTCATTATCTCAGTCTTATTTTGAGTGATGTCTGAAGTCAGTTTTCATACAAAGAAGGCCTGTAAAGGAACTCTGCCCATCAGCTGTGTTCCTCTTGATGTAGTGTGTGGTGGTGTTTGTCAGAAATGAGTGTTCCTCTAATTGGTATTGCTAGAAGAGTGCTAATATTTTATAATGGTAAATGATCTCAAAATATAGAACAGGCATAGTGTAAGGTAGCGTGCTGCTCCTCACAATACATAGGTTGGCAGCATGTCAGTTTCACATGATTTATGGCAAGATAGTTTGTAATCAGTGAAAAAGGTGCCAGGGCAAGGGGTAATGTATTTTGAGAAGCCATTGGTATTCTTCACAGGTTGTTTGTAGCTACAGTGAATCAAGAAACATTACCTAAAAGTATGACCACAACAGCACCAAAAATTATTTAATTACATTTTTGAAGAGGAGGTTGCAATGACAAGACTACAGTTACCTGAAATGTAGCTTGGGTCATTGTTAGGTTGGAAAGTGGTATGTCAGTTGAGAATTGTTGAAACTAATGAATGTGATGTAACAACAAGAAGCTACTTTTAGGAATGATGTATTTGCAAACAGCCTGTACCAGTATCATATCTCGAGACCCGGGTTAGGTTGGAAAACGTTAGTTTGGTTATGTATTGATGAAAGCAGTATGAGATCACGAGAGGAAATTTAGCTACGGATAGTTAGTTATTCAGATAGTGGTTAAAGAGACAATCAGTGATCAGAGGTTACATGTATGTGACATTGTAATTTTGGCTATATAACACATACTGTATAATGTTCATTACTGTGACAGATATTTTATGAACTTGAAAGATTATTACTCCTATTGTTATAATAAAGTACAAATTGTCAGGTAATATTCACATTAGGATTTGACACAGTTGCTTCACCCTACCAGTTGAAATATATGCCTTTTGATGTCGCAGTTGGTACTTACAGTGAGCTAGTCTCACATCCTCTTAAATTACTTTGAAATCTCACAGTATGTTTCCGACATTGCTCCACAAAACATATGAATAATGACACAATCCCACTTTTAGATTCTTACCAGTGAATTACATGAAAGTATTTGTGCCTTTGATCCATAAACAACACTTCATTAGCCAAGATAGTCTCTTCAGGCTAATCTCATGTTAGTGAAGAATTACCAGACTATCTAAAGTCAATAGTGAGGACCTCTTGATTGTTTCAGAATTTCAGAAGGTTTCTGGTGCTAAGGCTTTATTTTTGAATTGCTCTTGTAAACTAACCAGAATACTTGACACCTATAAGCTCAAATAATTCTTATGTGTACCTATACAGACACCTTTATCAAGCCATAATAGGTGAGAGGGTGCTGAATCACCAAATTTTTAGGCATATGTTTCTTTAATCACTGTAAAAGATATATGTTCTACATGAAACAGTGAGCACATTTATACTATTTCATATTTTGTTGTTTGCAGTGTTGACATGGAAATACAGTAAAGCAAAAGAGCTGGGTTCTACATCAATCATGAGCCATTTATCATTCTCCATTATATAGCCTAAATAACTCCTCTAGATTTTTCAGTGACTTATAATCTAATATTACTGCCAAGCTGCCACACAAATGATAGGACTATGGTAGAGTACCCATATCTTCAGAAAAAATTGGACATATTGCTTGATTACTATCATTAGTGTGGGCATGGAGGTTGTAAGATTTGTGACCTATTTTTTTTTTTAAAAGGAAATGACATATTTTGCTTTAAACATTAAATTATTTGCATGGAAGGACTTAGCAGCACAGAATACAGTAAGCACTCAGAAATATGTTACATCACCTGAAATTTTGCTGAGTGAATGGACTCTTGCCACTAGACTTACATTCAGGAGACTAGTGAACAACTTGAGCCATTAGTATTTATTGAAGTGTGAGATCATCTGTTAGATAGACGACATTGCAAGTGTTTTTGTTTGTACGTTTCAGATATAGATGTTGGTTAATATATAACTTCTCTTCCACCCTTGTCCAGTATAAGTTAATTCTCCCTCTCATATTACCTTGGTGTTAATTGCACATATCTGACTTACATTTCTTCATTTTACTGTCAAATATTTCACATTCAGAATACAGCTGAAGGGCAGCACAACTGGTCTTGGAAACACTATATGACAGTCTTCTGCATTGAGGGAGAGCAGCCGTGTCTACCAGAAAGACTGTGTATTCTGATTCAGCACCCCTCATATTGCCACAAACTACCTGCATAGAATAGTATCTCGTACAGTACTGTGATTTTCAGTAGAAATTTTCCCTCGTATACTAACATCGAAGTCTTATTGTGGTAGTACACTGAAATATGTACTGTATTTAGCATTTAACTTACTGGAAATGTTTTGCGGAATGCTTGTATTTTTATTGATTACGCTAATGATTCAACATAAATATTTGTCAGCTTCTAATATTAGTTATTTTGCCTGTTTTAATGATAAAGCATGCTGCCAGATACTTTAAATTGTAAGACAAATGCAGTTATAAGAAACTTGTCTTATTTGGTTTGTTTATGAGTATAAATGTGATTAATTCAACAGCAGTATTTGTTGAGCAGGTATGATTAAGTTAGTGGCAGTTAAAGGCTAGCGCCAAAGCACTTTATTTATTGGAAAATTTGTAAATTTGTGGTAAATTCCTATGGGACCAAACAGTTGAGGTCATTGGTCCCGTTTATTTAATCATAGCCTATCCACAAAGCAGTTTATTTATTCACTGATAGTCAATTGGAGCTTTAATAATGTAAGCAGTTTAGAGTAGCATAAACTCTTTATTTTTTATTTATTTTTTATTTTTTTTATTTAATTTTTTTGTTAGTTGCTCATGATTTCTCATATTTCACTTGTTTGTCTTCTCTAATTTGTAGTTTGCATCATGAATCTTCCACTTAAGACAGAAAGTGATTGTCTGTCTTCATTGCTGTACTAGAAACAACATCCTGTGTCAAAAAAACAGTTAGCAGTTAACATTGTTAAGATGTGCCGCAGTGCTGCATTCATAACTTTATTTTAATTTGGCAGTAGTGATGTAAAGATCTGAAGAGAAAATGCCTCATGTAAGCAAATACATTAGTCTCATGATCATAGAATACAAAAATATTTTCACTTCCTAATTTACATGAAATGAAGGGCTTACATGAAACAAAAAAGTAATTTTTTTCATATTCGCACATCAGAACTGCCACGGTTCATTTAATTTGAAACCAAGACTAGTATTATCACAAATGCTTACAAATTACATATGTGGTGCAGGAGTATGGACCCTCCAATATATAAAATGTTGAACTGTTCCTTCTGAGAAAGACTGCAGTGAGAAATAATTTGTTGCTATTTTTAGTAATGTTTCTATATCTTTAAACAGCTTAATATCGAAGCTAGAATTCAGCAAGAAAATACATAAAATAGCTTTAGAGTACATGGTATCATAAAAATTATATATGGAAACCTGACATCAATAGACCTAGATAATAAATTTACTTAATTTACGGGCAAGTGCTCTACCATCTGAGCTACCGAAGCACGACTCACGCCCGGTACTCACAGCTTTACTTCTGCCAGTATCTCGTCTCCTACCTTCCAAACTTTACAGAAGCTCTCCTGCGAACCTTGCAGAACTAGCACTCCTGAAAGGAAGGATATAGCGGAGACATGGCTTAGCCACAGCCTGGGGGATGTTTCCAGAATGAGATTTTCACTCTGCAGCGGGGTGTGCGCTGATATAAAGCTTCCTGGCAGATTAAAACTGTGTACCCGACCGAGACTCGAACTCGGGACCTTTGCCTTTCGCGGGCAAGTGCTCTACCAACTGAGCTACCGAAGCACGGCTCACGCCCGGTACTCACAGCTTTACTTCTGCCAGTACCTCGTCTCCTACCTTCCAAACCTTACAGAAGCTCTCCTGTGAAACTTGCAGAACTAGCACTCCTGAAAGAAAGGATATAGCGGAGACACGGCTTAGCCACAGCCTGTGGGATGTTTCCAGAATGAGATTTTCACTCTGCAGCGGAGTGTGCGCTGATATGAAACTTCCTGGCAGATTAAAACTGTGTACCCGACCGAGACTCGAATTCGGGACCTTTGCCTTTCGTGGGCAAGTGCTCTACCATCTGAGCTACCGAAGCACGATTCACGCCCGGTACTCACAGCTTTACTTCTGCCAGTATCTTGTCTCCCACCTTCCAAACTTTACAGAAGCACTCCTGCGAACCTTGCAGAACTAGCAAGGGGGAAACTATAGACAGATAGCTTTGTTATCTGTATTTCCAAGAATATTAGAGACTGTCATGAGAAACATAATTACAAATTACCTTGAAAAATTCAATCTCGTCTGTAAACCAACATGGTTTTCGCAAAGGCATGACTACAGAAACAGCAATTACCCAATTCATCGAAAACATTGTAATAGGACTTGACAGAAATAACAGTACAGTAGGAATAAACTTAGACTTATTGAAGGCATTCGATACTGTTGATCATAATATCTTGCTAGACAAACTAGAAGCTGAAACTTCCTAGCAGATTAAAACTGTGTGCCGGACCGAGACTTGAACTCGGGTCCCGAGTTCGAATCTCGGTCCGGCATACAGTTTTAATCTGCCAGGAAGTTTCAAATCAGCGCACACTCTGCTGCAGAATGAAAATCTCATTCTGGAAACTAGAAGCTATAGGTATACTAGGAGTTGCATTAAAATGGTTTCAGTCATATCTCCACAATAGAAAACAGGTAGTAGAAACTACCCCAGCAAACATTAAAAACCAAAGCATTGTGTACAGATTGGACATGCAGACTGTACCAATCGGAGTACCTCAGGGCAGCGTTCTAGGACCTCTCTTATTTCTTATATATATTAATGATATCAAAACCCCAATCAGTGGTACGCACATAACTTTGTTTGCTGCTTACACAAATATTATTGTAGCAGACATAAATAGGGTATTGCCAACATCTGCAACCAGAGTTTTGGAATACATACAAAGCTGGTTTGGACAGAACAGGCTAACCTTAAATATTTCAAAAACTAATTATATACGTTACAGGAAAACAAAGTCTCATCATGATGTGAACCTCTATATTCAAAACAAACAAATTGAAAGGGTAGCTGCCACAAAATTCTTAGGTGTGCAAATTGATGAAAATTTAGACTGGAAAGCCCACATTCTCTACCTCACTAACAAGTTAAGCTCTGCTTGTTTTGCATTACATATAATTAGTACTGAGTGTAGTAGAGTGTGTAGCAGAACTGTCGACTTTGCTTACATCCATTCTGCTATCACCTATGGCCTAATCCTCTGGGGTCATAATAAGACAACATGAAAACCACAAAAAGGAGCTGTTAGAATAATTTCAAACAGTAAAAGGCTAACACCTACCAAACAGTTATTTCAACACCTAAATACTCTACCCTTACCATGCATCTATATATAAAAAAAGTGTTCTTAATATAAAAATGCACATTGATAATTATAAAACCAACTCAGATCTTCACTTGTACAATACAAGAATGTGCAATGACATCCACATAAAAAGAGTAAACAAGGCTTTAACGCAAAAACAAACCAACATTCAGGGTACTATTTTGTACAACAATCTTCCAACTCAGCCAAAAGAGATAAAAACATTATGTACATTCAAGGACGCAATATTTAAATTCTTAATGACCAACTGCTGTTATAGTATAAATGAATATCTGCAGTAACCTTGTAGCAAGTAACTACATTCATTTAGTATATGTTAATAGTACCATAAATCAAATGCTTGCCGCAGCCTCAATGTTAATTTTTCGGATTAAAAGTGTTAAATCAATGATTTACTTGTAATGTATTTCATGTAAAAGAGCCTTCTCATACTTTTATATTATTACAGTAATCAAGGTTGTATTGCCCAAAAATATTGTCATGGGTACAATGAACCACTGTTTTATGTAGGAAACTGTACATCCTTATCTTATTTTTGTTATGCTACGTTCTTTGACGAAATCCATTCAGTGTAATAATAATAATAACAAGTGTAGGTGTGGATGGTATAGGCAAGAATGTGTGTTGTTGAGAACCAATAAATTAAGCTTACATACATTGTACTGGCATTTAGAATAGATCCTGATCACATGTAATTACGATATGTGGCCATTAATTATGGACACGGTGTGAACAGTAGGTTATTTATTTCTGTGTTTGGACATGTTCTGTTGTAAGTCATCTCAATTAAGAGTCTGATCACTGAACAACTAAATAAACAGTAACACATGTGAATTTCTATAGGATAATTCAGATGTGGTCCATATTCCCTACCTCCTCACTGTGAAGTTTGCGCCGGCCTGTTTCTCGGGTGTTGCTCTTTTAAGCCTGCGTAAAAATGTAGTTTTCCTCCCAGTTAGAATCTGTTAGAATCCTATCGAAAGCAACCACCATTAACTACTACATGGTCAGTTATGCATGTAGGTCAGTTTTATATTAATGGTTACAGCTTACTTCTATAAGATTTCCCTTAGGACGGTACCTAAGTTATCATTCACAGTGTCAGCAATTGTATTCACTCATGTGACTTGGCTTCTGCACTCTTCGCCTCACTATTTTCCCTAATCTTTGGTTATTTTTTCTGTGATGGTTTTTGCCTCACTGCATACAGAGTCCAGCTGTGCGTCGAGCTGACTAGTCGGCTACACAACTTGTCACAGTTAATTTGACTTGCTACTCAGGCCTGCTTCTTCACCTTCTGATGCTCAGTCTTCATACTTTTTGATTTGTTCATTCCATTTTGTGAGGAATTCTGCTTGTTGAGCCTTCACTTCTCTCATTTTGACTGTATTTTCCTGAAACTTTCGCATTAATTCTTCCATCAGTTCAGCTGTGTTTTCCTTTGTCTTTTCCTCAATCTTTTCTAAGCTCAAGACTCCTAAGCAGTTGTGCATTCATAATTGCTAAGAATGTCTGCATATCTAAATACCTTTCCCCTCCAGTACTTGTCTGGGTTTGTTCCTATTCTATCTTCTTTCTTTTACACTGTGTGTTTTCTTGGCTGAATTCACGAGATTGATGTACTACTATCTTTCACTTCCACTCTTTCATCCATTAAATAAAACTCTTGCCCTTGTTCCTGACATTTCCGTGATTTCTGGGTCAGTCTCTTCCATCTTTCTTTCTGATTCTAGCTAGCGTAACTTAAAATTCTGTTAGCTGCCTCTCCCTACATGTTCTTCTTCTGTTCTCCATGACTGTTGTGTTCATTATTTCACTTACACATCACATCTTCCTCATATGTTACTAACTGCTGCCATTTGCGCTGTTAGTAGTTCCCTATTGTTGCCTTGCATAGTTCCAGATTTCACACTTCCTTTCTGAAAAATTTCAGATCAGAAGATTGTATCATGACACGGTACATCATTTCTAAGATCTCCCTTAAATGCACATGTATTACTTTTTATTTAGTTGTTTGACAATTGGACTTTAAACAAAGACAATAAATGCACATGTATTATTGTTTATTTAGCTGTAAACAAAGACAATAAATGCACATGTATTATTGTTGATTTAGCTGTTTGACAATTGGACTTTAACGAAGACTTCTTAAATGTCCAACATAGAAATAAACTGTCTATCTATTGCTCATATTGTGTCTGTAATTAATGGCCATTGACTTGATAGTTACATGTGATCAGGGTCTGTTATAAATTCCAAAACAATTTGTATAAACTTAGTTTATCAGTTCCCTTTTGTCATCCCAGAGAAGTCGCATTTTATTGAACTTGAGTCTTTCATTGATACTAGTTTCAACTTTTACTGCAGTCTCCTACATGTTCTTAATTTGCATTATTTCCTATCAGTAATTTCAGTTCTACTCACACTGGAAAGGCTAACACTTGCTCTTTCTGCTTAACTTTTATTAATAAGCACTCAACGTCTTAATACAGTTCTTTGTCTCAACATGTCTTTAGCTCTTACTGCAATCAATTCTCATCTTTACGATCTGACTAACACTTCTCGCTCCAAACAATAACTACTCACATATGCCCTTGGTGTATACTGGAAACACTGCCGCTTCGACTCAACAGTGCTCCTCCTGCCAGAATGGCAGACTTTTTTCCAACTAGCACATGCTAACCGAAGAGTAAGAGTGTTGCAGATGGAGTACTCTTATATTAGCTCCAATAGAACATACGGAATTGTCCATAGTATTTATGTGATGGTGGAGAACTTATTACATTTATTGGGCCTAAGTAACCCTACTGTAAGCTGTACTGGTATCTGCATAACATTGGTGTGGTTTCCATTGCCCAGAAACTACAAATGCCTCAGGCTTTAATGGGCCCAAGAATGCTGTCATCAGCAAATTCAGTGGTGAAATCTAGTATTTTTGTGTGAGGCCCACTTCACTGCTTCCTTGGTGGTTGTCGCATACATGTTGGATGCTATCATGATGTCCCTAATCTAGCTTACCAAGTAGACTGGACTTCCATTTGGGAGTGAAGCGGATCAAATCCCTGTCCATGAATCATGAATTATGTTTTCTGAGTTTCACTGAATTACTTGAGCCAAATGACAGTATGCATCTTTTAACAAAAATTTGTTATGTCATCCTTGTCCAATCTGAAGCAGAGATCTGTCTTTAATGACTTTGTTCCTAACTCTCTAGCGGGTGTAGCTGTGTATGAAGACTTTAAGGTGAGTGATCAGCTGTGTGTTTTGTATAAACCTGTTAATGACATGGAAGTGTAAAGAACACTGAAAGGAAAAAAAGGGTGCTCTGTTTGGGGCGAAAATGATTCACTTATTATTCACAGCTCTTTTTACGCAGTATCACATAATATGTTAACAGTTATAACTGGCAACAGAATTAGTTTGCAGAATGCTACCTGAACAAGTATGATTATTTTACATTACTTACAAGGGCAATATTTTACAGAATTTAAGGTTTTAATGCAATCTTTTTCTTCTTTCCCTTTTGCAGAATGGCACGTTTGTTAACTCGTGACCAAAACTGATTGTGCTTGTCATAATAATGTATGATTGCTTCTAAAATAAAAAGAAGATTATAGGTCTGAAAGGATTTTATTGGTAAAACATTATTGTGGGATCATGATGAATCACTTTGGGTCAAATGAGAAAACTGTTAATTTGAGCTGGCCGGAGTGGCCGAGCGGTTCTAGGCGCTATAGTCTGGAACCGCGCGGCCGCTACGGCCGCAGGTTCGAATCCTGCCTCGGGCATGGATGTGTGCGATGTCATTAGGTTAGTTAGGTTTAAGTAGTTCTAAGTTCTAGGGGACTGATGACCAAAGAACTTTAAGTCCCATAGTGCTCAGAGCCTTTTTTTTTTTTTTTTTTTTGAGAAAAATATCTGTTGTATTGACAGATGTAACAAGCTGACCTATTGACAGCTGTTGCCACTCGTCTCCAAAACGTCTGCTACTGGGAACCATACAGTAATGACATTGATGTGTATGGGATACTGACGGGATTGTAATGTTCCTGGTAGCGGAAGTTTTTGTTTAATGACAGCACTATTAAATTGGATGTCACCTTTAGCCAACAACTGCTATTGTTGACAAGGATATTCCTTCTTTGTTGCTAAACTAGTCACATCAAAATTTTGAATTGATGTGTTGATAGCATATGCATATAGAACAGAATTATTGCACATTAATTATGAAATTGCTATCCATTTTATATTGGAAGTGTCAAAAATTGCAGTTTAAATTCTAAAAATACTTTACAGCAAAAGCCTGTTGGGCATTCTATTGTCTATACCAAGCAAGATGATGTAAGTTAAGTGTCATATGCTACTTACCAGTATGAATCACCCAGAGATACCAAACCAAATCAACAAAATGGTTCTTGAATACACTGCATGTCTCCATGTGTAGTCTACCATAAGTACTATTATTAGAATGTTTGGTTCACAATGAATGTATTTCTGTTTAGCTTCTGGCAGTCTCCTGAAATGAGGCAGGACCTTATATCTAAATACACAGCATCTGCCCATGGAGTGATTTCCTTTTCCACTGGTAAGTAATTGTAAAAACTATCAGAAAGTAAGTATCTTTTTTATAACTCACCAAATGGTGGCAGGGGAAAACACACACACACACACACACACACACACACACACACACTCGTTTACAAGCTTTTGGAGCCAGTGGCTCTTTCTTCTGGCAGAAGAGTTAGAGGGCTTCCAGGAGAACTTAACATCCACCTCAATTCTGATCAAATCTTGCCAGCTCTCCTTCCTTCCACATCTACCGTCGTCCATCTTGTACCTCTGGGCCTGCCTCTCTTCCTTGTTGCCTGGGGAACCCATTCCAATGCCTTCTTCTCAATTACCCTGCCTGGCTTTCTCAATGCATGCCACAACCATCTCCATTTTCTCTAATGTGTACTATCTGCTACCACATCTCCAGAGCTCTTTGTTACTCCTTTTTTCTTACCACCAGATGTTCATGATATGCCAGACACACCCATTTATGAAGCTCTGTAACTCTTATGCTATATTTGTGTCAGCTTTCCAACTTTCACTGCTATATAAGACAGCCTTCACATTTGTTTTAAAAATACGAATTTTTATTTTGCGTGTGATGTTTCTGTTTCACCATATTGGATACAATTGTCTGAAGGCAGCATTGTCCTTCTGTATGCAGTTCTTCACATCTTCTTCAGTTTCTCTCACCATACTGCCCAGGTACAAGAATAAATGCACAGTCTTCCCCTGTTGCTTCCCTACAAACAGAGGCTCTTCCATGTTCCCAGAGTTCACTCTTCTTTTTTACCTTTGTTTGTCTTGAGACCAACATTCGTTGCCTGTTTTTTTCAGAGAATGTCAGTGTTTGAGGCAGTAAAACAATGCCATATACGAAATTGTTTGCCTCCAGAAGTTTACGGATTCCGGTTACGTTCCTCTTGCCCTGAGTACTGTGGCTCTTTGCACAGCTGTGTCAAGAACAAGTAGAAAAAATGTTGTTTACAAAACAAATCTGTTGGCTGTGTGAGATTTCCATTGTGGAGCACACAACTTTTGTAACCACCATATAGAAATCTTTGATGATGTTTAGGATTTTCTGTGGTGTACCATAGCTTTGCAACACCTGCACACCACTTGATTTTTCACGGAACTGAAGATCTTTTCAAAATCTATGATTGCCAGGTATTTGGTTGTTTTGAATTCTTTACTTTTCTCTAAGATGTACATAAGAGTATTAATAAGATCACCACAACCGTTTTACATCTGAAAATCAGCCCATTCTTTATGCTGTCAGTTTTCAAGCTAATCTTTAATCCTATTTAAGAAAATTCTGGTAAGAATCTTACTGCACACTGACAACAGTTTAATACCACAATAGGTGTTACAGTGTAACAAATTTCCCGCTTTTTGGGAGTTTCACTATCAACCCATTTTTCAGCTCTGTTGGGGATTTCTCTTTGAGCAAAATAATGCTTCAGCAAGAGGTGAAGAATTTTAACATTAATTTCTTTGTTGGCTTTTAAGAGCTTTGGTGCTATATTGTCTAAGTGTGGAGCCTTTGCATTTTTTTAGGCTTCTCAAAGCAATCCTCGGTCCATTGTAGCATGCTGCAGTGGCTGTCTTCCATGATTTAATAGCTCCTTGAATGGTCCTCAAGCCTTTGTAGCTGTGCCTAACTATGATATTGTACAGGTTCTTTATAGTCCTGTCTTGCTGCTTCTTCTACTAACTGTGCCTGATCTATCCATTTCTTTTTCTCTCTTGTTGTCCATATATTCATTCTTTTGTTTGCCTCATTGTGTTTTTTAATGCACTTCCGTGTTTTTGTCTTACAAATATTTCACTTCGATTTTAGTTCTTCTTCTGGTTTAAATGCTACTACCAACAATTTCACTTAACCTGCTTAGTTAAACAGAAATACATGATACCAACTAACAGCAAAACAGTGACTTTCACAAAAGAAGGTAAAATAAATAAGCCATGACTGCTGATATCAAAATAAATTTGCTTATTTTATATGTAAAATGATGTCCTCATTGCCATCCAAGACAAAATGTCGATATATGAAAAATAATGAGCCATTTCTGAAGCAGGAGAAATATAATCATCATTACCTGCATAGCTAAATCAGCTCATCAAGATCCACCAAGTGCGAATAAACACTGTTCACCAATAAGCCAAATAACACAACAATATACGAGGGCTATCCACAAAGTACATTACGTTTTGGAATTAAAAATAAATAAAGTAATGGAAATTTTTTTAATTATATACAGATGAAAGCCACACTTAAATACTACTTTTCTACATAGTTGCCATTTAAATTAAGGCACTTATCGTAGCGATGGACGAGCTTGGAAATTCCTTCGTCATAAAATTCGGCCGCCTGCACCTTCAACCATGTGGTTACCTCTTCTTGAAGCTGTGTGTCATCATCAAAACGCTGCATAGCCAACCACTTCTTCATTGCTGGGAATAAGTGGAAGTCGCTCGGTGCCAGGTTGGGACTGCACGGAGGATGAGGAAACAACTCCCACTTAAAAGATTCGAGAACTTCACGAGTGACATTTGCCGTGTGGGCCCGGGCGTTGTCGTGAATCAGCAAGATCTTTGAGCCCAACTTTCCCCTGCGCTTGTTTTGTATTGCTCTTCTCAGGTTGTGCAGAGTTTGGAAATATCTTTGAGAGTTTATTTAGTGCCTCTTTCCAGGAAATCCACAAAAATCACACCTTTTCTGTCCCAAAAGACAGTCGCCACGTGGTTGAAGGCGCAGGCGGCCGAATTTTACGACGAAGGAATTTCCAAGCTCATCCATCGCTACGATAAGTGCCTTAATTTAAATGGCAACTATGTAGTATTTAAGTGTGGCTTTCATCTGTATATAATAAAAAAAAATTTCCAATACTTTATTTATTTTTAATTCCAAAACGTAATGTACTTTGTGGATAGCCCTCGTAAATGTATATCTGGTGTAATTAACTTCAGTTAAACTATACAGCTAAAATAAATCCGCGATACCCACTAACACATCATCATCTTCACAATAATAATAATAATAATAATAATAATAATAACAATGACAACAATTGTATAAGCCCATTTTAATTGGACTGCCAGAGGACAGAACACTGTCACTACATAAAGAAATCAACTGGTTGATCTATTTTTCTTTCAAAATCAAGAGTAGATCATGGTCCCATCCTGTTGAACCCATGCGGCCTTTTAAAGTTCATTCAGTTGTGTAGTATGCCTGAATATTAATCCAAGGTTACAGTTATTGTCTCATCATAAATTGTGACAATTGTCACCTGGCAAAAAATACAGTAAGTTTTGTTTTTTGATGAGATAATAAAGTTTCATACTCATTGTACCACTAAAAAGCACAGTAACTGCATGGGTGTCATATAGATGACGTTCCTGATAGGTGGGTTTTCAATCCTTTTATTATGTAGATCTTGGATCTACATTACATTCTAGGACTGCATTTCAGAGTCCTTGAGCAGCCGTCTTTTCGCACATTGATCAACAGCACTAGGTGTTAATTTGTAAAACAAATCAATCTTTTCTCAGTTCGTGCTCTGATTAAACATTTTCATCCTAGATAACACTTTAGGGGTCAGCCAGGTGCTATCGGTTTCACTGTTAACCCAGGGCCTCATTTGTTTGAAACACACAGCTGGATCGTTTTCATTGAGGAACATGAGCATAAGAACTAAGTCTGAATCATATGTGAAATATATCACAACCACACTCATTATCCTTGAAAAAAATATTTTCACAATAAAATTGTGATGTGTTGCTAATCACCCTATGGTGTAACAGCAGATGACAGTGCAGAGAACAACTTGTAAAGAACATTACCATTACTCTACTCCTTCCGTGACCTGAGTATTGTTCCTTTCAAATGTTGTAAATTTCTGCTTCTTCTATTGTTGTTATTGCGAGTCTTTTTTACTATTTTTACAAGTGCTCACTATGAAAATGACATTTGATAAACTAGCAAATAGTGAGACTATTGTTAACATATCAGGGGATTTCATTAATTATGTGAGCTGCCTCAAAACAGTGTATTCTCCACATGTATCTTTGTTTGATTGTTCAAGCATGTGTGAATAATTAGGTTGTATGTCTATCTTTGTAAGTGAAGTAAAATATTACCATACACAAGCAGTAGAGTACAGATTTATTTATTGTTATAACATCAAGGTGTGTGGTTTGATATTTTTGTTGAGTTGTAATGAAAAATATTTTCTTTGTCTGAATGTACTTATAATGTTCCAGGTTATTTCGCGTATGACCTGATAGACATGATACTGCATCACAGAAAAAGAAGTAGCTATGAACTCATGATCCATCACATCTTTGTAAGTGTCATTCTGTAATGTGATTCATTTAATTGTAGGTGTGGCCACATGCATGTAAAACACCCATGTTTCAGGTGCTTCTATGTTTTGGTCTATCCGTGACAACACGATTCTACCTGGGGTATGGCCTGGTGGCTTTGTTAGTTGAAGTTAACAGCGTTTTCCTGCATACAAGACAACTGATGTTGATACAAGGCATTAATAAACGTGATTCCCTTTATCGACTCAATAGTACATTGAACTTAGGTATGTATTATTCCTCATTAGCAACTGGTATTTTTCAATCAGAATTATAATTTTCTTCATATTTAGTGTTCTTAAATTACCTTGTAATTCAGAGAAGAAGTGCACAGAAATTTTGAAGCTTTTGACAGGTGTGTGTTGTGTTAAGTGTTTGGAGAAATAGCTGTCATTAGACAGAGAAGCATGTTTTTTGAACAACTGTTATGACTAAAGTATAGGCTTGGCAAAGTAACAGAAAAGGGGAAAGGCTAGGTACGTGAAGAGTTGTTCACTAAGCATTTTCCATTTAACTTTCCGATATAAGTCCTGTTTTACATTTACAGTACATAGACAATTTTTTTTGAAAACTGTACCTGTTAGTAATGCAATGATACATCAGTAGCAAAACAGTAGGCATATAGGGCCAACACAAAAATGACCGCATTTTCCAAAGTAACAGTGAATAGTTATTTTAAGAAGCAGACCATCGTTACTGAATTTATCCTTGTATAGGAAAACTGGGTAATTACTAAGTAGCATCACAAAGGCAGGAACATGTGGGAAGTCATGAAACGAAGGTAACTAATTGAGCATAAGGTTGCATCAGGCTAATGAGAGAGAGGAATTGGAGATAATGTGACCAATCTAGCATTATTTAGGAAAATGACCTATTGCTCCAACTCAAGAGAAACACATCAAGACAAGACCAGAAGAAAATCAACAGTAAATGTTGACAGTATAATAGATTTGAATGATTGGCAGCAAGGGAAAACCGAGAAGCAAATAGTAGAAAAGGTGCAGTAATAGAAAAAAGACATACGAACCATAGAAGAAAGAGGGAAAAAATAATGGTAATGACAAGGTGATGGACAGCAAAATGAAAACAAATTATACAACAGGCAGAGGTGAGAATGAAACTGTACTCAAATAACAAATTAATGAGTGGACAGTTATGTTTGCCACAAATGTGTAGGTTGTGGGAGAGAGAGTGACTCCCTGGAAATAATTGGAACTGCCAAAGCCAAGGATTGTCCAATGTTGGTGGGTGTGACATGTGCTGTCAGTCCAAAAAGTTTTGAGATAAGATTAATAAAAAATAGAGAATAATGTCAAAGGCCTTAATGGCCGAAAGCTGTGATTGTATGAATCTTTTTATTGTGCCTTTCACGGCTCAGTATCTCCGCTATATGGTGCGTGGCAACTTTCCTTCTTTCGAATTGTTACATGCCATCCTGGATTTTCCATTGTTTGTTTTAATGCTTCAGGTATTCTACATAGTCTCCCACCACTTGAATACAGCACATAAAATGTGAAACTGTCAGAACAGTCTTTCTTTGTGATGTTCGTCAACTGTTGCATTACATTGGCATGAATTTTGATTACTTCACCAAAGTGTTGACGCTTTATGTGAATTTCTACACTTTTGTAATTTTTTTAGTCAAGGTGTGCAGGACAAATTTTGCATGCATTTTCTTCAAAACACTCTGGAGAATGTATTGAATACTTGATTTAGAGATGTTACTCCATTGTGATTTGTAATACAACAGCTTTGACACACTACAACCATATGGCGTCCGCCCCGGTAGCTGAGTGGTCAGCGTGACAGACTGTCAATCCTAAGGGCCCGGGTTCGATTCCCGGCTGGGTCGGAGATTTTCACCGCTCAGGGACTGGGTGTTGTGTTGTCCTAATGATCATCATTTCATCCCCATCGACGCGCAGGTCGCCGAAGTGGTGTCAAATCGAAAGACCTGCACCAGGCGAACAGTCTACCCGACGGGAGGCTCTAGCCACACGACATTTCCATTATACCATATGGCCACTACTACATACTGCATGCTCATATCTGACTGGTAGAATGCACATCTGTTGTTTACAGTTGTTGGTTCAAGCTGCCACTGTAGTTACTGCGGTGACATTGCTTATATGTCATGACTAGAATCAGTGTTGGAACTTTTTGAATGGATGGAATATAGCAGGTAAAGAGATTTAGAAAAGGGCTTGGTGTAGGCCACTGGCATATTGTCATTGGTAGTTCTTTATTTCTTCATGGAAGAGTTGGAGAAAAGTTTGTTGTAGCCCTGGAGAAAAATAAATAAAACTGTATTGTACATATCCTTATTTGAACAGCAAATGTTAACTTGGTAGCTGTTTGTACTACAGGCAATTATAGTATTCTTCTGTGCATAGATTTACCATCACACACCAAACTATAATGGCACTATTAAGTACATGTATTCACGTACCGTACATGTTTTTCTCAGACCAAAGGGTCTCCGACAACCTTCACACCTCTGCATACAAACCGTATGCCTGTGATCCCATCCCGGAAGTCTAACAGGACCTTCAGCTGCCCCTCAAGTCCGTAAGTCCATCCCAAAACCTGACATCTGAATCCATCTCTCTTCTCACACCAGCAATCACCTGCACTCCTACCTTTTCCTTACTCCCCAAACTCTGACAGACTGAACCCCACAGGTCTTGTACTTGTTATCCCATAGTGGCTGAGTACAATGTTTCCACATACAGAATCTCTGCCTTTGATGACCAATACTTCTAAACTGTTGTCTGTAACCTTCCATCCTACACTCAAAGACACCATTCACTTCCTTTATGGCCTTTCCACACTTCTTGTCGCATTATCAACGGATTCCTTGTTGAACTCTGTGAATTTGATGTCCTTTACACCCACCATGCTCCACGCACATAGCCAGCCACAGAACACCACCTTTTCCGACGTCATCCTGATACCAAACCTATCATCTCTTTACTAATTTTTCTAACCAACCACATCCTGACCCACTGTTATTTCACATTCAGAGGCCAAATCTGTAAACAAATTTGTGGTACTGCCATGGCTACTCATGTGGCACAGCCTATGCCAACTTGTTTATGGTCCATCTGGAGGAATCTTTCCTAGCCAGTCAACATCTAAAACCCCTTGCCCAGTTCAGGTTCATTGATGACATTTTCATGACCTGGACTCACAGCAGGAAGAACCTCCATAACGTCAACATCTCACCTGCTCTTCCTCAACTCATCAAGCCACCTTCCGAGACGTCTATTTCCATCTCTCAGATGGGTCCATAAATAGTCTGCTCATATCAAGTGCACCAACCACCAACAGTGCCTTTGCTTTGACAGCTGTCATCCATTCCATGTCAGAAAGACACTTCCTTACAGCCTCTCCACCCATGTATGCTGCAGTCTGTAGTGGAAAGCAAGCATGAGTTGTCAAAATATACTGATAAGCTTACCAGAGCCTTCACCAGCTCATTCTCAAACAAATCTCCTGTGCATCTCTTCCTCTTACTCCAGTAAACCTGTTAATTAGCCACTGACCAGCACTCCTCCGATCACCCAGTATCACCCTGGTCTTGAAAAGCACAACCAGGGCTTTGATGACCTTTTGTCATGACCTGACATGAGGGATATTCCACCCAGAATCCTACCCACATCACATAAAGTTGTTTTCCACAGCCCATCCAATCTACAGAAATCCTTGTTTATCACTATTCCAATTTTGCTCCCAGTTCTGCACCTCATGAGTCTTTCCCTTGTGGTCGACCTCTCCTGCACACCCACCCACCCACCACCTGCTACGCAATACTGTCACAGGCATTTCCTACCCTATAAAAGGCAGGTCCACATGTTAAAGTAGCCGTGTTATATACCATCTATGCATCAGTTACTATGCAGCATTCATTGTGGGCATAACAAGTAATCAGTTGTCTACTCGCATGGATGCCCACTGCCAAACTGTGGCAAACTGCAGACTCGACCATCTGGTTGCCGAACATGCTGTGCATCACAACCCATATGACTACAGCTGATTCATTATTTCAGCATTTGAATACTTCCTTCCAGCATTAGTTTCTCAGAACCTTACAGTTGGGAATTGTTGCTCCAGCATATCTTGCACTCTGGCAATCTCCACTAACCTGTTTCCCTTGCCTCACATTCTTTTCCCTTCTTTCTTCTATCCACACCATTCCTTCTCCATCTAGATCGTGTACTGCCTTGTCCCACCACTGTTCTTCCCTGTCCCGTTTTGGCTTTCGCTCCCTCCCTACCTCCATTCCCATTTCTGTACTGCTTCTGGGTTGTCGTCAGCTATTGACCTTTCCTTTTGCTCTCCATCACTCGCGGATTCTGCTCTGTGGGAGGTTGCTGCTGACCTCCATTTTATTGACCACTTCCCCCTTGGGATTAGCCTCCTGGATGAGGCTGTGGAATTACCAGTGCCGCCCAGGTGGCACCTCTGCAGAGCTGACTGGACACTTTTCAGCCATTTGGCTGTTTTGGAACACCGTGCCAGCGTCCACGAATGGGTCGACCATGTTACAGCCGTGATCTCCCAAGCTGCTGAATTGTCGATCCCACGGTCCTCAAGTCATCCCAAGAGACGTCCTGTCCCTTGGTGGACCACTGAGTGCCGCTCAGCCATCCGAGCCCGCCGTGCAGCTCTGCGCCGCTTCAAGTGCCGTCCCTCAGCTGACAATCTTGCGGCCTTACGGGTGGCAAGGGCCAAGGCGCGGCGAGTGATTAAAGAGAGCAAACGACGGCCATGGCAATCGTTCTTGAATTCCATCTCCCGCTCCACCAGTTCTACGAAAGTATGGGAAGCCGTCAGGAGGATTTCCGGGAAACGCAGCCAACTACCTGTCACGGCATTGCTGCATCAGGGATGTCTCCTCACGGCGCCGGGAGACGTTGCCCAGACAATGGCCATGCATTTTGCGGAATATACTGCCACTATTAACTGTGATCCAGATTTCTGCCGCTACCGCACTGCCATCGAGAAGGGTCACTTGGACTTCCGGTCTCCAAATTCTGAACCCTACAACTGCCCCTTCACATTGTGGGAACTGGATTCGGCGCTGTCTGTGGCTGATGATACTGCGCCCGGTCATGATCAAATCCTGTACAGCATGCTGCAGCACTTGTTGCTGCCATCCAAGGAAGTTCTCCTGAATTGTTTTAATATGATATGGTCATCTGGCACGTTCCCTGACTCGTGGAGGGAGGCGATTTTGATTCCCCTCCTCAAACCGGGGAAGGACCGAATGCATCCCAGTAGTTATCGGAGTATTGCTTTGACGAGCTGTGTCGGGAAGACATTGGAATGCATGGTCAACCGTCGCCTGGTTTGGCTGCTCGGGACCAGGCAGCTCCTTAGCCACTCTCAGTGTGGCTTTCGGAGATGTCGTTCAACTATAGACAACTTGACCCTGCTTGAGGCGCCATCCAGCAGGCCTTCCTACGTAACCAGCATTGTCTAGGTGTATTCTTGGACATTAATAAGGCGTATGACACTACTTGGCGCCGCCTTATCCTCAATCAACTCCATCAGTGGGGCTTTCGTGGCCATCTCCCCATCTTCATTCGGTCCTTTCTTTCCCGCCGCCTCTTTCGATATCGGGTTGGTAATGTGCTATCTGATTTGTACGTGCAGGAGAATGGTGTTCCTCAGGGAAGCGTTTTAAGTGTCACCCTCTTTGCCGTCGCCATTAACAGTGTCACGTCCACTATCCGGAGTCCTGCCCAGTGCTCCTTGTTTGTGGACGATCTTGCTGTTTTCTGTTCTTGTCACTGCTTGTCGGCAGCTGCAGCTTACGATAAAGTGATTAGAGGCATGGACTGTGAAGAAGGCACTGAATATTTTGAAGTGTCTGAGCCATCGGTCCTGGGGAGCAGATCGGGCGCATCTGCTGCAGTTTTATAGGGCTTTTGTCCGGTCGCCTCTTGACTATGGATGCACTGTGTATGGGTCAGCGAGACCTTCGTATCTGAAGATTCTTGACGCAGTACACCATGAGGGTTTTAGGCAGGCCACTGGTGCATTTCCGTACCAGACCCATCCCCAGCCTGTGTACTGAGGCAGCGGAACCGCCGCTCGCCATCCGGCGGAAACTCCTCATGGTGTGACGGGTGTGTCAATTCCTTGCCTGTCCTACCTCCCCTGCGTACCCTACCATTGCCCGACTGCCTATGGAACGTCTCTTTTTCCAGTCGTCCCAGGGCAACGAGACCATTTGGGATTCGTGCCAAGCATTTGCTAGAGTCCCTTGGTGTGGAGCATGTGGCACCCCAACTCCAGGGTTTTACCCACCTGCCTCCCTGGTTGCTCCAGAGGCCCAGCATCCTTTTAGACTTTTCAGAGTACCAGAGGAGCTGCACTCCTGCATTTGTTTTTATCTCCTTATTTTATGATATTTTAAACCTGCATCTCGACCATGTACCAGTATTTACGGATGGCTCTAAACAGGGGGACTCTGTTGGTTGTGCTGTTGTTTTCCCTGATCGAGTCGTCAAGTTACGGCTTCCTGCGGCGTTTACCATCTTTGATGCCGAATTGTTTGCGATCTTGCGGGCATTGGAGCACATGAGATGTGTTCCCAGTCTTAAGTTTCTCATCTGTTCTGACTCCCTGAGTGCCCTTCAGACCATGCAACACATGCACCCAGCAGATACGGTTGTCCAGAACATCCATGATACCCTACTCCACCTGCAGCAGCAGGGGAAGGAGGTTTCTTTCTGCTGGGTGCCGGGGCACGTGGGTATTAGGGGAAACGAACTGGCGGATGTGGCTGCCAGAGATGCATGTGCCTTCCCTCACGTTGTTGAATGTGCTGTCCCGCTGTTACCCCCCTTTTGCATTTTCGTGTTATGCGTCAATGGGAAGAGAAGTGGCTGGCAGTCTGTGAAAATAAGCTGCGTCTGGCCAAGGCCACCACGCGTCCATGGCGTATGTCCTACCAGTCATGCAGGTGGGATGAGGTTCTCCTCACTCGCCTCCGCATCGGGCACAGTCCCTTAACGCATGGTTTTTTACTCTGGCGGGAGAACCCCCCAATCTGCAGTGCTTGTGGCGTCCAGATTACTGTCCGCCCCATTTTACTTGACTGTCCTTTATTCTCTGACCAGAGGGCGGTGGTTTCCTTGCACCGGATTTGTCCTCTATTTTGCAAGACGACGCAACGACTGTGGTTAAGGTCTTACGGTTTTGTGTCCTGTCCAATTTGTTGCCTCAGATTTTAGGGAGAGGATTTTAATGTGCTGCTGGGTGACTGGCTCACCCAGGTTTTAGGTAAGATGTCCGCCAGTCACGATTACCTACTTGTTTCACTTCGATTTCTGTTCTCTCTTCCTTGTGTTTGCTTTCCTTTTTTAGTGCGTTTCTCCTTCTCTTGTTTTGCCTCTGTATGTGAGGATTTTGAAATGCGTCAGGTCTGTGTCTTTTAGCCGTTCTCCTTATTCTCTGTCCGTCTTCGTCCCTTCACCGCATGTGTTACTGTTTCTATGCATTTGGGCGCTGATGACCACGGCTGTTTAGCACCCGAAAACCTCAAACCATACACACACACACACACACACACACACACACACACACACACACACCTCCATTCCCCATCCCCTCTGTCTCACTCTTCCCGTTCCCTCCCTCCCTCCTCTCCACCTTCCTCTTCTTTGTTCCCCTCTCTTTCCCCCACTCTCTACCTGTACCACTTAACATGCTCCAGCTCTGAATTCCTTTCATCTTGTTGTGCAGCTGCCGAGTCATCTGTCAAAAGACCTGCCTCACACTGTTGTGCTACACCCCTCCCTGCCTCATCATCCTTCTCTTCCCCTCTTCTGTGTGTGTGTGTGTGTGTGTGTGTGTGTGTGTGTGTGTGTGTGTGTAAATGCAAGCACATTTATGAGAGAAAGAGTAAAAAGCTCTAAAGCTAATGTAAACAGTGCTTTCTGATGTGTGTTTCTATGGCCACTTGTCAATCAGCTATAGGTGAGAGGTTACCTTTCCTTTATTTTACGTATTTGAGCAAAGGCAGCTGTTGACAGTAATTACCACATTGTCAAATGTGTAAATTTTTTAACATATATATTTAGTTAAGCTCTAGTTTACATAGATTTTAGCCATGACACCCCCCCCCCCCCCTCGCTCTCCACCTCTCCAGGAGGTTCACAACTCTTATGAGTAGGGGCTTGGTTTCTACAGGGCCCCGGCCTTTGTAGCATTACTCCTTTCTGTGCTGCAAGCTTATACTTCCACTATCCTTTCCCCCTTTGCCTCTCCATTGATGGTTTTCTTGGTACAGACCCTGCTTGAAGCCGGTTTATGATTGGACTCAAGTATCCATTTCTGGCATTTTCTCGTAAACTTTTCATTAAATAGGCACATGGTCCCCATTTATGGGTTTGACCTGCTACCAATTTTCAAAATTCTCCAGAAGTGTGGATCGTGCAGGGAAGGTTGCCCAGTGCAGTGTAAGCTCCACCTTTGTGTCATTCCATCATTGCACCCTTCCCGTTAATGAGGTAATACACCCAAAACCAAGCACGGTAGCCATCCTGTTGTGTGTGTATGTGTGTGTGTGTGTGTGGGGGGGGGGGGGGGGGGGGATCGTCAGGTACATGTACGGTGGTAGCCCCCTGACCATGCAGGGATCAGACTGTTGGTGCCTGAGCTGAAAACTCCCCATGTATGCCAAGGAGTATGTGCCTATCATGACTGGTGCACAGGGACACTGGGCAATGGATTATTGGCCAGGTAGCCATTGCTGAGGCTGGGCATTGCCCATGGGGAGAGCCCCCATTTGGAGTGGGTGTAACCGTGGCGGATGGGCTGCACATGAAGTGGATGAAGTTACCTCCTGCTGGTGGCCATATGGCCTCTGCAGTCTCAGTGAAAGGACAGTCCTCTTTTAATGCAGAGAGATATGACCCAAAGCATTCCCTTCCCTGGCTATGTCATGGGAGGAATGTAGGGCTTAGCAGGAAGCAGAGAAATACTCCCCCAGTACTTAGGTCCCCCAATACTTAGGTTTCAGAAGGAATAATGGGGATTCTGTCTTGGCCACAAAGCCTTTATTCTTTGTAGAAACTACGAGGGACAAGTTTGGGGAAGTTGCAACCATTTCTAAAATGAAGAGTGGATCAGTTCTGATCACATCATCATCCCGTGCCCAGTCACAGGAACTGCTCTCTTGTAACAAGCTGGGTGACATACTGGTGGTTTTAACTCCCCATAAAAGTCTTAATATGCTTCAGGGCATTTGCCACAGGGACCTGCTCTTACAATTCGATGATGAGCTATGTGCCAACATGGAATGATGGGATGTACACTTTGTCCATCATGTACATAGGGGGCCAAAGGATAATAGGGTTGCTACCTGTTCCTTCATCTTGGCCTTTGAGGGTGATTCGTTGCGTGAAAAGGTCAAGGTGGTGGTATACTGATGTGACGTGAAACCGTATGTTCCTCCCCCCCCCCCCCCCCCCCACGAGGTACTTCAAGTGCTTGAAATTTGGGCAACTGTCCTCGTGTTGCAACTCTAGCCCCATCTGTAGAGATTGTGAGTGAGTGCTGCATGTGAATGCTCCTTATGCATGCTCCTTATGCCCCCCCTCCCCCCATCTGTGTCAGCTGTGGAAAGCACCATTCTCCCTGCTCACCTGATTTCACTGTTTTCCAGAGAGAGAAGAAGTTACAAGAATACAAGAGTTTCAACAGGAAGAAGTATGAGCAGTTGCACCCATCATGTACAACAATGTCATACGCTACAGCTACGACAATGTTGCCCCCATTGGCGATAGTACTCCCATCTGGTACACCTCCTACTGTGGGCCCTCAGGGTCGCTCAACCATGTTTGTTCACCTGATGGTTGGGGGCTCCCCTCTTGCTGCTACCACCACATGTACTTTGGGATCAGTGGCTACCCACCCGACAGGGACCCCACCTCCTAGCCGGAGATGAAATGCTTTTCTCTGGCTTCTCTTGGCAGGAAGACGTCCCTTGGGACACTTCTTTGTAAGTTTCCACCAGTCTAAAACTGGACGCCAGCCAGCAGCCAAAGGAGCCAGAGGCTACTGGTCACAGGGCTATGCGATCATCAGCTTTATCTGAAACTGATTCAGAGAAGCCCTCACAATTATCGGAATTCTCTAAGGAGAGGAAGACCAAGAAAAATTCCTCCAAGAAGGACATTCTGGTGGCCCCCACATCATCAGATCCCGCTTGTTCCACTCCTATGGCTGAGGTGCAAATTATGGAGGCCCCTGTGGCCCCACTTCGCACCACACAACAGAACCCGGAACCTATTTGTGTTGATGCCATAACCTTGCAACCAGTGAGTGTAGGGCATAACCTGCCTACTTGGTCCTTTATTGACTCTCAGTACATCGGCATCATTATTCTCCAGTGTAATTGTAGCAGTTTTTTTCCACCACCTGGCTGAGCTACATCATCTTTTATACACTGAAAACTGTAACCGTATGGGGGAACTCTAGAACAAACAGCTGGATTCCAAGGGGACAGCAACAACAATGCATAATGATGAATACATTTATAATTCAGCTAATAAATCAAAGGCTGTGTGAAGTGTTTTGATGGTGTACCTGCAACAACATCAAACCTAATTGAAATACTCACACACTTATGTGACAGCTTACTTCAGGCAGGCACTTTCCCTGATGTATTGAAAACATCAAAAGTTATTCCAGTATATAAAAAAGATGAGAAAGATAATTTAAAGAACTACAGACCCATTACAATTTCCCCCTGCATCTCAAAAGTATTAGAAAAAGTTATGCCTGACAAACTTATGAAATTTATAACTAAAAACAACATCCTATGTAATGAACAACAAGGATTCAGAAATAAGAGGTCAAAAACTACTATTTACGAGTGCCATCCTAAACCTGATGAACAAAAAGGATCATGAAATTCTTCTATCAAAGCTTGAATGATATGGTATTAGAGGTTTGTCCAACAACTGGATCAGTTCCTTCTGGACTAATCGTAAGCAGACATTGTGCATCAAAGCACAAAAAAATCGAACTAAAAACTGTATCTGAACATCTATCTGACCATAAGCAAATATAATGTAGTGTACCCCCAAGGATCAGTAATGGGGCCCCTTCTGTACATAAATGATCTAAACTTAAATGTTGATGCACATAAAACAATCATATTTTCAGGTGACACCACAATTCTATTAAAAGGAGACAGCAATGAACAGTTACAGCAGTCAGTAAATATGGTCACAGAATAATCAGCTTGTCTGTAATAAACAGTAAAAAAACCATTGCACTAAAATTCCACAATGTGAACTAGGTGGTAACAATACTGAAACCAAATTCTTAGGAATCAGGCTGCAGAGCAACATGAAATGGAATAAGCATGTGGAATATCTCAATGCAGAACTCAGCAAAACATGTTACCTTCTTTGCTCACTAAAATCATGCTATAATGAGAAAACAGTAATGAATGCATATCAGGTCTACTTTCATTTTCATCTTAGATATGGGGTCTCTTTCAAGAGAAACTCTAAAACAAAAGGGCTATTAGAATCTTGTTTGGATGCAAGCCTAGAGACTCTTGTCAACCTCTGTTAAAGAAGAAACCTGATATTCCTCCATTACCATGTGTGTACATTATAGAAACTCTTTTATTCATCAAAGTAAATGTAATAGGTTAACGACTGAAAAAACTATGATCTATACATGATCACTTACCAGCCAAAACAGAAATTTACGTATCACCCAAATCAGCTCAGCTCTGTGCCAAAAAAGGTGCATTTCACATTGGAGTTAAGCTTTATAACAAACTTCCTGAAAACATAAAAGCTATCACTGTGGTCAGTACCTTTGGAAAACCTCAAAAGTCATATTTACATCATCACTGCTTCTACTCCATCGAAGAATATTTAGATTTATGAAGTGTGCTATATAAATACGTAAGTATAAAGTGTATTATTGTAACCTTGAATAAGTATGCCTAGAAATGACTTTTTCGTTGGGTCTGCATTAAAGACATTGTCTATCACGATATTCCAACAACTCCAGAGGACATGCAGGAATGTATCACGCTTGCTTGTAATTCTCTTCAGCAGGCCATACTGGAAGCAGTAAATAATTCTTTCATTCAATGAGTGCACCAGGGTCACCACTTTGAGCAAAAAAAATGGCTCTGAGCACTATGGGACTTAACATCTGAGGTCATGAGTCCCCTAGAACTTAGAACTACTTAAACCGAACTAACTTAAGGACATCACACATATCCATGCCCGAGGCAGGATTCGAACCTGCGACCGTAGCGCTCGCGCGGTTGCAGACTGAAGCGCCTTTAACCGCGTGGCCACACTGGCCGGCCCACTTTGAGCACCTTTGAATGTTCTACTCCTGGGCAATGGTACAGACAGTCAAAATCAATTTTGTGTTTTGTTTTTACCTTGTTTTCATTTGTTTTCTGACAACTCCAGCAAGTGGACAAGTTTGTGATCCCTGGTTCAAAGTCAATGTTGTGTTCTGTAATTAATAACATTGTGTTTCAGTGAATGCTACATTGTGATACATTTTTGAATAGGTCTTTAGGAGAGGAAATGAATTATCAAATAAAATATAAAGGATTCCATTTAAAAAAGTCATACTGCTGTTGATATCTTTGTAAAAAAAAAAACAAAGCTACAACGAAGGCATTCATGGTGATAGATGCCCCCATGATGGCTAAGGAACAATTGCTTGAAACATTTTGTAATTTGCATCTGGACAAACAGTTACTTAGGGTGGTCAAGAAAAATGGGACACTGTGTATAGTGAACTAGTGCCTCTTAATACATCTTTGGAGGCCGTGGCTGTTCGGGTAAGAACATTTCAGGATATTATCATCTGCATCGCTTACCTCTCCCTCGATGGTGAAGTGTCTCAGAACATATTGTTTGCGCTGGTTTCTCAGTTCCCACCACCTTTCCTAATCTTGGGTGATTACAGTGCCCATAACCCTTTGTGGGGTGGAACCATGATCAGTGGCCACAGTAAAGACCTCGAAAACTTACTGGTTCAACTTGGCCTTTGCCTCTTGAATTAGGACTGTTGATATTTTTTAAAATATCAGGAATCCAATATATCAATATTTAAAAAATATCATTGTCGTCTCTTGATATATCCAAAAAAGCTATCGATATATCGACTGAAAAAAAAATATTGATGTACCTGCCAATAAAAAATATTGGCTGCACATTGTAAAGATACTGCGGGTTTAAGAGCTGTATATTTATTTTATTATGGAATTTTCTGTACATCAAAAAGATAGCAGCCTGCCTTTCCGCTTAGAGGAAGAATTGAAAGGAAAACAATGTATGTTCATACTTGGCGATACCCTCTTTGCTAACAATGTTAATTGAATGTAAGTGCCACAATATAAGGTGTCCGATGGGTCCCTCATTTGGTTTCATCACGCATTGGATTTGTCCGGAACCCTCCATGTCAACTTCCCTGTTTTTTCATTTCTAGCAACACCAGTGACCTAGCAATTGTAGTGTCAAAATTGCATGGTGAAGCTAAATGTTGCAGTTTCTGTTGGTAGTGCTTGAGCGCCAATTACGTCAGCATTTCCCCCCACACATCTCCACCCATCTTAAAGACCAGTTTTGTCATTTAGATTTTTGTTCATCACTTCCAGCAACTGTTTTTGAAGAATGCCAATCTGAAGGAATAGCACACCAGTTGCTTTAAAAATTGTTTTTTAATACAACTGGTATCCCATTTCTTCACATTGGAAATCTTGTTATTCCATTCACACCACCATCCTCCGGTGAAGCCGTGCGGAGTGGCCGAGCAGTTTGAGGTGCCGTGTCACAGACTGGACGACCCCTCCTGCCGGATGTTCGAGTCCTCCCTCGGGCATGTGTGTGTGTGTGTGTGTGTGTGTGTGTGTGTGTGTGTGTGTTTTGTTCTTAGTATAAGTTAGTTTAAGTAATGTGTACATCTAGGGACCGATGACCTCAGCAGTTTGATCCCTTAGAAATTCATACACATTTGAACATCCTCCAGTGAAAATGGACTACTTCTTTTGTGCCATGTATATTCATTTAACATGGTCAAAGAGAAAGATTAGACCTGATGACCCCCATGTGGGTCCGGGGGTTAGAATAGGCCCGTGGTATTCCGAACCTGTCGTAAGAGGCGACTAAAAGGAGTCTCACATGTTTTGGTCTTCATGTGATGGTCCTCTGTAGGGTTTGACCTCCATACTCCCAAATTTTTCCGAAGAGCGAGCCAATTGGGGAAGGGCACCTTACATGGTGTATCGTGTGCATTGTGCATTGAGACCTTTAGTCCGCTTTCTCGTTGTCGCATTGCAGTCGCGCTCACTCTCCGTCTCTTGGGTGAGGATACGTTCCTGGGTGCAGTTTCTGCCATTCACTATGCTGTCTCGCTTTCTGCGCCGACGACAAACACGGACTTCTTTGCACCTGATATCCACCATGGTAGCCAGTCCGTTGTGGTGGGGTCGCCATGTACCATGTTGGTTGTAGCCCCCTGACAACACAGGGATCACTCTGCTGACGCCTACGCTGTAAACTCCTCACGTATGCCAAGGAGTAGATGCCTATCTCCCTGGGGCATCAGGACTCCCGGTAATGGCCATCCTGCCAGGTGGCCCTTGCTGCAGCTGGGTGGCGCCTGTGGGGAGGGCCCTTGGTCGGAGTGGGTGACATAAGGGCGGATGACACGCTATGAAGCATGGCACATATTCTTTTGCTGATGGCCAGCTGCCAGCAGTTTCTGAGTGTCCCAGGGCTCAATTTAATGCAAACACGTATGACTCCAAATCATTTCCTTCTCTGGCCACCCCATGGGAGGAACAAAAGGCTAAGAATGGGAACGAAGCTTATTCACCCCATTACCATGTATGTACAAGAACTGATGGGAAATCCTTTGTGTCCATGAAGCTTCAGTTCTTTGTAGAGCATTTAGAGGACAAGATTGGGGAGGTGGATAGCTTGTCCAAAATGCACTCTGGGTAAGTTTCGATAAAAACAGCATTCTCTGCCCAGTCGTGGGCATTACTTGCTTGTGACGAGTTGGGGGATATTTCAGTTACCATTACGCATCATAAAAGTTTAAATATGGTCCAGGATATTATATTCCACAGGGACCTTCGTTTGCAGTCTGATGACGAGCTGAGCGCCAATTTAGAGCCGCAAGGTGTTCATTTTGGCTGGCGAGTTCATCGGGATCCAAGGGATAGTCAGGTTGCCACTTGATGCCTTCATCTTGGCCTTCGAGGGTGATACATTGCCCCGAGAAGGTCAAGGTGATGGTCTACCACTGTGATGCCAAGCCCTATATCCCTCCCCCGATGCAGTGCTTTAAATGCTGGAAGTTTGGCCATAGACTTCCCACTGTACTTCCAGCGTCACATGTCGAGATTGCGGACGCCCATCACATTCCAATACTCCGTGTGCCCCACCTCCCATCTGTGTAAAACTGCGTAGAGCATCATTCCCCTTGCTCGCCAGACTGCAGGATTTTACAGAAAGAGCGGAAAATTGTGGAGTATAAGACTCTTGACCGATTGACCTACGCTGAGGCTAAGAGGAAATATGAACGACTCCATCTTGTGCGAATGACTTCCTCTTATGCCTCCGCTATGACAGCAGTAATAGCCCCATCAGTTCAGCGAATTCCAGTTGGCTCCCTGAGCCATAAGACTACACCTGCGCCCTTGACTGTGGGGGGCACTACCCTCCCTGTTGCTCCTGCGCCACCTACTTTGGGAGCAACACTCCCCCCCCCCCCCCCCCCCACACTCATTGTGTGTCCCCACTTCTAAGCCGGAGAAGCGTCCAGCTTCTTTGGCTCCTCTCGCTTTGAAGGGGACCCTTGGCCCCTACCTTCCCAGGTTTCTACCAATGGGAAGGATGACGCGCGCCAGTGGCGTCAGTGCCCACAAGCAGCTGGTCGTAGGGCAATACGATCCTCCTCAGTCCCGGAGACTGAATCAGTGAAGCCCTCCCAGCCAGTGAAACCAAGGAGCAGCGAGAAAAGTTCAAGAAGAAGACCTCTAAGACAAAGGAACTTGTGGTGGCACCCACCCTACTGCAACCTACAAGTTATGCGTCTGAGAATGGGGTGGAGATTCTGGCATCTGCTGAGGACCTAGATCTTGCCGGACCCTCAGACACCATGGGAAGTCGATCGCACAGGTACTCAATCAGTGGCAGCAGGTGATTCAGCGGCGTAATCTGCCTCCTCGATCCCTTCACGCCTTTTTCGGCCGCGGGCAGTGTCATCCTCCAGTGGAGTTGCAGCGGTTTTTCCCACCACCTTGCTGAGCTCTGACAATTTCTCAGCCTTCGCCCTTTTTTCTGCATTGCTCTCCAGGAAACTTGGTTTCCAGTGATGGGAACCCCCGCCCTCCGTGGATATCGGGGTTATTATAAGAATTGGGCAGCTTATGAGAGGGTATCTGGTGGAGTCTGTGTCTATATCCGTAACTCTCTTTACAGCGAGTGTATCCCTCTTCAAAAACCTTTAGAGGCTGTTGCTGTTCGGGTGTGGACGCCTCAGGCTGTTAATTGTCTGCAGTCTCTATCTTCCACCGGTTCGTGATGTCCCACAGCATGTATTGGCTGCACTGATTGCCGCCACCTTTTCTGTTATTGGGTGACTTGAACACCCATAACCCTTTGTGGGGTGGATTGGTGGCAACAGGCCAAGGAACTGTCGAGCAAGTGTTGGCACAGCTCGATCTTTCTCTTTTAAATAATGGTGCCTCCACACATTTCAGTGTGGTGCATGGCACGTACTCAGCCATCGACCTTTCAGTCTGCAGCCCTGGCCTTCTACCATTTGTCCAATGGAGTGTGCATGACGACTTGTGCGGTAGTGACCACTTTCCGGTCTTCCTGTCACTGCCCCAGCGTCACTCACCAGTGTGCCTCCCCAGAAGGGCTTTGAATAAGGCTGACTGGGACTCGTGGTGGTTCACACGATCACCACTGGCATTGTTTCTGCCACAGAATCTGTAATTTCCTGTTCTTTCGGGTCTCCTCGGTGGAGGACTGTGGCTTGGTGGTCACCCGAGATCGCTGAGGCAATTAGCAATTGCAGGCGGGTCCTCTAGCGTCATAAGTGGCACCCATCATTGGAACAGTTCATTTACCTTTAAACGGCTCCGTGCCCTAGCCCAACGCCTTATTCGCCAACGGAAGCAGGTGTGCTGGGAACGGTATGTCTCCACCATTGGCACCCATATCTTCCCATCGCAAGTTTGGTGCAAGATTAACGACCCTAAGGGTATCAGATACCCATCAGTGTACCTGGGCTTTCCCTGAATGGAGCAGTCTGTACTGAATCAGACATGATTGCAGAACTCTTAGCAAAGCATTATGCTTAGAGTTCCATTTCTACGAATTACCCACTGGCCTTCCACTCCCTGAAAGAGCAGTTGGAAATTTGGAGCCTTTCATTCCATGTGCGCCACCCCGAATCGTACAATGCTCCACTCAGTGAGTGGTAATTCCACAGTGCCCTAGCCGCTTGCGCTGATACGGCTCCCGGGCTGGATCGCATCCACTATCGGATGCTTAAACATCTCTGCATGGACTGCCAGTGACACCTCCTCGACCTTTTCAACCATATCTGGGTTGAGGTTGAGTTCCCCTCTCAAAGGCAGGAAAGCATTATTATCCCAGTGTTGAAGCCTGGCAAGAACCCCCTGGAGGTGGACAGCTACTGCCCCATTAGCCTCACCAATGTTATGTGCAAGGTGCTCGAACGCATGGTGAGCCAGAGGTTGAGTTGGCTACTTGAGTCACGAGGCCTTCTGGCTCTGTCCCAGGGTAGATTCCGTAAGGGCCGCTCTGCCACTGATAATCTGGTCTGCCTGGAGTCCGCCATCTGTATGGCATTTGCCCACCGTCAGCACCTGGTTGCCATCTTTTTTGACATGCAGAAGGCATACGATACAACGTGGCGACATCACATCCTCACCACACTTCATGGATGGGGTCTTAGGAGCCCGCTCCCACTTTTTATTCAAAATTTTCTGTCGCTTCATTTCTTCCGCGTGCAAGTTGGTTCCTCCCATAGTTCCTCCCGAGTCCAGGAGAATGGGGTCCCGCAAGGCTCTGTCTTGAGTGTCTGCCTATTTTTAGTTGCTATCAATGGGCTAGCTGCAGCTGTGGGAATGACCATATCGGCTCCTTAGTATGTTGATGACTTTTTCCTGTACTATAGCTCCACTGGCATTGCGGTTGCTGAATGGTGGCCACAGGGTGCTATCCGCAGGGCACGGTCTTGGGCTGTCACGCACGGCTTCCAGTTCTCGGCTGCTAAGGCCTGCGTCGTGCATTTCTGCCGGTGTCACACTGTTCACCCTGAGCCACGGCTTTATCGTGATGGTGAACCTCTTGCTGTGGTAAAGATGCATTGGTTTTTGGGCTTGCTTTTTGATGCCCGGTTGACTTGGCTCCTTCACATTTGGCAGCTTAAACAAACGTTGTGGCGCTATCTTAATGCTCTTCATTGCTTGAGTCACACCAGCAGGGGTGCCAATCGATCTACCCTTCTACGAATGTATCAGTCATTGATTCAGTCCTGTCTCGATTATGGGAGCCTGGCTTACAGTTCGGCATTGCCTTCCGCGTTGCGGTTGCTTGACCCCATTCTCAACTGGAGCTTTCCGCACAAACCCTGTAAACAGCCTACTTGTAGAGGCTGGTGTCCCTCCATTGTGGATCCGGCGCCAACGACTACTGGCCGCTTATGCTGCACATGTTTGCAGCTTGCCCGGACATCCCAATTAACAACTCCTGTTCCCCAACTCGGTCGTCCGTTTTCCAGAATGGTGGCCCTGGTCAGGGTGTACGATCGCGGTTCGCATCTGGGCTCTTCTCTCTGGGCTTGAGTTTTTCCCTCTCCCACCTCTTTTCCTGGCCCATATACATATACACCTGTGGTGTGTGCCCTGCCCATGTCTTCGGCCGTATTTGGCACAGGGCCCGAAGGACTCAGTCCCTCCTGAGGCCCTCCGCTGCCGCTTTCTTTCCATCCTTGCCACGTTTAATGGTTCTGACGTGGTCTATACCGACAGATCGATGGTTGCTTGTCAAGTTGGGTATGCTCTTACTCTTGGGGATCATTCTGAACAAAGCTCATTGCCAGCTGGCTGCAGTGTTTTCACTGCCGAGCTGGTCACCACCTCTAGTGCCCTAGAGTATATACGCTCCTGGCTCAGGTGAGTCCTTTGTTATCTGTAGTGACTCCCTGAGCGGTTTACAAGCTATCGACCAGTGTTTCCCTCGCTCTTGTTTGGTGACGGCTATCCAGGAGTCCATCCATACTCTTGCTCGTTGCCGATGCTCCGTGGTTTTTATGAGGACGCCGGGTCATGTCGGCATCCCGGGTAATGAACGTGTTGACATGCTGGCCAAACAGGCTGTCGGTGCACCAGCTTTGGAGATTGGCCTTTCGGAGTGTGATCTCCATTCAGTTTTACGACAGAAGGTCCTTGGTACCTGGGATGATGAATAGCGCACCCTGCCTTCACCCAACAAACTTCGGATCATCAAGGAGACTACCAGTGTGCGACGCTCCTCCTTGCGGGCCTCTTGCGAGGACTGTGTTGTACTCTGCCGGCTGCAGATTGGCCACACCTGGATGACGTACGATTATTTATTGTGCCGTGAGGATCCACCTCTCTGTCGCTTTGGTTCAGCATTGACAGTGTTCCACATTTTGTTGGACTGTCTGCTTTTAACTGCACTTAGGCAGACATTTGCGCTGCCAGATACGCTCCCTGCACTTTTAATGGATGACACTGCCACGGCAGGCTTAGTTTTGAGTTTTATTCATGCAGGGGACTTTTATCGCTCAATCTGAGGCTTTGTCTCTCTCTTTTGTGTTGAGTCTGGCCTTTGGCCTACAGTTTTAGATTGAGCTTTTTAGTGCGTCTCTTGGTTGTTGGCATTTCGTTTTCTTCCCCCAACCCCCTCACCCCCCCACCCCCCGCCCTTCCATGGTCGGCCAACCACTGTAACACTCTGTGTGTTTTTAATTCCTCTTTTCTAGTCTTTGTCTATGTCTCTCTTGTTCTGTGTCACCCCTTGTCTTCTCCATTGCTTGATTTTGTTCCTTGTGGGTGTTTCATGTTCATGGAAAAAGGGACCGATGGCCTTTGTAGTTTGGTCCCTTCAACCCCCACAAACAAACCAACCAGACCTGATGAAAGCTCAAAAAGGAGTAAGACTCCTTCACACAGTGAGAGTAAAGCTATATTCTACAACAATTTCAATACAATGGCTTAAAATATTTACCGAAAACTGTGAAAAAAATATAAAATAAAAATGTTGGCACCCAATATTGCCATTTTGATATCAATATATGGGGGCAAAAACAGTGCTGATATATATTGATATTTTTTTGGAGAAAAAATCTCACTGACTCGTTACTCCTGGTGTTATGAGATGACTCCTCAGTGGCTGAAATAGTTTAATGTTTTATTCATGAAGGGGGCTTTTACCACTCTCTTTTAAGGGAGGTGCACTTAACCTTATTGGCCCATTGTCTAGTTGGCAGAATACTCTGTTGCTTCCTCTGCTTAGACCAGGCTGTGGCTGTGTGGGCTTGGTGGTCCAACCCGGTTCTCACCCTAATTGCTCCTTTACTCTTCTTCCTCTGTCTTGCGCAGTTTGTCACACTTGTTTGTCTTTTGTCTCTCTGTGCTTCTCTTTCCCTGTCTGTGTTGCTAGTCTTTCCTACACAATTTCTTGAGTGGAGTACCTCTGGTAAGTAGCGAGGGCTGCAGGATGTGTTTTCTTATTGCACCCTGCTTTCAGGGGCTTCCTGCAGCTTCCTAGATGGGTCACCTTGTCTGCCTTTCTTCCTCTGCCTCCCTTTCTTCTTTTGCCCCTTATCTCACCTTTGTTGACCTTTTGTAGCAAGGGGTTTCCTTTCCCTGAGTTTTACGCAATGGGCTAGCTCTGATCTACAGTCATGTAGACCTGCACAAAATAAAAGCAGACAGAATATAAAGGAAATGTCGTGTTAAATAATTTTTCCATTTCCTCTGATGGACATCTTTCAGGACAAGTGCTTTGTGTTATTGTATGAAGGACATATTGATAAGTCATCAGAAATCAGTTAACTACAGTTTGTACAAATTTGACATAGTATTCGTCAGTAAGATAGCAGCGCATTCAGTACAGAGTGTAAGTGCTATTATGCTTCAAAGGTCTGTCTTAGGCAGATATTCACAGATGTGTGTCAAAGTATTCATGAATTGTTAAATGCTGTGATTTTATAATCAGGAACACTGATTTCAGTGAAGTACACATCAAACTTGCATAAACCTCAATGGTGTCATATATAGAACATTTTGGTGCAACAGCATTTTGCATGCTGCAAGAGCATCAGATCTCCTCCTTTCTTCTACTGCTTGCTTAGCACTCCTTAATTTTATCTATTCAGCGTGTCAGTACCTTGAAAAGGCTTTCTAAATTCAGTAGTAACATGCTGGGGATGTTTGAGAAGGAAAATTTTGGTGGTGGTCATAATTTTAAGTGTTCTTAATTTTCACAGATGTGGTTGTAGTTTCCAGTGGAAACTTCATTTCTTAAAAATAAATTATCCAATTTGTTCTACCAAATACCTTTGTTTAAGTACTGCCTTGATTTACAGTGACGTTTATAGTTTTCCGGATAATGACGTTGGGCTGGATGACGAGATGGTTGGTTCTCCATCGAGATGAACTCACTCTAACAGCTTTTTCATTGGGCAGTATATGTAAGTCATTCTTACATTCTTTGCAGCTTGCTTATTCTAGAATTCTTGTTAAATGATGATTACTATCTTTTCAGCTATGGCTGTCATTATGCTGATGAACATAATACTTTTCTTGAGAGTGTTAAATGCCGATTATCGACAAAGACCAGCCCGACAAACCATTTTACATGAAGAACCTGCAGACTGCAAAGGTCACACTAAAGTAAAAAGCTAATTTAATGCAGACCATTTATTCATTTATGTTGTGTAACTATTTTTGTAATGTATGTATTAATGACATATTTTGTACTGCTGTGTATTGCATACTTCTTAAGGAAAAACTAATATGCCAAGAATTGGACTGTTATTGTACGAAACTGGATAATTATTGCAAGATGTTTCTGTCTAAATTAAGTATTTTTATATGACTTTATTTTTGTACCGATGCTTATATAACTATCATTCCTATTTATAGAATGACATTTTGTTATTTAATTGTTGTTATAAAGATTGAAATGAAGAGCAGAGACAAAAATCAGAGTGTAAGTAGTAATGGGAATTTTATATGTAATTCATTCACTATCCATTTTGTTCTAAACTACTTAAGTGGTAAAATCATGTATCTAAATGTTTGTGTTCATATTTGTGATGTAATGGTGTACCTATACCAATCTACTACCAAAGTTACAGAATTTCTGTGTGTGTTCATCATTTAATAAAGAGTAGGATTGTTTAATCATACAGTGAGGGCTTTCACAGCCGATATTGGTGTCCTTGGTGATTTTTGTTTAGTGGACGTTAGGCTGTGGTCCAAGACTTATTTCTGTGAGTAATGCTTTGTCTCCTAATGCTGCTGACATCACTGCTGGCTATAATGACATGGAAAGCAGTTGCTAGCTCAACAAGCCAAACATTATCAGTTCACTGCCAAAGATTACGGAGTCATACTAATGTATATTATGGAGCTTGTAGTAGGGAAAAGTTGGGCCTGTTTGCTATATTTCACACTAAGATCCAATACTTGTCTAGTTTCAGTCCTTCTTCATTTCTGTTAAAGTTTTTTTTTCCTTGTGCTTTTGAACTTCTATAGAATATTAGTGATTGGATCATGATAAAACCAATTATTATTATACTAGGATGTACAGAGATTCCACAGAAATTCAAAATCACAAAAACAACATTGGCAGCAAAGAAGGGTTAAAATTGGCTTGAGTGCTAAATAAATCAAACAGGACTAACTCTTCATCACTACTAGCTTCATAACACACATTGGTGTGTTCTTAGGTGTATTGACTCACAAAATGGCCATTGCATGGATACGTATAAAGAGTTCTGAGCTCATAGCTGCTTTCTGAATAGTTACAGCTTCTGATGATGTCTCCATCATCGAAAGATGAAGTGCTAGGCAGATAAATATGTCTCCAACAACAAATTAATCAAGTAGTAGTGTTTGTTACGTTTCTGTGAGTCAAATTGTGTACAGACTCACAGTATTCCAATTTAAGATCAAGTAACTGGTGCTTTAGACCACTAGACATACTATTGCAAATATGTGTACAAGGACTAATGTAATTTCAGTTTGCATTTGTGGTAAGGGCGTGTGATACTTAAAATTTTTGTTGGAATTATAAATTATGGAACTACGTAATTTATGTGGTAAAAGGTACATTTCTGCAAATTAGAAGATTCCTTGTTCAATCATCATGGGTCCAGAAAATGAAAGGTCTAGTTTTGTAAAGACAATGACAGCAGTTCATTCAGCATGCTTTTACTGTTATGAGGTAACACATAGTTCTTCATTGTGATTACTACATGCAGTGAAGGTAATGAAATGTATGTAAATTTCATTTACAATATTATTTCCAAAGCCCTCATTACACATGAGATTTTTCTATAGTGTTTCATCTTGATTTGTGTTGCAGATTTTTAGAAACTCACCATAGAGCGTAGACCATTAGAATTTCGTGCATTATATCAACTATGTACAATATACCAACTGTACTCACAGGCCACTGTAAAGTGATTATGGAAGATATTTTTTGTATCACTGTTATTATTGAAAATTTTATTGTGAGTGTCTCTTGTCACTCATGTCTAACTAATTTAACATTATATATAAAAACAAAGATGAGGTGACTTACCGAACAAAAACGCTGGCAGGTCGATAGACACACAAACATACACAAAAAATTCAAGCTTTCGCAACAAATTGTTGCCTCATCAGGAAAGAGGGAAGGAGAGGGGAAGACGAAAGGAAGTGGGTTTTAAAGGAGAGGGTAAGGAGTCATTCCAATCCCGGGAGCGGAAAGACTTACCTTAGGGGGAAAAAAGGACAGGTATACACTCGCACACACACACATATCCATCCACACATACAGACACAAGCAGACATATGTCTGCTTGTGTCTGTATGTGTGGATGGATATGTGTGTGTGTGCGAGTGTATACCTGTCCTTTTTTCCCCCTAAGGTAAGTCTTTCCGCTCCCGGGATTGGAATGACTCCTTACCCTCTCCTTTAAAACCCACTTCCTTTCGTCTTCCCCTCTCCTTCCCTCTTTCCTGATGAGGCAACAATTTGTTGCGAAAGCTTGAATTTTTTGTGTATGTTTGTGTGTCTATCGACCTGCCAGCGTTTTTGTTCGGTAAGTCACCTCATCTTTGTTTTTATATATAATTTTTCCCACGTGGAATGTTTCCTTCCATTATATTAATTTAACATTATGCTCTGTATCCCCTGAGTTATTTTCAAAATTACCATAGAGAACTGTTTCCTCATGTTTTGTAAGTAGGTGTTACAAGATGAATGGCTTTATGCTTTCAATGTCTGTTAGTGTACATTTTCTCAAAAGGATAAATTGTGTAAATTAAACAAAGTAAATTTTGAGCATGTTATCCTTTAGTTTTGCAGTATATTCCACAGCTCCAGTCTTATTAGGAGCTACAGCTTGAGTAAAGGACAATAACAAGAAGCGTTAGTATTTTGTTAGCAGTCTCCTGATGTTTGACTCAAAGTTTCCTACTAGCATTGGTGTTGTAAAGTGGCTTTATCTACTTTTAGTTTATGAGAAGAGATGTTCTAGAGTTTTCTTATTAATTCTAGGTTTGAAAATGGTGACACAGTAGAGCCCAGTAATTCAAATTACAACAAACTCAGATAATATGGAAATATCACTAAATCAATGGGAAAATCTACATCTACATTATACTCTGCAAGCCACCTAATAGTGTGTGACTGTGGGTATTTTCAGTACCACCATCTGATCCCTCCAACCCTGTTCCTCTCGTGAATAGTGTATGGGAAGAATGATTGTCGGTAAGCCTCTGTATTGGCTCTAATTTCTCGAATTTCCTCTTCGTGGTCAATACGCAAGATGCATGTGGCAGGAAGTAATATGTTGTCTGACTACTCGTGAAAAGTGCTGTCCCTAAATTTCAGTAGTAAATCTCCCCATGACGCACAATGTCTCTCTTGTAATGTCTGCCAGTGGAATTTGTTTAGCATCTCCACAACGCTCTCTCGCCAGCTAAACAATCCCATGATGAAACATGCCACTCTTCATTGGATCTTCTCTGTCTCCTCTATCAGTCCTACCTGATAGGGATCCCAGATAGATGAACAATACTCTAGAATCAGGTGAACAAGCGCCTTATTAGACACTTCTTTCGTGGATGAGTTACATTTCCTTAAGATTCTTCTGATGAATCTGAGTCTTGTGTCTGCTTTTCCCACTATTTGTTTTATATGGTCATTCCACTTAAGAGGGGACTGATGACCATGGATGTTAAGTCCCATAGTGCTCAGAGCCAGCCATTCCACTTAAGGTCGCTCTGGATAGTTACGCCTGGATATTTTACGGCCGACACTGTCTCCAGCTGTTTGTCATCAGTAGTGTAGCTGTACAGTAGTGGATTTCTTTTCCTATGTATGCACAATATGTTACATTTGCTTATGTTCAGGGTCAACGGCCAGAGTCTGCACCATTCATCAATTCTCTGCTGGTCGTTCTGCAAATTCTTACTATCTTCTGGCGTTGCTACTTTGGTATAAACAACTGCATCATCTGTGAATAGCCTTAAAGAGCATCCGACACTTTCTACTAGATCATTTATATATGTATTGTGAACAGCAACGGTCCTACAACACTTCCGTGGTACTCCGGATATTACCTTTACATCTGTCGATTTAGTTATGTTAAGAGCGATGTGTTGAGTTCTATCTGCAAGAAAGTCTTGAATCCAATTGCAGGTCTGCTCCGATACTCCGTAAACTTGTATTTTTTTCATTAAATGGCAGTGTGGGATGGTGTCAAATGCCTTACTGAAATCAAGGAACACGGCATCAGCCTGAGCGCTGTTGTCCACTGCTGCGGATCTCATGGAGGAACAGAGTGAGCTGAGTTTTGCAGGATCTCTGTTTGCGGAATCCATGTTGATTTTTGTAAAGGAGCTGTTCATTTTCCAAGAACATCATAATTCTTGAACATAAAACATGTTCCATAATTTTACCACCGTGAATAAATGTTTAAAGAGCACAATAATTATTAAAAAATAAATAAAAAACAGTATGGTAGCTATGTGTGCTATATTACATACATGGGCACACATTTCCAAGCTGCAAAAGAAATTGTCCATAGCCCTTTGTTTTAAAATAGAATCTTATTTTTTAGCAGCAGTGTTACACCATCTTCTAAGAACCATGGTGTCAGTTCAAGTAGCTTCTGCTAGCTGCCTGATATAATGCAGTGCCAGATCTAGCACTGGCAAAATCCTTGGTACAAGTGATCACTAGTACAACTTCTTTACGGAATTCCTCATTGTCTCCAGTGGGTTCACTAACAATTTCGGCAACTGCAACATTGGTCACTTCAGACTGTTCATCCATTCTAAAATATCACTTTTATTCGTGTTTTCACATACATCAGTTCTGCCAGTGGTAGGTCATCTTCGTCTGTACTGTAGGTATCCATTTCATTCTGTAAAATTTGGTTCCAAGACGTTTTTAGTGTGTCTGCCTTTATCTCAGACCATGAATCGGCTATCCAGTAAACTATGTCTTTTATTGTAGTGTCTGAAGCAAATGACGACGATAACTTTCTTTCGAGCATTGTAAAATGCCTTGATCCATACGCTGAAATAAAGTCGTCATATTGGGGGTAAGAACAATGTGCGAATACTGCCAGTTCTACCTCATCAGGGTGTGAACCAGCGTTGTCAAATGTTAAGATTGCTGCGCAAGGCAAGCACTTTTTTGTTAGGTATCTTTTAGTCACTGGAACAAAATTGTCAAAAAACCACTTCTTAAAAATATTTTTGTCCATCCAGGCAGAGTTTTGGTGGACATATGTTACAGACAGTGCGGAAGCTGTGATATTTTTAAAAGCTGTAGGTGAAGCAGATTTTCCTATTGCCAGCAACTTCAATTTATGGTCTCCACTCGCATTCAGTGCAGCGAGAACTGTTAACCTCTCCTTAAATTTTTTGTTGCCAGGGCAGCCTCCTTCTCTTTTGAGCCTGAAGTTTTAGATGGAAGCATTTTATAATTTAACCCCGTTTTATCATAGCTGTGTAGTTGATCAGGAGTAAGATATTCTTTCTGTATAATTTTTCTTAATTTCTCACAAAATTGTGCAACAGTTTGAGAATCAACAGAAAGCTTTTCACCACAAATTTCCATCTGCTTTATGCCGTGTTACTTCTTCCACCTACCCAACCATCCTGAACGTGCAGTAAAACCTTCCTCACCTTCTTTAAACTCGTTCCTAAAAAACACAGCTTTTTGTTGCAGAATCCTTTTTGTCTTTGTTATGTAAACCAAATGAGTAATCTTACTCAGATTTTCTCATCTGTTCAAATGACAAAATAGAACAGTTGTTTGGTGAAAACTTATCAGTTTTGTCTCTGTTTCTATGCCAATCGCTGGCCATTGTGACCGAGTGGTTCTAGGCACTTCAGTCTGGAACCGTGCTGCTGCTACGGTCGCAGGTTCGAATCCGTCCTCGGACATGGATGTGTGTGATGCCCTTACGTTATTTAGGTTTAAGTAGTTCTAAGTCTAGGGGAATGATGATCTCAGATGTTAAGTCCCATAGTGCTCAGAGCCATTTGAACCATTTATGCCAACGTCGAACTCTCTCTTCACTGACCTCCAATTTCACATTCAGTGACACAGTTTTTCTCGTACTCCTATCACTCATTGTAATCTGAGAATTAAAACATTAAGAAACTCTCAGTTACATATGTGCAGTACACTCTTCATACATACAACACCTTTAAACTAATGTGACACAGGTGGGCTCACTACCGTACAGATGTTACTACACAACCAACTACACAGTGCATACACATTGGTCAGCCATTGGTCTAAAATTTGTACTGTGTTTTTTTATTAGGCATATTGTATTTTAATGATCACTGTTGCGAAGTGGGCACAACAATAGTGGTAACAATAAGGATGGTATGCACTGTAGAACTGATTGTCAGGTGGTCCCAGTTATTGAAGAGCTGACAGAGAAAGAGCAAGCACACTCCTCGAAACCTGATAGTACCTGTCCATCTGTAATAGAATTGCATTAGCAGCCTGAGGCCAAGATTATTTCTGGGCATTATAAACAAAAACTCTTAAGTTGTACAGTTTTACCCGTATTGCACATTGAAAATCGAAAGTAAGTTCGAAATGTAACACATTCGAAAGTCTGTAAAATGTACCTATGGACAACTCATTGAAATGGGTTTTTAATTTACATTTATGTAAAATTTTATTTTTCTTAGAACCAGCTTGAATTACACAGAATATCGAAATACTGGGGCTTCACCGTAATGTCTGAGTAGAATTGATGTCCCCATGATGTACTGATTTCATAAGTTTATTTTGAAAATGAGCTTGTTCCCATTAAGATGATAATGACAATCACAGATCAAGATTAACAGGTGAATTCTATAGTCTTTTAGTCACAGAAAAAGTTTCCAGAGCAGTGCCACATTGTGCTTTTGTTGGGTTATATTGTCAGTTTGTTGAAAAGGCACATTGCTTATGACTGCCTGTGTGTATCTGTCTATGTCTTTCCGTTTTAACCTTCCCCAACCTATCCCTCTCTCCTCCCTGAACAAGGAACTATTAGTTCCAAAAGCTAGATATTGCATCTCTTTTATTGTTATATGAGCTGTTTGGCAGTAATGCACCTTTTATGTATCCTGAAGGTATGTACTGGCCAATAATCTTCTCTCAAAATTTATTAGTACCTCTGTTGAATTGTCCTTTGATTTGATACAAATGTTGTAAGTACATTGCCTGTAGTTGTTGGTTAAACTAAATTAAGTAAATTTATTATCTAGGTCTATTGATGTCAGGTTTTCACATATAATTTTTATGATACCATGTACTCTAAAGCTATTTTATGTATTTTCTTGCTGAATTCTAGCTTAGATATTAAGTCGTTTAAAGATATAGAAACATTACTAAAAACAGCAACAAATTATTTCTCACTGCAGTCTTTCTCAGAAGGAACAGTTCAACATTTTATATATTGGAGGGTCCATACTCCTGCACCACATATGTAATTTGTAAGAATTTGTGATAATACTAGTCTTGGTTTCAAATTAAATGAACTGTGGCAGTTCTGATGTGCAAATATGAAAAAAATTACTTTTTTGTTTCATGTAAGCCCTTCATTTCATGTAAATTAGGAAGTGAAAATATTTTGTATTCTATGATCATGAGAATAATGTATTTTATTACATGAGGCATTTTCTCTTCAGATCTTTACATCACTACTGCCAAATTAGAAGGTTTAAAGGGTAAGCTATGGATTACATTCAGGGGAAGCTTTCTGACCATTTAGTTTTAGCTGTTACATCACTTCCCTAATTGCTGAAGGTAAATATTGGAATGATTCCTTTGGAAAGAACAAATCTTGTTTCTTTCCTATCATTGGTCAGTCCCAACATGCACTCTGTCTTTAATTATCCTATTGTCAATGGGACATTAAATCTTAAATCCTTGTTTTAAATCTTACTACAAGTGGTAACATTGCACACTGTCCCATTTTGTGGTTTACATGCACACAATAATTCTGAAAGATGGATATACTTGAATGTGCCACTTAAATTGGCATGAATTTCTTAGCAGTACAAGCCACAATTACATCATCTTGTAAGCATATTATGATATAATCATTGCATTGGTGTTGCATGTGATTATTATATTACTCTGTATTAGTTCAGTTTTTGTCTTCTATTTTTCATTGTTCACAGATGCTTTCTTTCTTATGAATTGTATTAAGAAACTTACAAATTGTTCATAAAATTAAGATATTTTGTGTCAAGCCTGTATTGGTCATAAAATTTGGATGCTGAATGTTGCGGCTGAAAATTTGGTGGAGAGAGCAGAAATACCAGTGTGTTACATTAATATCTCATTCTGAATAGATACCAGCTGTCATTCTTCTGATAGTTATATGTATTTTTACAGACCATACTATGTAGGCAGATGACATAGAAATTATTTATTTATTTAATTATACTTCAAGCTTCGCAAGTAAACATTTTAATAATCATATGACATTTGTCAAGAAAAGCTTGTCTACTTTTGTGATTAACATGCACAAGAAACCATCGTATAAATGTTATGAGCGTTGTGTAACATCTCAGGCTTCATCTCTCTCAGGGTATTTTGTTAATGAGGGTAGCAGCAGTGTGTTACAAATTTCTGTCTGAAAGTAGCACATTCTGTTTAAAACCAAGTATTTTTATAACTTTCTGACTTGGACATAAGACAGCTGTTCCTGTGTAAAAATTAACCTTTGAATGTTTGATCTCTAACGCAAAATAAGGATGAAAAATATGAGGATAGACAACTTGTAATTCAGAGGAAGTATTTAGCAATGGCTAGGCATACAGAAGTGTGAATAGTTATTGTAGCTCAGCTATATACTTCATAACAGTGTAGTATGCATGTGCATGTATTCGTTCTTTCTATGCTGTATGGCAGCTAGGTGGACATAATTGCCACCTCCACCTCCCTATCCCCACCATAATGTTAAATGCGAAGTACAGTAGATAACTCAATAAAATATATTGAGAAGATTGTTTCAGTTTAGATTTTTTCCTCAATTTTTCTAAATCACCATCAATTAAAGTTGTAGTCCCTGCCTTGTCCTTGTCCTTCCAGTATTCATATTACACCAGTTTATTAATGTTTATAAGCGCATATTACCATGAGGACATGGTAGAATATGTTTTTGAATGTCGGTTCAGAAGTTCTGGCCAAACATTTTAATGAAGTAAGGTACAAACATTTCTGACTATTCATGTTCCATTGTTGACATCATTCATGTGAGGCAGCATAATCTTTAAAATATATGATTCCCAAGCTGGGTTAAAAGACCTGTTCAGTGATACAGATGTAGGCTACCTGTAGTACCTAAACTGAACAAAATTAATTTTAAAACAAAACTCTAGCTTTGCATTCCCTAATAACGTCTTTCTGACTGCATTTGGTAAGAGTTCAGGTCTACAGTCCTCTAAAGTACATCTTTGTCTTTCCCTCTACAGCTATTTGTCCTTTGTAGTGTTAATTTCACAATTAATGACTGTTTTATGTACATCAATTTGTATCTTGAATTGTATTATGCTCAGGAAAATGGGGTTTCCCTAAAATAATCACTTCTGTTGTTGGGGATTGCCTTAATTTGGAGATATATGTTTTTAATGTGTCCAAGCTTTTTTTTGCCCTGTGCCCATATTGTGTATGAATAAGCAATGTTCCATTTCCCTGTCCTCTGCATTGTAGTTGCAGTATCTGTTCAACATTTTAAGCTAAAAGTATTAAATTGTTGGTGTTTGATGACTATTGCTAGTATTTATTTTTTCACATTTCACTTGTTTTATAAGAATTGCATCGTATGTGTAAAATTTGGTAGAAGAATAAATTTAAATGTTGCTGAAATCATCAAATAGATGATACCCATTTTTTTTTTACATGTCAGCAGGTGACAGTGTGTTATGAATAAACATTACGCTGTTGCTTATAAGTAAACACTCAACATGGCAGTGCCATATTTGAAGTTTTGTGTATTCTTCTTCGTCACATTCATATAAAAATACTGTTTTGACTCTACAGTAACCAGGGAATTTTCAGTGTATGCTAATTATATTGTCACATAGAAGAAGATGTAATTAGATGAATGACGAACATTAACTTCATTTAGCGAAGGTTTATTCAGCACTTGCACATACAAGAGTGCAGAACGAACTGTCTGTGGCCAGAAAACATGCAGTATATATACCGTTGCAGAACATTCCAGTACAGTGACTCTTGACATTTGTGGATACTTCTATAATGTACTTGAACGGAATATAGAAATTCAAATTTTGCAGTTCAGGCAAGTTTTGAACTCACGACCCTCCATGCAACAGTCTAGTATCATAACCACTACACCACAGTGACTGTGCTACTCAGCTTCTTCTGAGACATTGCTCCCTCCTTAAGAGAACAGCGTCTTGGTGTTACGTCCTCCTAGTCCGGAAACGAGTCATTGGTCCTGCATACTCCAACTCCCGATGACTGATGTTTGCACTGGCGGTGATCTTCATAGAACTTCCTTTGCTGCAATGCTCTTCATCTCCTTTCCACTTGTTGCCTATTGCTGGAGCTTCGAATTTACGCTGGGTTGCAGGATCCTTATAGGGCTTCATTCGAAGGACGCGGACCATATCTCTAATCTTGTGTTGGGGTCGAAATCTTCAACTTCATAATTAACATCAGATAACTTAGGAGTAAAGATCCAGGCGAGGTCACCAGGCTGGTAGACAACAGGGCTGTGGCTAGCGTCATACCTTTGGCGATTGTCGTCTTGAGACTGCAGCATGCGGAGTCGAGCTAAGTGCCGAGCTTCCTCAGCACTGATTAACACCTGGTCATTGTAGTCATTGTCGTCGCCTCACGCCCATGCACAAGAAAAAATGGCATAAATCCTGTGGTGTCTTGTTTGGCGTTGTTATAGGCAAATGTCACAAAAGGTAGCACCTCATCCCAGTTGCTCTGCTCAACATTGATAGCATGTCAGCCAAGGTATGAACGCGTATTAAGGCGTTCAGTAAGCCCGTTAGTTTGCGGATGGTAGGCAGTTGTCATGTGATGAGTGATGTTGCACCGACAGTTCATCTCTGTCACAAGATTCGATTGAAAAACTTTCCCTCAATCCGCAATTAATGACCTTGGGGCACTGCGTTTTAAATACAGTGTCTTCCACGATGAATTTGGCTACCTTGAATGCTTTGGCTGTTTTTACGGCTTTTGTAATGACATAGCGTGTCAGATAATCAGTGCAAACAATAAGCTATCTATTGCAGATGTTGGAAATCGTCCGAGGAGGTCAATCCCAACACGCTGGAAAGGCGTTTCGGCTGGTGGAATAGTATGAGTCGGCCAAGTGGTTTCTGAGCAACTGTCTTTCTCCTCTGACACTCTGATCCTGGAGTGCAGCAAGTCACTATCTTCATCAAAGTCTTGATGGTCTTGCACAGGGTTTCTTGAGAGTCAATTGGTGTCTTGGTGTTTTCTTCCACTTTTGTACATTATGGTAATGTCATACTCTTGAAGACGTAGTGCCTACCTGGCGAGTCATCCTGTTGGATCCTTAAGATCTGTCAACCAACAAAATGAAAGATGGTCTGTAACAACTGTAAATGGCCTTGCATAGAGATACTGTCAAAATTTGCACATGGCCCAGATCACAGAAAGACATTCTCTTTCTGTAGTTGAGTAGTTTCTCTCCGCTTTTGCGAGTGTTCTAGAAGCATAGGCTATAACCTTCTCTTCTTCATCCTAAATTTGCACCAGAGCAGCACCGATCCCATACCCACTGACATCTGTGTGTAGTTCTGTACGTGCTCTCTCATCATACAGACCAAGTACAGGGTCAGTCATCAGAGTTTTTCGTAGCACATCTAAAGAAGCTTGTCGAGTTCCACCACAGATAAATATAGCATCGGACTTTAACAACTCTTGGAGTGTCCTGGCTTTGATACAAAAGTCATTGATGAAACAACGGTAATAAGAACATAATCTTAGGAAGGTTCTCACATCTCTAATACTTTTAGGAGTAGGAAATTCCGTTATAGATTTCTGCGATGATAGTGACCTGCGTTGTCCTGCACCCACATCATCTTGTTCATCTTCGTTGTCACGGAGTTGGCGTCGGCTGATATTGGTCTGCTGTCTTCTGGCGTGGGCGTCATCAAATATCCACCACCTTTCTCAACAATAGTGCACCACATGTCCCGGTCATCCGCAGTGGAAACGTACTGGTTGGTTAGCCTGGGTCCTCCAGACGTCAGTCTTCCTTTGTGCCCAAACAGGTTCCTCATGCGGCAATTTAGGAACGTAACTTCATCTGGGTTTCGACTTTTTCACCGTGTTAAAGGGAAATGAAGGACGAGATATCAGGTTCAATGTCTGTTCCACTTCCTCCCTTATGACCTCTTGAAGCGTCTCGGTTTTTTGCTCGCTGTGCAATCCAAGTGCCTTCTGAACTTCCTCTCTCACTATCTGACGAAGAACACTTGTGAAATCAGTTCTTTTCTCCATCACAGACAAGGATTCGACGTTTGGAAGCCGTTCAAACTTCTTGCATATAATTCTTTTTTGATGCATTGTCTCGAAATAATGGCACCATTTTATGAAGTCATCTGCTGTCAAAACCAGCTCCAGGAGTAGGGCTTGATACACGTCCTCAGGTTCAATGAGATGAGATGTGAAACCTTATCCACTTCCACATGTAACTACCCTTTATGATATATATGTAGGCAGCATATTTTGCTTCTGAAAGAACAAGTTAATATAGTGTTTTGTAGGAGTCAAATCAACAATCACTTTAGATGGAGATAAAACTTGCAGCTGCCTTTTTATTTTAGTATGTTATTTGCATGAAGCTGCTTGTCATTGAGAACATACACACTTTGTTCATCAGCCCTGGAATTTGTTGTTTGTAATCAGCACGAAAAATGCTGAAGTTCTATGTTAAAGTATTGCCAAATGTTTTTTCATGCACAAAGTACATTGTTACTTAGTCATTTGACTATGTCTTTAATGTACTTTTTTTACGATTTTAATAACAGCTGTCATTCAGAAACCTTCATCTGTAACTGATGTCACTAACGCTTGCCAATGCAGTGGCAGTCGACTGCGAGGTAAGCAGCTTTGAATTCAGGTGGTGGAGGACATTTTCACTGCCAATGTATGGCTGGCAAGACGAGGAGAGGTTATAGCGTAAAGTTTCGGATCACCAGTCATTGCAAAACCAATATTTTGGATTAAATTCCAAACATTTCTGCAGTGTTTCATGAAGTGAGGGCATATGGCAGTGTCGGTGGTGGCCTATCCGTCAGATGGGTACGTTAGGTTCAATGGTCCCCATGGTGCTTTTCAACAGCAGTATGCTGTGTGCTGGATTTCACCCTCTCCCTTTCATCTCTAACAACACAGATGCAACACTACACTGTACAATCACTTGTCACATCACAGTCATCCACATAACACATACACACACTTCACATTTCTTAACAGGTTGTGGTAGGCAGCTGCAAACCACTTCCACTAGGACCTCCGTATGAGTGGCGGTGCAGGCTTTCTTCATCTGCACCCCCTATGCTCATTTCCCGACTATGGTACTATTTATTTATTTGTCAGAAGACAAATGTTTGCTTCTCAGGTATAAATTCTGGAAAATATGGTACAGAATACCATGCTGGACATTTAATATACTGATGTGTTTTACCTTTTCAGTGAGTTATCTCATTTGGTGTATTGACAGTGGGATAATTACAAAACAAGAAACTACACTCCTGGAAATGGAAAAAAGAACACATTGACACCGGTGTGTCAGACCCACCATACTTGCTCCGGACACTGCGAGAGGGCTGTACAAGCAATGATCACACGCACGGCACAGCGGACACACCAGGAACCGCGGTGTTGGCCGTCGAATGGCGCTAGCTGCGCAGCATTTGTGCACCGCCGCCGTCAGTGTCAGCCAGTTTGCCGTGGCATACGGAGCTCCATCGCAGTCTTTAACACTGGTAGCATGCCGCGACAGCGTGGACGTGAACCGTATGTGCAGTTGACGGACTTTGAGCGAGGGCGTATAGTGGGCATGCGGGAGGCCGGGTGGACGTACCGCCGAATTGCTCAACACGTGGGGCGTGAGGTCTCCACAGTACATCGATGTTGTCGCCAGTGGTCGGCGGAAGGTGCACGTGCCCGTCGACCTGGGACCGGACCGCAGCGACGCACGGATGCACGCCAAGACCGTAGGATCGTACGCAGTGCCGTAGGGGACCGCACCGCCACTTCCCAGCAAATTAGGGACACTGTTGCTCCTGGGGTATCGGCGAGGACCATTCGCAACCGTCTCCATGAAGCTGGGCTACGGTCCCGCACACCGTTAGGCCGTCTTCCGCTCACGCCCCAACATCGTGCAGCCCGCCTCCAGTGGTGTCGCGACAGGCGTGAATGGAGGGACGAATGGAGACGTGTCGTCTTCAGCGATGAGAGTCGCTTCTGCCTTGGTGCCAATGATGGTCGTATGCGTGTTTGGCGCCGTGCAGGTGAGCGCCACAATCAGGACTGCATACGACCGAGGCACACAGGGCCAACACCCTTCATCATGGTGTGGGGAGCGATCTCCTACACTGGCCGTACACCACTGGTGATCGTCGAGGGGACACTGAATAGTGCACGGTACATCCAAACCCTCATCGAACCCATCGTTCTACCATTCCTAGACCGGCAAGGGAACTTGCTGTTCCAACAGGACAATGCACATCCGCATGTATCCCGTGCCACCCAACGTGCTCTAGAAGGTGTAAGTCAACTACCCTGGGCAGCAAGATCTCCGGATCTGTCCCCCATTGAGCATGTTTGGGACTGGATGAAGCGTCGTCTCACGCGGTCTGCACGTCCAGCACGAACGCGGGTCCAACTGAGGCGCCAGGTGGAAATGGCATGGCAAGCCGTTCCACAGGTCTACATCCAGCATCTCTACGATCGTCTCCATGGGAGAATAGCAGCCTGCATTGCTGCGAAAGGTGGATATACACTGTACTAGTGCCGACATTGTGCATGCTCTGTTGCCTGTGTCTATGTGCCTGTGGTTCTGTCAGTGTGATCATGTGATGTATCTGACCCCAGGAATGTGTCAATAAAGTTTCCCCTTCCTGGGACAATGAATTCACGGTGTTCTTATTTCAATTTCCAGGAGTGTATCTTGTTTCCGTGATGACAAAAGTAGTGTCGGCGAGACCTATTGCCTCCATTTCTTCAGTTAATTTCATTAGCTAAGCACGGTGGCAGTTCTGTTATGGAAATTAATGCCGCCCAGAGTTTGAGTAATGATTCTCTCAATTATGAACTCATTGTTGCTTAGCAGCCAATGGTAACATTTTTGTCACATTTAGTTTGAATTGCTCGGGACTATGAATTTAAAGTAAGACCAAGTGCAGGAGATGGTGCAGAAGCTTAACAGCTTAGGCTTTGTAGCACATTGTTTTCAAGTCTGGGGAGGAATTGCTTCGAATAACGATGTACTCATGGAGTTAGGTCTAAGAATGAAATAACTGATAACAAATTTATGAGAAGAAGTAATGTATACATCATATTAGAAAACTGTTCCTGATTACATTAAAGCAACATTGGACACATTTGAAATGCATGCAGATATGTGCAAATGTAATAGATTGGTTAGTTACTTATTTTATAGATCAAATTTGCGATAAATGCTGTGATGTGGAATGTGTTAACAGAACAAATGTAGAATGCTTATATACAACTAAAACAAAAAAGTCTTTTGTATTACTACATACTGGCCATTTACAGTTATTTTTAATGACTGGCTATTTCTACTAGAGAATTCCTTTGTGATATAGGAGGATTGTTTAGGAGAAACATCTTTAGTCTATGTTTGATAACACATCTGCTCTCTGCCATTGGAGATTGCCAAAGAGTTTTATAGCTGCATTAAATTGTGATGCAGATCTTTTTCCTTGTAGTGTTGTACTTGTGTATATCTTTGTTACTCTCAAGGTTTAAGGCCCGTGTCCACTAGCAAGTAACTTTCACTACTTGCTGAGGTGTTTGCATTAGAACAAAAACTTTCACAAGTTTACTTCTGGAAGTTGCTTGGGACAGTTAATTTCAGCAACTGCTGCAAGTATTTGCAGAAGTTTTCCACGAGGGACAAGTCGTGAGATCGATAAGTGGATGTTTACAGTGTTTTGGTAAAAATAAAAGCAGCGAAGTGTAGACACAGGTGCACATATTTATAAAGGAATGCTATTGAATGAATTAAAATCGGAGGACTTGGCACAGATTAAAAACTATTTGAGAAAGTTGTATGCAATTTTTGAAAAACTGTACAATAAAATATTTGAAACAAGGATTCAAAATTGCTGCAAGCTGTTTTACCAAGAGATCAATTTTTAATTATTCTTTGACTTTTACAAACAGTATTTATTATTTTTATTACAAATGTAATGCATTATCACCAAGAGCTCATCTTTTAATTACTCCTTGATTTTTGCAAACATTATTTATTAAAAATGTAATGCATTTATGTTTATGCTAACAAGGGATCTTCCATACTGTAAATCACGGATTTTGATGCACTTCAAATATGTTGTAGAGGCACTTACCCTGAGTATCTGACTATCTGGTTTTTTAGCGACGGGCCTTGGTTTTTGAGAAAATCGTTATTGAATTTCATTGCATGGTTTGTATATGCGTAACATAACATGTGTTCTGAGCAAGTCAGTGTAGCACAGTGGTAAGGGTTAACGGCTACTGCGCTGGAGGTACTGTGTTCAAAATCGACCACAGTTTTCAATTTTATTTCAAAGAATGTCAATAAACAGAGTAAGGCGTGCGAAATTATAAAGATATATTCAGTTATTAATTTTTTCTGACATACAATATTACAGAACCTTATTTTTCATCATTCACATTGCTTGATGTGCCAGAACAATATTGTGTGTGATTCTTATTGTAGAAACAACTAAAGCACAAATTTTCGTAGCACCACACACATTTTATGAAAGCAACCGTCTTGCAGGCGTACGGTTTCATCAAATTTTTTTTTTATCGTGTGACTAGGGCCTCCCATCGGGTAGACCGTTCGCCGGGGCAAGTCTTTCGATTGGATGCCACTTAGGCGACTTGCGCGTCGGTGGTGATGATTAGGACAACACAACACCCAGTCCCTGAGCGGATAAAATCTCCGACCCAGCCGGGAATCGAACCCAGGCCCTTAGGATTGACATTGTTGCGCTGACCACTCAGCTATGAGTGATACCGAGAAACATGATTCTTTTGCATTCAAAAAGATTTATCTTTCATCCGCTAATTTTGATGTGAACCATGCGTATCTAATAGCTTTCAAAATTAGGTGCGCTGAATTGATGTAGGATTAGTGAATGTAATTTTATCGAATCTTCCCTAGAAGCGATCTCCCTATCGTACTGGGTGATCAAAATGTCAGTATAAATTTGAAAACTTAATAAACCATGGAATAATGTAGATAGAGAGGTAAAAATTGACACACATGCTTGGAATGACATGGGGTTTTATTAGAATCGCCCCATATTGCTAGACACGTGAAAGATCTCTTGCGCACGTTGTTTGGTGGTGATCGTGTGCTCAGCCACCACTTTCGTCATGCTTGGCCTCCCAGGTCCCCAGACCTCAGTCCGTGCGATTATTAGCTTTGGGGTTACCTGAAGTCGCACGTGTACAGTGATCGACCGACATCTCTAGGGATACTGAAAGACAACATCCGACGCCAATGCCTCACCATAACTCTGGACATGCTTTACAGTGCTGTTCACAACATTATTCCTCAACGACAGCTATTGTTGAGGAATGATGGTGGACTTATTGAGCATTTCCTGTAAAGAACATCATATTTGCTTTGTCTTTCATTGTTATGCTAATTATTGCTATTCTGATCAGATGAAGCGCCATCTGTTGGACATTTTTTGAACTTCTGTATTTTTTTTGGTTCTAATAAAATCCCATGTATGTGTGTCAATTTGTACCCCTCTATCTACATTATTCCGTGATTTATTCAGTTTTCAAATTTATACTGACTTTTTGATCACCCTGTATTTCATCAAGTCTGGAGCATTCTGAATAATTTTTGTGAAGATTTTCACCTGTTTGTAAAAATAAACTTCGTAGGGCTGGCAATAAGGAGTGCACTTTGGTGGGACCATTTTTAGGGTGCCTTCCTTTCATCAGTGAATATCGTATAAAGTTGAATCAGTTTGCCCTCCCCATGAATCGATAATGTACAAAAAAATTTTCTGTCCCACGTACGGAAGAATTACAGGATGCAAAAATTCTTTGTACACCAGTTTCGTAAACTTCCCGCATTTCGTGCAGGACACAACTACAATTCTGTATTTCCCATTTAATTCGTCTACTCGTTTTTGAACGTTAGGATCAAATTTTCTGGACTGTGCAAAGAACTTCAAATTCGATTTTCTCAAAAACCAAGGCCCGTCGCTAAAAAACCGGATAGTCTGGTACTCAGGGTAAGTGCCTCTACAACATATTTGAAGCGCATCAAAATTCGTGATTTACAGTATGGAGGGTCCCCTTGTAAGATTAAAAATCTGCCAAAATAGAAAGATGTGTCTACTGGCGCTGTACTTTCCCTTCTGGTGAAACAAAGTAATTGGTTAATTTTTTTCACACTGTCTTGGTTGACAAAGGCCAAGTACATATGTTTATGGGTTCCCATGGTACAGCTATCTGTATCACTCTCCTTTTTGACACTGATATTACAGTACCAGTATTGAACAAACACAACTCGAGCAAATTTGAAAAAACTTCCATTAACTGACAAATTCGGCAGGTACTTGCAGCAAGATTCAAGAAATTGTTTCCAATGATTTGCGGAAGCTACTTCTGCAAGAATATGGAACTTGCGGAAGTTGATTTTCTGAGGGTGTTTGCATTTCAAATATGCTGAAGTAGCTTCTGCAAGCGACTTGCTGAAGTTTATTTGCTAGTGAATACTTGGCTTTATATGGATTGTTGATAAATTTCATATGTGAATGCAGTGTGACTCCCAACAGCTTAACCCTTAACTCACGAGGTGGCTTTTCTGTAAAGTATACCACGAGGTGGGGTCTCTGGAAGCCCTATGTTTAAACCAAGATTTAATGCAAAAATCATTTCAAATTTTTAATTTATGCTATACAATATTTATTTTTACAGTTATTTAAGTGTTGTTTAAATGCTTCTGGCACAGTACATATCAATTCAGACAGGTTAGGAAAAAATTTAGAATATGTTAAAATGAAGTAAGGAACACACATTTTTTGTTTTCTACAAAAAAAAATTTCTGCTCCAAGATACAGCCCTCCAAAAATGACACTGCGCATACCATTTTGAAGATGTGAATTTTGGAAATTTTTTTAAAATGCTGTATCTCTGGAACAATTCTAAATATTTTGTTGGTTTCATTTTATTTTTAAGATAATTACTTTGTGATTACAAAGAAATCCTCTATTTGGACTTATCTGTCAAAGGTCTTTTACTATAGCTTTCTGAAATTTTTATAATTTATGGAATTTTATTTCCAAAAATGCCAATCCATAAAATTTTGATTTTTTTCTGTTGATTAGTACCATATAGTTCTACATTCCCTGAAAAGGAGAGCTTCCTCTTTTAGGTTGAACAGGTTTTATAAACAATTTAAATTTTGCCATACATAAACTTTTTATTATCACATAACAGGCTCGTAAAAATTAAACCTAGCCTTATTTGACATAATTTTAGTTTTGGAAGATGAGTAACAGACTCATTTTTCAAGCATTTTAAATAGTTCCAAAATATACATGAAAGGTCCAAAAACTTAAAGGTTTCAATGTATACAACTTCTGTGCACTCTGTTTTGCACTGAAATTAGCCAATTAATGAACTAAAAATGTGTTCCATTGCTTCAGTATCTTCCTTTGATATAGAGTGATGCCTTCCTGTTGAAACAAATAGCAAGTGGGGCAATAACAACCTTCAAAACATTGTGAACATGTAGTGAGCACTGAAGGCATTGCTGTCCTTCAGCTGCAAAACCTATATCCAGCAACTGGTCCATGTGGTAGCATAAATTTTACTACAATTTTGTTTAACTCATAACTGGTGGCTATAATTTCTGCAATCCACCAGTCACAGTCATACACAACCACTACAAATATCCCCCTTCTCGGGTTATGAATCTGAATATTATCCTGCTGTTTCTGAGGTGTTGGCCAAATGAAGAAAATTTCTTCTTTCTTGCTCTTTAAAGTGCATGAAATATGAGTTCGGCCATCACTTCGAGTCCAGAAATGTGTCTTCTGAATTCCTTTCACAGGAGTAGTTAGTTTGGACCATTCTTCTTTTTTCTGCTCATGGAATTCTTCGATTTCCTCTTTGGACGAAAGAATGAGGGCTGTGGATGTGAAAGATTTCATGACTCTTGTAAAATCCTCAGCATTCTGAATCGCAGCTGTATTTGGTCTGGAAAGGCTATGTTTTGTAGCATGGTGCTTTCAGCAGGCCGCCTACACAATCACATGGCCCCTTCCCTTGACCAGTAGTGCTGTATACCAACTCAGATGGCACAAGTGACTTACTCAATTCAAACAGCTGGTAACACTTTTTAAAATGACTAGGAGCACCATTAGAAATAATTTTGTGCATTACTATCAAAGCATGTGCTGAGTCATGTCCTGTGTCATCACTTATAACTGCAACACTTGTGGTCTTGTTTTGAAAATACGTCACTCCTGTAAAAATTGAAATTTGGTCATTACTCCAATTATATTCTTGTACTTCTTGTGGTAGAATTACAGACCAGTTCTCAGCAAAATCATAGTGAAGCACTGAACATAGTTCTTCAGCCTGTACACACCCTTTCACTTCTGCAATGTGTTGTTATTGCAATTACTTCAGATGCTGGTGTGTTACTGCTTTCACAGACTGTTTACGAAGTTCATCAATGAAACTGTCAAAGGCAACAGTTTTCTTAATTTATTTTCCTCCCATGTTGCATATGTAATTCCTGCAGAGTTACCTGGTATGTCTTCCAGGCCAAGTATCTGTAAAGGCAGCCCTCCCTTTCCAGAGCAGTCACCACATTCTTGAAACAAACAAGTCTCTTGCTTTACGTCACAGACTACTAATGACTTCACACGCCCAACCAAGGTGTCATATGTCACATACTCCAGTACGTTCTTCAAAATTACCACACAAAGATCAAAATTTGCGCAGTACACACATAAACAGATGTCTCTAGGTGGATGTGGAACTACCCACAATAAGTCGTAGTGCGTAAAATTTTGATCTTCCAATATGTGAAGTTGTATGGTTGCACTTATAAATTGCAAGTTGCAAAAGTTTCTTTAATACTGCGAGTCATGTACTTCTTCACTTTCACAACTTTGTGACCTTCAACTGTTACAGTTATAGTACCTTTTTTGTTGGCACTCTGGTGAGAACACTCCCATTTACCTTCCGGATAAAATGACTGCACTATTTGAACTTGAGTTGCTTCTACAGGATGATCATGATAGGCAGCTGGTCTTCCAAAGACTCCTTTTACGGACCTCACATTTCTTGATTTGTCTACCATGTACTTTGATACTGATGGAACGTGGTTCAAAATTGTTTTCTTTGAAAATGTCTCTGGAATAATAGTTAAAACTTGCACCTTTTCACTGTAGGATGCACAATATTCAACAACTGAATTGATATTTGTGAAAAATTCCTGGGAAGAGATGGAAGAGTGCTTTGGTTCATTTTCTTCTGAAGATCGAATTTCTGCTTTGAAGAGTGTGGTCAGTTTTCCCGTAGTGTATTCATCCATAGCTTTAGTAATTTCTCTGCGCTTTGTTGATGCATAGAGCTTGTGACTCTACTTCACTGACCACGGTTTCTTAACAGGACTAGCACCTACCTCTGTAGTTGACTGATTTAGGCTATTTAATTCTTCCTCTATTGATGCAAAATCTGCTCCATGGGATGCTTCACCTTGTTCAGATACTATCATCATTGTTATTCTGTGAAAACATTTAGAACACAAAAAGTCATCACTGGAAACATCTTCATTTTGAAACAGAGTCTTTAAATGAGAACACTTATTCCCAACCTGAACAAAGTCTGATTTTGTGTTTGTCTTATATATCACTCTTTTATGGATATGCAAATAGTCAGCACACTTCACTCTTCTGTGCCCCCAGTCAGAAGACATAAAGACAATAGAAATAAACATTGTAACAAAGAAATTAATAAGAAACAACTTAAGTGAAGACATACATAACCCTTGAAAGTGAGAAACATGATTTTTGAAAATAAAACTTGTCTAACTTCAAAGTGGAAGCTCTCCTTTACAGAGAATATAGTATTACATGGTACTAATCAACAGAAAGAAATCTAATTTTTCTGGACTGGCATTTTTGAAGAAAGTTTTCTCTGTAAATTATTTAAAAAAATTCAATAGGTGACAGTAAAAGAACTTTGACAGATATGCCCAAACGGAGGAAAGCATTGTAATCATAAAGCAATTATCTTTAAAATAAAAAAAAAAAACTCTTAACAAAATATCTATCACCGTTACAGAGATTTTAAGTGTCATCCTTGGAGGCCTGTATCTTGAGGCAGGGATTTTTTCGAGAAAACAAAAAATACATGTTTCTTACTTACTCGTGAATTTTAACATACGCTAAATTCAATAACACCCGAGACTATGAAGTGATACAGATTATGCCGTCTAGTTTATTTTATTGTACTATACAAAGCCTGCAGCATTTTACTGTTTATCACACAGAAGCACATAATTTTGTGTGGTTCTTTTAAATAGTACACAAACTGACTTTTAGAGTGCTGAATTTTACATTTTGAAAAATTGTACAATCTCTGTAGCAAATGAATTTCCAAATAAAACTAAACTCCAGGGTTTAAATTTGCACATAAAAATTCCACCTGTACATATAAAAAGAAGTTTGTCAACTTGACATCCTTTGTTGGGAACTACATTTTTCTTCTCACCACTCTGAACACATTCGATTTTAACAGACACTTTACGTATTTCATTGAAGAAACAGACAGATCCCCATCACAACTGTCCTGAAGTTCTTCCTCTGAATGATACTCTTGTTCGAAAGCAGAACTGGCTAATGTAAAATCATTGTCTTTTTGTGTTTATTTCTTTGTCTATATCACTGACAGCTTCCTCCATAGACAGACTAACAATTTCATGAAACTCAGGAAAGTTAAAACTGAAACATTCGTGCAAACATATTTTGAGCTATACGGTACTGTACTGAAGAAAACAGGTACATAGCTCACGAGGTGCGGTCTAGGAGACTCCAACACCTATTGATATCACATATCAACAATAAACACAGAAGGCGATAACACAACCTACAGCAAAACAATATAGGCTTGGCAATTAAAGGAGGGTCGGGGGAGTATAGAATCATTCCACCACAACTGGCCTTGGGGAGCGAGTTCAAAAATTTTTGCACAGTCTGAGAGACCACACTTCACGAGTTAAGGGTTAAAGAGAGACATCTGAGGTATATGTCTTTGAGGTCCACTCATAATTGTAATTACTTTCTTTCGTGCAAATACCTTTTTGCATAGGCAAGGATTTATCCCAGAATACTATGGCGTAATATGTCAATGAATGAAAATATGTTAATTTACTGACCTCTATACTGGCAACAGTAACTGGACCTAATCATAACTGCTGTATAGTTTTTCCAATTTAAGTTTGTATCAGTATGCACTATATGAACTCTGTCTTCTAGACTGTTAATTACTTCTTGTTGATAAACTAGGTTAATAGGAGCTGGGATATTTCCTACAGTACAGAACTCTGTGAAACTATCAAAAATATCATTTACTGTTTTATCTGTTGATTCTTCGTTGTTCGGCTTCACAACATGCTTGTATCATCTGCCTTCTGATTAAAATAAAATGACAGATCATTAATGTCAGCAAAAGCAGTAGTAGATCTCACTCTGTGAAACTGCCATAGTAATTGCTCCCCATGCACATGTGGTGGTGTACAGCCTAGGGTACCTTTCTGCATTTTTTTCTTTTCTCCCAAATTAGAGATAACCCAAGAAAATGATTAAAAGGAAGGAAGACTGGAGTTCAACTTCCCGTCCACACTGATATCATCCGAGGCAAAGAAACCTGTTATTGTTGGGATACGATAATGATCTAAAATTGATATTGCCGTACATTGATGTGGGGATAGCGGCAACAGTGTCAGTATAATGTAGTGTACTCTGTCCACAATCAATGGAATAACTGGTGGTGGTGGTTAGTGTTTAACGTCCCGTCGACAACGAGGTCATTAGAGACGGAGCGCAAGCTCGGGTTAGGGAAGGATTGGGAAGGAAATCGGCCGTGTCTTTTCAAAGGAACCATCCCGGCATTTGCCTGAAATGATTTAGGGAAATCACGCAAAACCTAAATCAGGATGGCCAGAGACGGGATTGAACCGTCGTCCTCCCGAATGCGAGTCCAGTGTGCTAACCACTGTGCATGGAATAGCTGCAGAAAGTATCTGAAATGCAGACTATTCAGCAAAACACGAGTAGGTTACTTTTCTTTATACTTGTTACTGATGTAGTTACCAGCCTACTACAAGTACTACTTGTAATTGTTTACATCATCATCATCATTATCAAACTCTCTTTACTTTTTAAGTAATGAAAAAAATAGTAAAAATTGGAGGGAAGGGAAGTTTAGAGGGAAAAGCAGCAATGGAATAAGATAGAAATGCAGCATCTGTGAACTTATTCTGGGCAGATGGGCGAAATTGTGTGGCTCAGAAAGTGGAGTAGTGAAGGTCGGGAGAGAGCTGGTGCTATATATGAAGGAGGAGACTGCAGAGAAAATTATGAGTGCACGCAAATAGTGTGAAGTTCGGGGGGGGGGGGGGGGGGGGGGGAGCTGATGGTGGGTGCAGGACAGAAGCTAGTGAAGAACATGGCCAGGAATGTCTGAAAATACATAGTATTCATCCTTGTCTGCTCATTCTTAAAAAACAGTTGGGTTCCTTTCATCGTGAGGTCTGAGTGACCAGCTCTTCCATTATAACTTTCCTCCAACCCATCCCTCTCGCCTCCTGGAGGAAGGAATTATTTGTTCCAATAGATAGGATAGTGTTGTCTATTTTCATGTATGCCTATCGGCTTTACTGATATTTCACCTCCTGAAGTAAGCAGTGGCTAGATCTATCTTGTTATAGTTTTATAATAATCATTATGATTAAGATAATCTCCATGAATGCATTCCAAACTTCCAGTGGGCAGTCAAACTAAATGAAAGGCATGATGTTCAAAAATTCTTATTTAACACCTAAGTAAATATATGGTATTTAGTTACTACATGTATAACAACATTCTGTTTTGTTAAACTTTTAACTGGTTACATTAACTTTGCAGAGTACGAGAAAATCTGTGATCTTCGTGCTCTCTGTCTCCATCAGAAGCAAAGAAACCTCTGCCCCTGGATCCTAACTTCACACATCCTACACATATACCCTCTTCTCGTCCCTTCCTCTGGTCTGTCATCCCCTCCCAATCCATTAAATGTTACAGTGCACTGCACAGATGCAATAAAGCCAGCTGCCATGTTGCATTCACATTCTGTGCATCTTGTGCCTGTCCCTCTTGCATTTATCTCTTACACTAGCTGCTTCAGGTGTGTGTGTGTGTGTGTGTGTGTGTGTGTGTGTGTGTGTGTGTGTGTGTGTGTGTGGGGGGGGGGGGGGGGGGGGGGGGTTGCACATACTCTAGTTCAAAACGAAATTCATCCTACAGTTCAATTCTTTTTTTATGTGCCTTTCGACAGCTCACTGTCTACTACTCAGTGAGGAAGTGAATTTTCATTCCATAAATACTGTATATATTGCAGGGACTTGCCCCTTTTTTTTACATTTATATGTTATGGATGGCTAATAGTTATTATAAAAAAGTAAATAACAATTTAAGTTTAAGAAAATGTAATTAATAATACAGAACACGACAAATTATAACAAAGAATAAATCACAACAGACATGTTAGCATTCGTTTCACATTTATCACAGCCAAGATATTTGCTTCTGTACCAACATGTTTCAAATTTCGATTTATTATTCTTGGAGGGCATCCAGCAATTCCTTGAAGTCGGTAACATACCACTGAGCTTTAGCCTTAACTGCCTCTCTAACCACATTTCCTCCAAAACCTGAAACAGAAAATATGAATCACTGGTCATTTATGAAATACAAATTACTGCTACTGGACACTTTTCAGCAGTTTCAAAAGAAATCCCTAGTAATTTAAATTTTAAATGTCAACTACACATCACATTTATGGAATACAATGTATGTATATTCAATTGGAAATACAAATTGCTTTAATCAATCACACTTACTGATCCTCCACAACATGTTTCGGAGGATTATTCCTCCATCATCTGGTGGCTGTACTTAAAAACATTGAAAAAATATTTACATGACATCCTTGCTTAAAAGATAATCTGTCAGACTTGAAAAAAGGACACCAAGTGAATTAAGTAATAATTACAAGTGTGAAAGGTGAGTTAATTGCCTCTGTATCAACTGAAATTTTATTTTTGAAAATAGAAGATGCCCAAAAGAATAGAAGTATTGCAGGGCAATGAGTAAAATATGTTATCTACAGTAATAAGGGAAAAGTTTGTCATGTGTTTAACAAATTACTATAATTTTGCAGAATACTCTAGATAAGCATGTCTAGTAAAACTGTATACCACAGTCTAACATAACAGTCGCGACACTCACTGCTGTAAAAGTTGTTGCCGTTTGACAGATGGAGCGACACTCGCGCTCCAAGCGGCGGGTAAGGTGAACGTCAGACGCGTCGTAAGCATAATGTTTGTTTGCATCCATTTCCTACGTAATTTCCGATTTATTCGAGTTATTTTCTTGCCTCCAAGAGTTTGTGTGGTATCAGAAGGCATATACGTTTCTAAAAATGATTCTAAAATATGCGCAAGTATGGACAAAAACCATGAATAGAGTGGCAAGCTACAACACATTCGTGAAGAAACACTTGTGACATTGGACAGAATTGCAGCTTACCACATTGATATCAAACGAATATAAACACACAGATTCACATGTAAGAAGCACAGACACGTACCTCTACATGCAAAAGCGATCGACAGCTCGTTTATCGTTCTGTAGGCTTACTGTGTTTGTCATTGTCTCCTGTTGCCACAAGTACGACCTTCATCTTTATATTATTCTAAATGGGACAAGCAACTGCCAAATAGTGGGAGACATGTGCTGAAAACACTACTATGAGCTGATTACATTACATTTCACGAAAAACCAAATATTTGAATAATTTTCAAACAATCTGTCTGTAGGCACTTTCCTTGTCCCGTAATAGTTTTGCTTCTGGGCATTCTGACACTTCACACGCTTTTGTAAGAAACGAACAGCTACACTTAATTTAACCACTTCATCGTCAAAGCAGGTCTGTGTTGATGAGTCACACGAATCTGGCACTGATACATGAAGAGTCGAACTGGCTGCTTCTGTGTCATAGGACTGTTTTACAGCTTTAGATTGACTGTTGAATCTTTGTGGCAGTTTCTTCTTCATCGTCAGCTGAGGGAGTTTATTTGGAATGTCAAACAGTGTGGGTACTGCATTCCAAACGAGTTTGTTATTGTCTGCGTTCATGAACCGGTTTTGTTCGAAATGTAGCGAACAAAAGCTAATATTATTATACAGGTAAACTGGGTCTTTCTTCATAAGGTCTTCTCGTCTGCTATTAACTAGCCATTTTCTGCTCCTAAAACGAAACATTCATCATTTATACACATATAGTTTGCAAGTGAATCCTGACGATACAGTTTAGTAACATGATGGTATATACCTCCCAGGATCCTTAGGAAACCTAAAAAAAGACAGCTGTGGTGTCTTCTTCCTGTTGTTGCTGCAATTTATTGCACTACAAACGTTCCCGATGGTAAAAACCATTGTATAAATCAAAATAAACAATCACTATTCGCTTTCACGATCGCGCCGAACTCACAGTTCAACCTACCAGTCGCTTGGGGCGCTGCTGGCGCTGTAGCAACAAAATAAAGGCGAAGTGTCGCGACTGTTATGTTAGACTGTGCTGTATACTTTGTCAGAATCTTGCACACAACATTTTTTGAGATTTAAAGAGTCAGTAAAATGGTTCCTTGAGTCTTCAACATGGTATTTTATTACACCATTACATTGACCCAACTAATCCTCAATTTTTACACAATCCAATCATCTAGTCAACATAACAAACACAGGTGCCGACTCCATGGGGCCTGAGCCCTCTCAGAAATTCGTTTGGGGGGTAGTTATAATATGCTTTGTAAAATCACAAAATTATGTTGGAATTTTTTATTTTCCTTATTTGACAATAGTTCCCTTTTAAAAAAAACAAATAATTATTACGGTAGTAATAATTATTATGGTAGTAAGCAGGTTAATTGAAAATGAGTGGTGTGAATCATGATAGTGTTACGGTGCTTCAGGTACACTTAGAATTTGTCCTGGTGCGCGAACCTTCAGGTAAAGTCTGGCGCCGGCAGGCCAGCTCTGCGGCCGTGGCGACATCACAAGGACTGGAGCAGAAGCGCCTGAGACCCTCCGCCTCGTGTTGCCTTGATGCTTCGAGACATTACGATGCCGCGGCTATGTAAAGCCCACCCTGCTGTTGCAGTCTTTCAGTGTGGATAGTTTCATTCAGTGAATGCTGCAGATGTGTTTAGTGTTCACACTTCAGAGTCTAGTGGACTGTTTTATATGACTATGTTTTATTCGTTTACTTTAGTCTCTTAGTGTATTGTGAATTAAGTTTGCAATGGATTAATTTGTTACCAAAAAGGCGCACTTGGAAGTTGATGATACTGCAAGTCAACCTCCAGCAATTAGTGTGTCATCAATTGCTTTGTCGCCTTCAGGTGAGAAATGTTCACAGCCGAAACCTGGACAATCCGGTACTGGAAGATCATTTCAGAAGTCTTGATTAATCAAATATACATGGCTAGAATATGAAGCATCTACTGAAAACGTTTTTTTGCAACACCTGCAAAGAGGCAGATGCTAAAACTATATTATAATTTTCTTAAAAAAAATAAATAAAATAAAAAAAAAGAAGATGCTTATTTTCATAGGGTTTTCTAACTAGAAAAATGCTTTGGAAAAATTCCATCTTCATGAAAATACATTTACGCATAAAGAGGGTATTCTGAAACTAAATTCTATCACTAACTGAAGTGTGGCCTCCCAATCGAATGAACAGTTAGATAGTGATATGAAGAAAGGCTGTTTAGCTCTTGAGACAATTTTTACTACAGCGCAGTTTCTAAGCTGACGAGGACTAGCAATTAGAGGGCACGAAGATGTAAACTAAATTTTTTTTTTCATTTGTTGGAACTCCAAAAGAATAACATACCTGAGTTTAAAGACTGGTTAGGGCATTTGGGGTATAAGCGGACATCCCACAATATTCAAAACGAAATTTTTGATCTACTAGGAAAGTCTGTGTTGAGAAAGGTATTGGCTTCAATAAAGAAGACAACATTTTTCTATTGTGGTTGACAAAACAAGTGATTCTTTGATTCATGAACAAGTGTCATTTTGTATTCGTGCTGTCGATGATTCCTTAATCATCAACAAAGACTTTATTGGCTTATACAAGACCACCAACCCTGAATCACACTTTGTTTAGTATTTTACAAGATATTTTTGATAGTCTTTATTTGTCAATGGATAACTTAAGAGGACAGTGCTATGATGGTGCCTCTAATATGAGAGGTAAGTTGAAAGGACTAAAAAAGTTAGTTTTTGATATACAGCCAAAAGCACGTTATGTGCACTGCACTGCACTGCTCACAGTTTAGACTTTGCAGTTCTAGACAGTCTCCGCCATCTTACTTCTATGAGGGATATTACGGCTGTAGCCAAGGACTTAATAAACACTGCAAGGGAATCCAAGCAAAGGATGGGACTTTTCAGAAGCATACGCTGCAAGAGCACCACCAACCAAGCTGGTCTGCGACCCATTTGCCTGACTCTATGGACTACGAGAGCTTCCAGTATATTGAGAATATTGAAAAACTTTCTGCAGAGGACAAAACAGAGGCAGGTTACAAATGTGCAGGCTACCTTGAGTCAATGTTACAATTCAAGACATTTCTTTTTATGTCTTTATTGCCATGCAATGAACCCAGTAGAGGATGTCAAGAAAAAATTCAATGCCTTCATCTAAGTGTTGCTGATCTGGAAAAAAAATATGTGAGGGCTTGGTTTGTATATTGAATGGAAGGTGTGATAGTTTTGAACACTTGGGATCCTTCGCTTCCTTGGAATCGAAGTATACCAAAGAAGAGTGAAACCAACGAAGCCAACTCACCGCACACTTTCAAAACCCCAAAGGGATACTACAAAGCTATTTGCATTGACGTTTGCGAAACGGTGCAACTTGCTTCAACTGGACTCACACAGGTCATTTCAGTTGAACAAGAGTGCTTGCTTTTAGTAAACAGAGGTGAAACAAATTTGGAAAAATCAACAGAGTTTTTAAAAAATGACCCCGACATTGAGAGACTGCGCTTACATTTGAATATGTTTGCCGATATCGCTAATAAAAAACAACTGGTCTTAAAAAACATGCGTGATGTAAGAAAGTACATTACACAAGAACCTGCAGTTGGAGAAATGCTATTTGAAGTACTGAAGTGCATTAAGCTTCTCCAAGTAGTTCCAATCATGACAGCAACAGCAGAATGGTCATTTAGCACCCTCAGACGTCTGAAGTCATAATTCCGATCAACAATAGGACAGAAGCAATTGAACAACTTGGCTGTTCTTCATGCTCACCAAGATGTTTTTGATGAATTGGATATCCGACCAGTCATCAATGACTTCATATTCAGTAATCCAGTCAGACAGTTGACATTTGCACCTTTTAAAGACACTCTAGCCATAATAATGACATTTAGAGCAATATTAAAAACTTTATAAAATAGAGAATTAAATACATATGTAATGTTAAATTTTCAGTTTCAAAATGTTAGTACTAGTTTAGTACTGTATTACTATAGTATTGTATTAGTTATTTTCAAATACTTACATATTTTTAGGATGTAAGACTCAATTAAGACCCGCTATTTACACACTTTTTGGCTGGAAGTATTAGGCATACTGTACTAACTTTGTTAACTGTATTAAAGCATTAACTTTGAGGTATTGTTTTTACTTAATGAACCCTGAGTATTATTGAAAGCAAGTTTAAATTAGCTATTTCACTTATTAATCAAAGTGCTATCACTGTGTGACAGGAATATTTTACGTTTTATTCTTTTAATGATAGTTTAGGATTTATTTAAATATAATTTCAGTCTTTTCAAAGCTATATATTCACTGCTCTGTAATAGTCTATAAGCATAATTATTACTGTAAATTAAATTAGCTTTTTACAAAAATATTGAGTGTGTGTATGTTTTGTTTTTTTCAAAGCCAAAAAAATGTGTCAGGCTTGTCTAGTTTCGCGGAGTGTCGAGTTATCGAGAGTCCAGTTTTCGGGGTTCTAATGTTGATCATATGACTAAAATGCTTAAAAAAAAAAAAAAAAAAGCTTTGTAACTCGCTTTTTTTTTTCATCTAAAATTTAGGAAATTTGATGGGGCATGACCTCCAGTATAGGCCCCCCAATATTTTTTTTATAAGTCAGCACCCCTGATCACGAATGATGAAAACACAAACACCCAGTCCCCAAGCAGAGAAAATCCCCAACCTGGCTGGGAATTGAACTCGGGACCCCAGATCCAGAGGCAGCAACACCAGCCACTAGTCCATGAGCTGCGGATGTACAACATTAGTGACAAGTCAGATGCAGCTGTTTACTGACCATCTTCATTCAGAAGTTTTGGCAACTGGTTTCCGTAAATTAATGGATTACCAAACACAACAAGTAAAATTAGTGTGTAGTCAGATAAATGATGCCTTCATTCAGTGACTGAACAAACAAACAGCATACTAAATTAATTTCATTAAAATAACAGTCTAGATCGCTTGGTGATCCCGATTTATTTTAACCAAATTCTAGCGCTAAATTGCTGTTCTCCTGTTGACAATGTTTTCTAAATTTACAAAATTAATTTCATCAAATACGTGTCCCATTAAGTCACTGAGCCCAGATCCTGTACACCAAGTTTTGTTTTAATGACAATACCATTATAGATCACATATCCTTCACTTTCCAACAATTCACTGGTAAAGTCTACCAACCAGCACAAAATTTAATATACAAAAAAAACAACAAAACTGCACGTGATGGTGGGAAGGTCAGCTAGCCAGTCATCCAACAAAGAGATAACCAAGCAGAAGATTTTGTTGGAGATGTCAGTACTGTAGCTTTCCACATACACAACAGCTTAGCAGCACCAGCACATGAGCCAATTAGTCACGTGATTAACTGAAGAAAAATATGCAATGCAAACAACTGATGACACTGCAGCTAACAAGAAAGAAACAGAAAACTGATACCATGGAAAAGAAATAAAATATGCATTCAAAAAAGCTAATGAATAATAGTCTTTAGTGTATCGGGGAAAAAAAAGTGGAAACAGAAGATGAATGTGAGCAAACGGATCAATAAATGGATGTAATATTGATATTGAGAGGTGGAAAAATTGGGACACTCCATGAGCAGATGGACAAAAATGGTGTATGGATAACATGGAAGGTGAAAAAGTAGGCAGCAGCCAGAGATATTTGTTTAAGTCAAAACCTGATGTGTAGATAGAAACCAACAAATACACCAGATATAATTCCCATTTGTTAATTTCTTAGGCGCAAGCATTGTGAACACTACTTGTAACACCACAACTCTGAGCCATCTGCGTAACTACTTTCCAATTTTTGCTATTAAATTTGTATATGAATAGTTACCTGAAATTATGTATTGATTTATTCACTGAGGTGACAAAAGTCATGAGCTATCTCCAAATATTGTGTCAACCATCTTTTGCTCGTCATGGAGAAGCAACTTGATGTGGCATGCACAAGAAGTCATCGGAAGTCCCACCAAGAAATTTTTAACCATATAGCTCTACAGCTGCCCATAATTGTCAAAGTGTTGCTGGTGCACTACTTTGTGCATGAATGGACCTCTCCATTATGCCCCATAAATGCTTGATGGGATTTATGTCAGGCAGTCTGGCTGGCCCAATCATTCGCTTGAATTGGGCAAAATGTTTTTCAAAACCAACAGCAAAAAATTGTGGTCTGGTGATATGAAATTATTGTTTGGGAACTTAAAGTCCATGAATGGCTGCTAATGTACACCAAGTAGCCTACCATAACTGTTTCCAGTCAATTATTGGTTCAGTCAAACCAGACAACCCAGTCCCTTCCATGTAGGCACAACCCACACCATTATGGAACCACCACCAGATTGCACAGTGCCTTGTTGACAACTTGGTCCATGGCTTTGTGGGGTCTGTGCCACACTTAAACCCTACCATCAGCTCCTACCAACTACAACTGAGACTCATCTGACTAGGCCACAGTTTTCCAGTCATCTAGGGTGCAACTGATATGAGCCCAGGAGAGGGGCTGCAGGCAATGTCAGGCTGGTTAGGCCAGTATTACACTATCAAATTTCTTTGTCCAATATCTTTGTCAAAGAAATTTGATGGCGTAATAGGGAACTTTGTCAAATGTCGTCAAATATTTGATCAAATCTAGAGCCTCGCTGTAGATTTGGTCAAAGAAGTCACTTGTCTTCTGTTCACTGCAATGTGACATGTTAGCATGTGGAATGCTAGCATCGCTGCAGTGTTCTGTCATCTGTAGTATTTTTATAAACATTGCTGGTAAATACAATTGGTGTGTACCAACAACTACAAAATTAATAGAGATGTATGAGGCTGATGATGCACTTTACAATGTGAGGTGCCCTGAATACCAAGATTGGAGACCTGACCTAATCCAACCCTCCTGTAGCAAGGAATCTTCTGCAGATATAGCAGTTCTTAAGTAAGTATTGTGCTTTGTGATATGAGGATATACTTCATTGAGCACATACAGAAATTTATGCTCATCCATTCTTAAGTAATTGATGTACGGCTCGACTAAAACCCAAGGCTTCACCCAGGTACGTTTCCTTTCCTCATGTGCACACAGTGCAATTGTGGTACATGCAACTGCTGCGGTTAATAACAAGTTGTTGTTGTCAGCCATCTTGAACTTTGACGAAAAATATGATGACAGTGTAACACCCCTTTTTAGTGCCACGTCAAAGATCTTAGTCAAATATATTTGACCAATATCTGATCAAATCTTTGATAAAGAAATTTGATATAAGTGTAATACCAGGCTTAGAAAAAGCATTTATGTCGGGCTTATCTGTTAACACCAAGAACTCCACGCAAATGCCACTGCTCTCTGTCATTAAGAGAAGGCTGTCGGTTGCTGCGTTGTCTGTTGTGAGAGCTAATGCTAAAAATTTGGTGTTCTTGGCTCACCCTTGTGGGCCTCAGAACAACAAATTCCTTAAAAATCTCTGAAATTGGATGTCCCATGCATCTAACCCAAACTACAATTCCACATTCAGAGTCTGTTGATTCCTGTTGTGTGGCCATAATCATATTGGGAGAACTTTTCACATTAATCACCAGGGTATGAATACTTCTACACCAATGCTCTGCCCTTTTATACCTTGTGTACACGAGACTATCGCCATGCGTGTATGTGCGTATCACTATCTCGCGAGTTTTGTGACCTGAGAGTAAATGCATGTGTCTTAATATATGTAACTCAAATAGTGTAATCTGAGTTAAACATTACAGTTCAGACAGAATAATTTTAAATAACCTAGTAGAAAATCGAGTAGGAATATTATCAGAATGCCAATTTGCTTTTGATGAAATCTTACATAGTTGGATATTACTTGTCGAGGGATTTATTTTATGAAATTTACCATAGGAAAGCTTTTTGTATTACAAGTCAATTTATTTAAAATCTCATTTAACAGTGTTGAACGTAAAATATGAAAAATTTGAATTCTAACAATATAAAAATAACTATGCATCGTCATCCATGTATACAGGGTGGTCGATTGATAGTGACTGGACCAAATATCTCACCAAAAAACTACAAAGAACTAACTCTTCTAGCTTGAAGGGGGAAACCAGATGGCACTATGGTTGGCCCACTAGCTGCCATAGGTCAAACAGATATCAACAGCGTTTTTTTTTAAATAGGAACCCTCATTTTTTGTTACGTATTCATGTAGTACGTACAGAAATATGAATGTTTTAGTTGGACCACTTTTTTCGCTATGTGATAGATGGCGCTGTAATAGTCACAAATGTATAAGTACGTGGTATCACATAACATTCCGCCAGTGCGGACGGTATTTGATTCATGGTACATTACCCGTGTTAAAATGGACGGTTTACCAATTGCAGAAAAGGTCGATCAGCCGCATGTGAAACGTCAACCACGACCTGCAACAAATGATGATGCCCAAGTAGGTGTTTTAGCTGCTGTTGCAGCTAATCCGCACATCAGTAGTGGACAAACTGCACAAAAATCGGGAATCTCAAAAACGTCAGTATTGAGAATGCTACATCAACATTGACTGCACCCGTACCATATTTCTATCCACTAGGAATCCAGGAATTGCATGGTGACGACTTTGAACATTGTGTACAGTTCTGCCACTGGGCATAAGAGAAATTACGGAACGATGACAGATTTTTTGCACGCGTTCTACTTAGCGGCGAAGCATCATTCACCATCAGCGGTAACGTAAACCGGCATAATATGCACTATTGGGCAACGTAAAATCCACAATGGCTGCGACAAGTGGAACATCAGCAACCTTGGCGGGTTAATGTATGGTGCAGCATTACGTGAGGAAGAATAATTGGCCCCTATTTTATCGATGGCAATCTAAATGGTGCAATGTATGCCGACTTCCTACATAATGTTCTACAGATGTTAACTACAAGATGTTTCATTGCATGACAGAATGGCGATTTATTTCAAACACGATGGATGTCTGGCACATAGCTTGTGTACGGTTGAAGCACTATTGAATAGCATATTTCATGACAGGTGGATTGGTCGTCGAAACCCACACGTTCACCGGATCTGATGTCCCCGGATTTCTTTCTGTGGGGAAAGTTGAAGGATATTTGCTATCGTGATCCACCAAAAACACCTGACAACATGCGTCAGCGCATTGTCAGTGCATGTGCGAACATTACGGAAGGTGAACTACTCACTGTTGAGAGGAAGACGTTACACATATTGCCAAATGCATTGAGGTTGATGGACATCTATTTGAGCATTTATTGCATTAATGTGGTATTTACAGGTAAACACGTTGTAACAGCATGCGTTCTCAGAAATTACAAGTTCACAAAAGTACATGTATCACATTGGAATAACCGAAATAAAATGTTCAGACGTACCTACGTTCTGTATTTAAATTTAAAAAACCTACCTGTTACCACTTGTTCGTCTAAAATTGTGAGCCATATGTTTGTGACTATTACAGCACCATCTATTGCAAAGAAAAAAAAATGGTCCACCTAAAACATTCGTATTTCTTTACGAACTACATGAATATGTAATAATAATGGGGGTTCCTATTTTTAAAAAAACGCAGTTGATATCCGTTTGACCTATGGCAGCACCATCTAGTGGGCCAACCATAGCGCCATCTGGTTTCTCCCTTCAAGCTAGACAAGTTTCGTTCTTTGTAGTTTTTTCGTTTGATGCTTATTTCGCGAGATATTTGGCCCGGTCACAATCAATGGACCATCCTGTATAAGGGCCGGTGTTACGTCAAAGTCAGTCAGTGCAGTTGTGACCAGTATGTTGTTAGAACTCAAAATTGTAATAAAAGAAGAGTTTATTTTTCATGGGTGTCAAAACTTATTTGGAAACTATAAAATCCATTCCACATCTCTTATATAATTAACAGATGGAAAATCCACAACATACATTGGGAAACAGGATGAAGAATTATCACAGTCAACAATCACTGGCAGCAGTGATTTTTTCAAACTACACAGACAAATCATCCCATACTTCTTGCTTCAAAACTATTAAGATATTGCAATAATCACATTTAATTACCTGTGAGAATTGCAGTTAAGGACTTGAAAAACTTTTTGAATCAAATTTTCATAAATGTATAGGAAGCAGGAGTGTTACAAGATACATTAACTCATTTGCTGTCAAGATGATTGATTTGTTTTGGACATAACGATGACACGGGAATTTTACTTGTGAAGTAGGTTATCTGGTGTATTTCTTAGCATCTGAAAAAAATATTTACTATGGATGCTGAGGCTGTGGAGGAGGAAGTGTTTCTCATACAATATATGGGAACTACATATACTGTTATTTAGTAGGTTTAAATTGTACCAAAATATAGAGCTGGCCACCAGATACAAGTATTTGAACCAGATTGCCATTTCCACCTCCAACGCTTTGTCTTATGTGATGCAGTACAGGGAAAATATATTTAGTTCTTGCAGAGAACTATAGTTTAGGGCAGTGAAGCAAAGTGTTTGTATGTCTGTGAAAATAAGGAAGTACGTAATAGTTATTAGCATAACCTACAGTGGTAAGAAGTCTCACTGTTTATGCACAAAGATATAATTAGCATAATTAATCAGATAAAATGTGGAGACCATTACATCTCCTCTTTTTGTCAGAATGTTGAGGAACACCAAAAGGATGAGTTGTGGAAAATCAATGACTGTAAAAATTTCAGCAGTATACGATAAGTAATTTGTTAGGTGCAACAGCTAACAGAAAATACATGATTCTTCAGTTTCTCCTGGTGTATTAGTTGACTGAACAGTCCTCATGTTACCGATGGTTCATAGTGTTAAGGACGAAACATTTGGCTGATAAAACACATTAATTGCACACACAAACTGACCTCCTGGGGAGCACGACTGACTTATTATTCCTTCTCCCTATGAGGCACTCTGTACATTGTCCGCACACGAAGGTGTCAATCAGTGACTGAAGAGACAACTGCACTGGTGATTGAGGTCGGTGACACACAACTGGAGCAGTGACAGTACATGCATTCCGACTGCCCCAGCCGTCAGCTTGTTGCATTTGCTTAGTGTCTCCTTCTGAATTAGATTCAGTGCTGTTTCCTAAGCATTGCTGAGGCTACAGCTCCAGCCCCAGTTGACAAGACTGTCTCTTCCCATATTTCAGTCATCTCTCTAACTACACTGTCCCAAGTATGATGACACTTGTGCTAATATCCTGTTACAATCATATTCCATCACATGACTCTCAGATAAACAGTGCTCTGCAATCGCCATCTTGTTAGGATATATTAGTTAAGTGTGCTACTGGTGACGACACCAAATCAGAGAAAGGAAAAGATATTGTGTAATCAGGTGTTTTTCTTTCAAGAAAATTATTTAAAAGTTGATATTGCACAGGTATTTAACAGGGACAAAGATGGGAATTTTTTATGGCTTCTGACAAGTTGCCATTTACCTTCCAAAATATTAAAAATACTCCAAACCCCCAGTCTTGGACCCCCACCCATTACTAACTGTTCTATGGCTGCCCTTAAGAAGACTCAGCAGGTATCCCATTGTAAGTACTGAAGGTATGTCAAGTTAAAGTTTTGCAGTAAGTGGAAAACGTCACCAACAAGAAGTAGAAGCTGAGGATTCCATGGAGACTACTACCACATCACCTGTTGTAGGTATGAAAGGAAAGAAGAAGGCCAACCTAAGTCAAAATATTGCAGTGAGGAGAAAAGTCAACGGCCAGACGCAATAGAAGAAATTGACAACTCTGCAGAGACTCCATCTCCACCCAAACATTCGAGAACCAAATCAAGTAAAAAACCGACTGTCTCAATATAGGGCAGATGGAGAAGTCAAGCTGGAAACTAAAAGAAGAATACAAGTCTTACGGTCCACATTTATTACATTTTATTTCAAATACAAGAAATTTATACACTGCACATAATTTGAATGTTTCCTATGATGGGCTCTGTACTGTCCTGGGAATACTGGTTCTCACAGGTTACCACAGACTACACAAAAAGAAAGAAGAAAAGAAACAAATCTGGTCGCAAACTAGTTTTAGTTTCAGTATCTATGAGACAAAAGAAATCTTGCAATATATGAACTCGAATGACAACACAAACATAAATGAAGATGGGCTTTATAAAGTGAGGCCACTGTTGAAATTTCTCAGTGACACTTTTGAACAAGTTTCCTCTGACAGTGCAGTGTCTATTAATGAGAGTACTGTACACTATTATGGGAAGCACGGCACTAAACAGTTTATCAAAGGCAAACCAATCAGATCTGGTTTCACATTGTGGGTTTTGGCAAATACTTATGGCTACAATATACGTACAGAACCTTACTGTGGTGCACACACATGAATATACCTAAAAACTGGTCTTTCTCATGGTGGGAATGTTGTGACTGGTTTAATTCATTACAGAAATATTCCAGGTGTAACATAAATCTACTCTGACAATTAGTTTACTTTGGTTCCATTGCTGGAAGAGCTTTGCAGAAGAAACCAGGGTGGCACAGTGAATGTTAGACAACACAGATTGCAAAATAATTGAACATGCCATCACAGAACGCATCTGGAAACAAAAAGATGAAATGACAATGCACTAATGACAGTTCTTTCTAACTCGATAATGTGGAACCTTCATAAAATGCAAAAAGATTCAGAAGAACAGATAGCAAAAGTAACTGCAAAGAAGCCACATGCTGTGAAGCAATATAATCCGCACATGGGAGAGGTTGATACGGATGATCACTTCACGGCCCTATACAGGACAGAAACAAGGTTTAAAAATTGGCGGTCCTGCTTGCTTGGGGTTTTGACACATTGTGTAAAGGGAAAGTTGTTATATAGGAGGTTGACAAATGATTTCCCGTATCTTCAGTATCAAAGGCAAGTTGTGCTTCAAATTTTGAAAACACATGGCACCTGTAGGGCAAAACCTGATCTATCATCATGATTTCTTCCACTAGATGATATAACACAAGATGGAAAAGATCATCTCATTGTCAAAGGACAATCTAAGCATTGTAGATTTAAGGTATGTCAGAATCAAACTGTGTATATGCGTGTGAACTGCCAAGACTAGTTTGTTCAGATTGTTTTGAGGGACTAAGCTAAGAAGAGTGAGAGAAAATATGGTTCAGGTGAGAATTTCTTATGACTCTAAACTGATTTCAGTGTTTCAAACTATTTTTTAAAAGTAAGTAAGAATGTGTAACAGCAACAGTATTAAAAAACTAATAATCTGTAATAAATCTGGAAATGTGTTTCATTTGTTACCTTAAGTGCCCAATGGAAATTTAAGTTGATATCAATTTTCAGGACTGTATGAGTACAAATTAAATTTAAGTTCTAACTATGAATCTGTTACAAAACTACAGCTATTTTTAAGTAGGAAATGCAAACTTAATAATTCTAGGCATTAATGGGTTAATGATTAGCCACCTTGTTTGATCACAAATGTTAAATAGTGTGCCTTCTGGTAACATGTTGCCTGCTTGTCTTCCCAAGCTTCAAACTAATCTAATGCACTATTTCATAGATAATGTACCTCAGTTCCTATTCTCCCACTAAAATCAAGCACTGCACTACTCACAATCCACTGTAGTAAGCTCTAAAGCTTTACAGAATTCATCCTTTTCATTTTTAGTTTACCTTTCACCATATTTAGCCTGCCCACAGTTACAATGTTGAGGCTGTATACTGTCATAAAAAGTATATACATCTATCATGGGTAATGACGGACGTATAAACAGGTAAATGTTTTCAAAATTAACATCTAAAATTAACATGGGTTTTAAATTCCATGTTTCACAGCACATTCAGACCACCAATGTATAGTAGGAGCCAAAGTTTGACTTACCAATAAATGCATCTGCTGGTGGACATGCTTCTAAATCTGTAGCTCCATCACCTATTAATACTAAAGTTGAATACCCATATTTGTCTTTCAGCTTTCTGATCACTTCACCTTTTCCACCAGTTTTTGAGGTAGGTTCATTTTCATCAAATCCTGCATAATCACCTATTAACACAAATTGGGATTACATGTAAGAAACAGAATGGCACTTTTTAAACTAACGGATAGGTAGGGAATAGGCAACAGATGAAATTAGATATTTTCCAACATTAGAATTACAATATCAGTGTCTGGGACAGTCTTTAGCATCACCTTCACACGCAGATAATTTTATCTACAAAATACAGCAAAGGACCCCCTCCCTATCCAAATGGTTAGTGTTGCTGCTTTTGGTGTGGGTTCAATTCAGAGTATCTCCTCAGAATTTGTCTGACTTAAGGTGGTCTGGAACAGGGTCCACTCTACATCACAAAGCCAAATGAGGAGTTGTTTTGATAAAAAAAAAAGCAGTGACACAAACAGGATACATCAACTGGCAATGATTGCTGGATGGTCTGGCAACATTTCGATCATGTCTCACGATCATAAATCAGGCCTCAAGCTGCCTTGTAAGCAGCAGTCAACTGGTTGGAACAGGCCTAAGACTTAATCTGAGAGTGACGTTTACATTAAGAAAAGCAAATCTGTCAGCAGCACCATCAGCAGCAGCCGACTCTTGTAAATTGCAAATCAGTTATCAGAAACTTTCTCCAGTGTCCGTGACTGGGCTTATCAGCTGATTTAACAATGAAACTGGGATGGCAATAAGCAGCTGGTTTAACAGTGAATTGTTCTTATATAGCTACTAGTGTCCTACTAGTGCCAAATGCACTGTCCCCAACTCTGCCATGCCCTTCAACTCTGCCATGCTCCAACATTATGCTGTAGTAAGTCACAGGCTGCCATCTTTATTAAGAGTAAGTTCTCAGATTTTAGTGTAAATCAGTTTATTTTAATAATATCCCAGAACTCATCTGTCCTTGTAATGACCTATGTCACTGGATCCAATTCATTGTCCATTTTGTGAAGCATGTTTTGCACAGCTGATTTATGGATAGCATAGGCATACACATCCCATGTACTCCTCTTTATTACTCCACATTGTACATAGTTTATCTCACGCATTAGCAATCACACAAACATGGTATTTTATGTATGCCAGTTGTTCCAAGGCCTACACTGTCTTTCAAAGGCCTCATGAGCTGTCATTTTTGCTGGGGCCCTGAAAACTGATTTGATGGCATGTCTCTTCACTGAAACGCAAAATGCCAACAATGCAATCTTCTTGTTCTGGTTTTCAGCAGTACTTTGTTCATGCATGTCCAGAAATGGCCTGTGAAATCTGATGATGATCGAAAAATGTACCATTATAATGATTATAAAGGTGGCTTAGTTTCCGGCAAAGTTTTGTACCTCTGAAACTGATACTGCACAATACACTACAGTCTTCACAACACTGCACTTTTGTGTCCAATCGAGGTAGCTGAAAGAGTGCAATATCAGTCATATGGGTGGGTTTCCTATAAACACTATGCTGAGTCAAACAGGTTTATCAGTGGATGATGATGTCAAGGTACTGTCAGTCTCAACCTCCGTCATGTACATGATGTGATCGTAATGAATGGCCCTCAGGTGTTTCCAGAACTCCCAAGAGTTTTTCCATCTCCATGGAGCCAGATGATATGTTGACAGAGCAATAAAGTCAACTAGGCTTTATTGGAGGTGTGCCCAAGGTAATTTCCTCATAAGAAAAAGTTCACGATGAATAGAGCTAAGGAACTTCCCGTCAAAATTCTGTCCATCTGGCTGTATTTAAACAGTAGAAAAACAGTCAAAGAAATGAGACAGCAAGTCTGTACAGTCTTTGATGGAAACATGCATAAATAATGATACCTCATCAAAACTGACAATTACATCACTGTCTCAAACTTGCTGACAAATAATTCAGCTGGTGGAACCATCTGCTGTCTTGACATTATACATCACAAACTTTGGTGTCTTTCTCATTATTTTTAATGCTAGACCTATGGCAATTGTTGATAGGCATCCCTCTTCATATTTCAGCCTGTTTTTTGTGCCTTAGACTGCCTGTACATGGTAGCAGCTGCAGTCCCTCCTTTCAGTTGACAGAACTACAATGAGCAGATACTACAACAAAGTCAACTGGTTTCAGTCCTAGTCATGCAAAATATCAGTTGTTTGTATTGCAGCGGTACTACTGTTTGGGATAGGAAAATTCAGTTTTGGTGCAATATTTCTGAGCACGCAAGTTACAGCCAGGTGCGGGCCTGTTTACAGTGAGTTACACTCACCAGCAGTTGCGAAGTAAAATAGAGGCCACAGGGGCGTAGAACCGCCAGAAAAAGTACACGCAGCGGTTTGTATGGCATAAGTCACAGGCAGAAGGGGCCCACTGGCTAACCTAAGTGTTATTGAGTACGTGACGCAGAACGGCGCATAAGCAAAACAGAGGCGCACACCTGCATATAAATAGGTGCCAATTTTCTAACAAGGCGTTCAAGTTGGGCAGCTCTCCTGGATGGCGGGGCATGTCACACCACTGGCTACACGCAGCAGCAGATGGGCGCCAGCATTCAAGTCCACGGCAGGTCGCTGGTTCGAACCTCTGAGGCCAACACGGGGTCTGTAGCCAGCCAGCAGTCGGCCACATCACGGCTCAATACCACAGGCAGTCGTCTTGGCTTCCAATAAGCACCGGAGACATCCCGAGGCGAGGGCCGCAGATTCTGACATAGGATTGCAGACACTTCTTGTCCCTGTGATCTGAATCACGACTGCGAAGAAGCGTGCAGCGGGCCACCTGCGGCTCCCGGTGACCGGCACCGAGTTGGCAAGGAGGAAGTCCACTGACTCAACTGTTGGTGCATCCTGACGTCACAGCCGTACAAGGCCGCCACACAGCAGTGCACTGCATGGGTCACTGAGGCAGCCATTCCAAGCCAAGCCATTTCACACACAGCGAAGTGACCCAGTGACGGCAGACCGAGGGGAACGCGGCACTGTAGTTGGAAACAATAAATCACTTGGAAAGCTCGGAAGAGTCTTAATATGGTGCTGTCTACCTCTTCCCGCTACATTTGGTGTTGCTATTACACTTCAGTTTCAGAAGTTCTTGCTACAGTATTTTGAAGGACCTGCCTACTTTCACGATGAATTTTGTTCACACTCTGACTGATCATTATGAGTACACCTATTTTTATTTCACAGATGGGGATACTCCGTGGCATCAATACGAACTTATTTTCTTAAAGTGTAGAGATGGCAACTGCTTCAGTATCTTTTTGTAATGTTTATAATGAAACATTGTTTATTTCTGTTGTCACAATGTTGTCATTGCAAGAGACAGATGAATTTTTCTTTTCCGTTTCTCTGCAGTCCTCTTCCTCTTCTGTTACACAATAGCAAAATTAGCAATTGACATTAAAATCTCAGAAAACACACTCAATAAAGACAGTAGCCTGTAACTCAGTGCAATACGGGATCCAGCACTCTTGAGATTGAAGTGGACATGGAACAAATATGGACTTATTTGGTGATGGACTGGGCACAACAGACATCACAGCTGGTAGCACAACAATAGCAATGAGTTGACATACAGCAAGTTTCCATTTGACAATGCCAGAAAAGAATCCAGCTGAAAGCACTTAGGATTTTAACCACCTGCCAAACTGGAAGCCCAAACAGATTTTATTAGTGTGTCTCTCTGTGAGCCTTGGCATTCATACTACATGGCATGGCATTTTGTGGTAATTAGTGTATATGTTTTCACCAGTACAAGAAACCAAGAATACTGCTAGGCTCCTTTTTTACCAGATGAGACACTGCAGGTATCTGAATTAACCTAAATGCTAATTATTTCTATCCTTATTCAAGGCTAACCACTAAAAAATGGTTAAATAAGAATCTTAAATGTAATGTATGGGACAAGGAATAAAATAATCAATTACAAATAACACAAGTGGCAAACTTTCTATGTATCGACTTTGGTTAATTTTAAGTTACTGAAAATATGCTACTACAGTTATCAAAGAGACTGTCAATTTTATCTGACATGTAGTACTCTGTCACAACCATAAAAAGACAGATAAGAATGTTGCAACATGATTACTGAATGGTAGGATTCTCACTGTGTGTCACAAGTGACTTGGCATGTGACAATTGGGAAGCTAAGGACAGTGTTTAAATGGTAAGCTTTACATTTATGAGAGAATTGTTTACAAAGAAATGTAAGCTGATACAGACAAATTTTAGTTACAGCAGTATATTGCATACTAAGAGTTCATCAACTGAACATTTATTCGTATTATAAATAAAGGAATTTTAATATGGTTTTCACTAACAGATATACTGATTAACGAGGAAGGTTTATGTATATAATTTATTGCCTCTTTGCCATATATGTGTTCTTGCCATAGATATGAAGTGAAGCTGGAGTAGGTCACTAGTATGTATACATCTTTGAGACTAGGCTAAACCTAGTTTAGATGGGGAGGGAGAGAAGGTCACTGTCACCAATACAAAATGCAGCCAGTTAAGCTATAATGATTATAACCAGAAATCATGAAAATGCTGTTGTCCAATTATACTGATTGCCACAGGTGCATTATTGATTTTATTAACAACAACATATGGTTTGTCACTTCCAGCCACTTCTTCTCCCAGTGACAGTGTTATAAGTAAGCAATTTAATATTTGGGCAAGAATGCTACTTATCCCTTCCCAACAAACCTAACTCATTGTTGAATCTTCTATTTCATTATACGTGTGGATTTGAACGTTAAAACTGTTTTAGTACCATAGAATGATCTTTCCACTGGCTACACCAAGTATATTGCTCGAGTAAAACTAAGGAAACTGAAATATATTTCTTGTAACTTCTTCCCATATGCTCCACTGTCACATTTGTAAGAATTCCGCTTCAGCAACATTTGATACACTCAAGATTGAAAGCCTGAAGATCTGATTAACCAACATAATTTATGTGCCAAGACTGTTCCTGACATATGATCTTCAGTATTCATGACAAAAGCTCAAAAACAACAAACAGTTAAACTTTTTCTACTTTCCTTTTCTCCAAATTATTGTACCCCACAGAATAGTAACAAAATGACTCATTCTTATTCTCCAAAAGAACTATTTTTGTACACAAGTAAACTATAATTAACTATTTATGGGCAATACTTTAATTTGCAAAATATGAATACAGAAATATCACCTTCAGTCAAAAATTTGGCTTTTGTGATTTTAAATGGAGGTTTTTCCTACCATGTTTTACATACAGACTCAGCCATGGCATCAACACAAACCACAATGGATAAAATTAAGTAAAATACGTGAATGGTTGTCTTTCCTTTATTTTCCTTAGCAATCAAACAGGGCTATGGAAGGTTGAGCCAGATGGTACGCAATTCTACCGTTAACTTATTTTGAAAGGTTAATTTCATTCTCTTGTTACGGTCCAGCATTAGCCGGTGGCTTCAGCTGCCTGTAATTTTCTCATCCCACGGTCTGGCAATAGCAAGTCGGCAACGGGGTGGGCCATCTCAATCACGTGCCCCGCCCCCCCCCCCCCCCCCTCGTGTGTTGACGAGGTAACGTCGTCTAGGCAACACTGACCAGGCCATGCTTCGGATGTGGCCCATTTGAATGCAATCCACTCCTGTGATCCTGTACAAAACTGGTGTCAGAAACGGGATACGTTCCCATAGCGACTTTCTCACTAATCTAAATTCTTTTGGCAAATGTATCTTGCTAATAGCCCGATGTCACAGTATCTTGCACTTCGTCATGCTCTTCTATCGTCGAGCAGTTTGTGCATGTAGAATGCACTAGTAGGCCGCCATGCTCGCCTCGCACAGGCCGCGGCTGTGTTAGTAGAAACGCACAGGGCGCACGCTGCAGCGACGTGGCCATTTGAGTCTGCTGGAACCGGCCACACGAGCTGGATGCTGTCGCATCATTCGCTATCGCGCCAGGGGCCTGCCGCTGAGTACCGGCCGAGCTGTCGCCGTCCGCTGCCAACACATCTGGCGCCGCACGAGGGGTCCGCCCCCATCGTCCACCACTAACACATCCGCCGCTGCCCGAGGGTCCAGCAGCTGCCCGCCTGCACCTATGTCAGCTGCCGGCCGAACCACCGTGCCCACCGCCGTCACTCCATCGCGCTGTCGCCACCGCCAACGCATTGTGCCGACCCAACCTTCATGTAAGTCATAGTGTCGCTTCAAACATTAACATCACGAGCCGTCTGCTGCTGGATTAGGTTATTTTGTGACCTTTCTTTTCTGTAACAGTCATTTTTTTGGGTCACTAGTGCCCCCTAATTTTGTAAACATGCCGATGGGAATGAGAGTGATGGAATGGGATACTCCCGAAGAGGCAGCTGCCTCACAAGACCCACTCGAAGTTATTAATACTTGAATGAATCAATTGTTCATACAAAGTCAAGAGTTAATTAAGCAAAACCGCGTCTTGAAACAGACGCTAGAAGCCAGTGTGCGAATTTCTATACCTGTGGCTAGTTTCATGTCTGTAACAAATGTACAACCCGTGACAAGTAATACTAATTCTGTCACTAATACAACTACCACAATTTCAGCTAAGATGGCAACTGTAAGTAATTTTCCGGTGGCTGACTTCATTCCCACCTTTTCTGGAAAGTCCCATGAAAATGTGGTTATGTTCATACAGAATATTCGTGATGTGGGTCATACTTGTGCCTGGCCGGTTGATCTACAGATTGAAGTTGACAGGGGAAGCCAGAATGTTTATACAGACAGTGGACGAATTGCGCGATACGCATGAGTTTGAAGTTTTGGCCAGCGGATTAACTACGCGTTATTCTGACACCAGAGGTACCGGATATTACAGAGATCAATTATCAAATCTTAGGCAGAAGCCTAATGAGGATTTTGATGCTTTCGCAGATCGCCTAAGAGTCGTATCTTGTCGTACTTACAAGCTAGGTGAAAATGCCAGTGAAAACAGGATTTTGCGCTTGGAAGCAGAAGCGCTTGCATTTGATGTGTTTGTTCACGGTATTGACTCCTGCATTGGAGGAGAAGTTAAAGCAGCCTCCCCCCCCCCCCCCCCCCTCTTTGTTTGAAGCTGTTCATTTGGCGGTAGTATGTGAAGATGTATTGCGCTGCTGCACTGCATCCGCCGGATACAGTACCGGTATTAGCAAAAGAAGTATTTTGTCAGCATTGTGGGAGACCCAACCACATGGAAATGCACTGTCGAGCACCCTTCTCCACTATTTGCCAGACGGTAGGTCATCTTAATAATGTTCGTCCAACAAAGTCCCAATTTTCTAACCAGATGCGTGGCCACCACCGCAACGTGGAGTCAAACGTGGAAAACGAGTGGGGGGCAGGCTCCGCCACCCGCCCATGCCCCATACCAGAATAATACACCCGGTGAGGACTGGAGAAAGTAAAGAGGTGGAACATGTTAGTGTAAGTGGCGTACTCGGGAACAAAGTAGTTACGATTTTATTTGACACTGGTGCACAAATTAGTGTATTATTTGTAGATAAAAATGATCGAAGGGTGCTGCAGCCACCCTGATTCCATATCAGTGACTTTGGTCAAGAAATAATAGTCCCTGCAGGTTTGTGTGTGGTGAATCTGCAAATAGATGAGAATAATTACAGTCAGGAGATGGAAGTAGTAAGGTTAAATAAAGGTGATTTTGACATCATATTAGGGAATGACTTCTTGCATCATTATCAGGGAATAGTGAATTATTGAATGCGAACTGTGCAGTTCGGTGAAGCAATTCATTGTTTCGGCAGTGTACCAACCCATCAGACGCGAGGAAGCTGTGAAATGCGCCGTTCGCAGTCTCCCATAAAACCGCGGATGTGGGCGATAAAAACCACTGACCCTGTAAGGACAAGAGGCGGAAGTGGAAAAATTCTTTGGATAGATGTCAAGAAACGGAAGCAGCCGAAGACAGAAATTCTGGTGGATCCGCTCACCCAGAATGATGTATTCGATCATCAATCAGTTCATATTAAGAGAAGTATTTGCCGACCGGAAAGAAAACAGAAAGGTTTTGCAATACCGGTGAGTATAGATAACTTTGGTGTGAAAGATGTTGTAATACCAAAAGGTACTATTTTAGCTAGTGGTTTCTACCGGCCACGGATTTGGTTCAGCACAAAATTCCGACCGGTGAAGCCCAGCCAATTGCGCAAAAGCCGTATCGTATAGCGTATCATTTGCAATCTTTAGTCGAAGATACGATTCAGCAGCAATTAGCAGCAGGAATCATTCAGCCCTCCTCAAGTTCGTGGGTGTCCCCCGTGGTCGTCGGGCCAAAAAAGTTAGTAAATGGTGAGATAGCCTATCGTCTATGTGTCGATATGGGGGCGATGAACCAAATAACTAATCCGGACACACTGCGTATTGATGAAACATTAGACCGACTAGGCAACTTTAAGATTTTTACCATCCTTGATATGCGCTCTGGATATCATCAAATCCCTGTTGCACCCCCAGATCACTATAAAACTGCTTTTGTTGTACCTACGGGGTTATATGAATTTGTAAGAATGCCATTTGGTTTGAGGAATGCACCCGCCACTTTTCAAAGATTTACAGATTTGTTGTTGCGCAGACTGAAACCAACAACATGTTAAGTATTCTTAGATGACATTATCATTTTTTCTAAAACTATGAAGGAACATGCAGAGAGACTGAGGGATGTATTGGAAAGGTTGAAAGGAGCTCACTTGAGTGTGAAACTGGAAAAGTGTGCCTTTGCCCAATCGCAGATACAATATTTAGGACATATAACAAGCGAAGAAGATGTCAAACCGGATCCCTGTTTGACCACAGCAGTAAAGGAATTTCCAACACCAACAAATATCAAGGAATTACAGTCATTTTTAGGCCTTGAAAATTATTACAGACATTTTGTGAATAATTATGCTACCACTGCTAAGCCCCTGACTAAATTATTGAAGAATGGAGTTAGTTTTACCTGGACCAAGGAATCTGATGAAGCCATGCAACAAATTCAACATGTTTTAACTAGAGCCCCTGTACTACCATACCCGAGTTTTCAAAAACCATTTCTTCTGTTGGTAGATGCCTCAGATTATGCTGCAGGAGCCATTCTGTCACAGGAAATCAACAGAGAAGAAAGACCAATCGGTTATGCATCTTGATGGCTTAACAAAGCAGAATTGAATTATAGTACAACTGAGAAGGAACTTTTAGCACTCATGTTTGGCGTAACCTACTTTTGATGCTATTTGTATGGGAGGAAGTTTACTGTCATTACGGATCACGTCACATTACAGTGGATGTTGAGCCTGAAAGATCCTAGTACACTACTGGCCATTCAAATTGCTACACCAAGAAGAAATGCAGATCATAAATGGGTATTCATTGGACAAATATATTATACCAGAACTGACATGTGATTATATTTTCACGCAATTTGGGTGCATAGATCCTGAGAAATCAGTACCCAGAACAACCACCTCTGGCCGTAATACGTCTGGGCATTGAGTCAACAGAGCTTGGATGGCATGTACAGGTACAGCTGCCCATGCAGCTTCAACATGATACCACAGTTCATCAAGAGTAGTGACTGGTGTATTGTGACGAGCCAGTTGCTCGGCCACCATTGACCAGACGTTTTCAATTAGTGAGAGATCTGGAGAATGTGCTGGCCAGGGCAGCAGTCTAACATTTTCTGTATCCAGAAAGGCATGGACAGGACCTGCAACATGCGTTCGTGCATTATCCTGCTGAAATGTAGGGTTTCGCAGGGATCGAATGAAGGGTAGAGCCACGTGTCTTTAACACAAATGTAACATCCACTGTTCAAAGTGCCGTCAATGCGAATAAGAGGTGACCGAGACGTGTAACCAATGGCATCCCAATACCATCACGCAGGGTGATACGCCAGTATGGTGATGATGAATACACGCTTCCAATGTGCGTTCACCACAATGTCGCCAAACACTGATGCGACCATCATGGTGCTGTAAACAGAACCTGGACTGATCTGAAAAAATGACGTTTTACCATTTGTGCACCCAGGTTTGTCGTTGAGTACACCATTGCAGATGCTCCTGTCTGTGCTGCAGCGTCAAGGGTAACAGCAGCTATGGCCTCCGAGCTGATAGTCCACGCTGCTGCAAACATCATCGAACTGTTCGTGCATATGGTTGTTGTCTTGCAAACGTCCTCATCTGTTGACTCAGGGATCGAGACGTGGCTGCACGATCCGTTACAGCCATGCGGATAAGATGCCTGTCATCTCGACTGCTAGTGGATACGAGGCCGTTGGGATCCAGCACGGTGTTCCATATTACCCTCCTGAACCCACCGATTCCATATTCTGCTAACAGCCATTGCTTCTCGACCAACGCGAGCAGTGATGTCGCGATACAATAAACCGCAATCGCGATAGGCTACAATCCAACCTTTATCAAAGTTGGAAACGTGATGGTACGCATTTCTCCTCCTTACACAAGGCATCATAACAACGTTTCACCAGGCAACGCCGGTTCACTGCTGTTTGTGTATGAGAAATCGGTTGGAAACTTTCCTCATGTCAGCATGTTGTAGGTGTCGCTACCGGTGCCAACCTTGTGCGAACGCTCTGAAAAGCTAATCATTTGCCTACCACAGCATCTTCTTCTTGTTAGTTAAATTTCGCGTCTGTAGCATGTCATCTTCGTGGTGTAGCAATTTTAATGGCCAGTAGTGTAGCAGATTAACTTGTTGGGCTTTAAAATTGAGCAAATTTGAATATGAGGTAAAACATAAACTGGGCAAGTTGCATCAAAATTCCGATGCATTAAGCCGGAAAGATAGAGTGATTGTTACCAATGATGTTTCTATTGAAGAATTGAGGGAAGCACAGCAAAGGGATATTGAATTCACAAGTACGAAACTTTGCCTGAATTTTCTGTCGAACATGGGATTTTGTATCGAAAAACCCCACTGGGTAAACAAGTAGTAATCCCAAAAGAATTATGTCCAAGGATAGTAGCACAATGTCACGATAGCCCGCAAGCATGTCATGATGGTCTTCACGCCACCAACTGTCGAATAGCCGCCCACTATTTCTGGGAAGGCAGACGGTGAGACGTGCAGAAGTATATTCAAAATTGTTTGCCCTGCATTAAGAGGTCATTGCCACCTGGAACGAAGGTGCCTTTACAGCAAGTGCCAGAAGCCACTTGTCCTTGGGCTTTAGTAGCAGCAGATATTGTTGGTCCTTTCCCTTTGAGTCCACAAAATAACAGATATATATTGTCCACAATAGATCATTTTTCCAGATTCTTAATTCTTGTTCCCATACCAGGCATGTCTGCAGAAAATGAAGCTCATGCGTTTGTCACCCAATTGGTGTAACCATATGGAAGTCCTGAAGCTGTACTTACAGATCAAGGCACAAATTTTATGTCAGCATTGTTTAGAGAAGTCTGTCGATTGTTGTGAATCAAAAAGTGGAGAACGACACCGTTTCACCCAAAAGTGAACAGATGCCTAGAGCGAGTCCACCACACAGTTACGTGCTTTCTTTCTTTCTATGTCAATAAAAATCACTCTGACTGAGACAGGTACGTCCAATATGTCACGTCAGCATAATTGGTTAGGAGGCTGCCAACAACCCACATTACGTAGTTACAGGACAAGGAGTACAAAATAATGGAGGAAATATCATACAAAATGTTTAATAATATCAAGGAGGGTAAAGGCAATTACTGCTCTGAAAACCAAAGGAGACGTGAAACTACCTTAAACTAGAACCTTGCTAGAGGAAGTGTTAACGTGACACTGTACTATTATACCACATTACTTGTAGTATTGGCACAACTTAATGACAGCAAATCTATGAAAAGGCTGTTCTTGTTGGATACCTCTTCAGGTTCTTGCAAAGATTTTCATCTGTTACATAGCTTTTATTTCTTCCAACAACAGCTGAAAATTGGAAGAAAATGTCAAAAACTGAACTAAATTTTTGTAATACAATATCACATAGCAGAACAAAAATGACAGATTAGCTACCAGTGTTTTAAAAAAAATTGTTTATTTTGAGACAACTTTCCAAAAAGCGCTAGTAACTGAGTATTGAAAGTATCTATTCAGACTAATTTTCAACTATACTATACATCAACACTCACTGTTATTTCAGTATTAAGATGTTTGTTTCCTTCTTCTTTCTGTCCTCAGATTATACTTACTATTGCCTTCAGATACTTGCATTCAAGGCCAGCTGCTTGGGCAATGTACAATGCTCTCTTTTGAAATTGACGAACTTATCTGTTCAATGAGTGCAAGAGCCCATTACTATATGCCTTATAATTATTATTTTGTTGATCATTGTTGAATAAACCATGCTGGTTACGCTCTCCTATCCCTTTTGTTGAGTAATATTATACCCCTTTTGTGACAGTTATATTTGTCACTTCTCACTCTGAATCACCTAAATATGTTCATCAGGTGCATGAACCCAAAAACGTGTGAAGTTTCCGTGCTACAAGTACAGTCAGCCTGTAAGGTAGCTGCCGCGTGCCGCACGCGCGTAGCTGCCTCGTGCCGCACGCGCGTAGCTGCCTCGTGCCGCTCTGACGCAGTGTGGCAACTAATCTACTGAGTCTTCTCTCAATAGTGTTATGAAGAAATGTACACTTTTCTTTTGCAATTGATGACTTTAAACAGAACACAGGGTAACAATGCATTTTTCAGAACTGAAAATTAAACATGAATCACACACACATGTTCGTAGCCATGCATTATTTCCTTCTAAGTAATGCTTCCGCCTATTGCACAACATTAGCTTTACCATCTCACATCTTGTGCCACTGCCACCAACTTCGATGTCGAGCACCTCGCATACTGTGTAGTCTGCAGTTCAACAGCCACTGACTTAAGAAATTGCTGACCCAACTCGTTGCTCAGCAAATATTTTGCCTCCACTTCGTATAAAGGGAGCTCAACTGTCCTTGTAATCTTAGTCACCTCTTTCGCACCGTGTCTGCAAGTGCTATTGGTGTGCACAGTCTATCTTCGTTCACTACTCCACCCTCAAGGTAATGAAACAAGTGATTATCATTTTTTCTGTCATTAATGCAACGTATTTTCGCCATCCTGGACTACCAGAAGGATCTCAGACCATCGTTTATTTCCAGATTTTGGACTTTTGGAATTACATGGACGCAAGTGCTCCGCTACCTGGCCTATTACGTTTGCCACTTCATTGTATTCAACTATCGCCACATCATGAAGAGGAGACTTCTGCTGTCAGCCATTTGTATGGTTTCCAGTGCCCTACCATTCACGAACCACCCATCACTGTCAGGCATCATGTTTGAAAAACTCTGAAGTCTATGGTATACCCCGCATATTTAGTGATTGACACAGTACTTGATACTGCGCCCCTCATAAAGGAAGAGTTAGCATTGCAACAAACTGCTGATCAACTGTTAGGATACGAATCATTGCTCGTACAAACAGGTCAAAAGAAAGCTCTACTGGTATTATGTGACCTTAGGCAAAATATTGATCACCTTCAATGCGAGCTGCGTAGTATAATTTCAACCATACCTGTCCTGCGCGTAAAATTAGCCTGGTTCGACGCTGGAGGCGCCATACTTAAAACTGTGTTTGGAATTCCTGATCATAAAGATGCCCAACATTGGAATAAAGAAATCAGGCAAATCAGCACATTTGCTCAACAGAAGCATGAGACATTGTTACGCCAGCAAGCGCGATTAATGCACATTGAAGACAATCTGTTATCAGCCACCAAGCAAATACACAGTGTTGCGGCTACGATACTTCACCAGTACGAATCTCTTAAGAACTCGGTACAATGGGACTTTGCGACTATACAAGCTGAGATATCCAACCTTACACTAAATTCAAACCTTATCATATAACACACAGACCATCCAACTGCTACTTGTCAATTTACGTGTCACCATACAACTAGGATTATGAGGAATCCTGAGTTCCGAACTTTTACCAACCAAACAATTTACTGAAGTACTGCAAAATGTTACCACCGATTTGCCACCATCAACACATTCAATGTTGCCCGTTCAAGAAGCTATGTTACCCGACTATTACGCCAAGGCTAGAAACCAGTTATTAAAACGCGCCAACACCCTGGAATTCCATATACTTATACCCCTTGCATGTTTATATTGTCAATTTGAGTGTTACAAGATACACGTGTTCCCTGTTGCATGGTCAGCAACCAGACAGTATGTATGCTGGAATACAGCAGACATCCTCATCATTAGCCCGGATCACCAAAGGCATACCACGATGTTCCAGAATCAGTTGAATGAATGCATACATGCTCATAATTTCATGTGCCGCAAAATCGCCCTTTGAAACCATCCTAAGGGATGTGAGATTCGTCTTTTCCTGGGGAAACGCCAAACGTCACCCTGCTCATGAACGGTCATTCGCTAGCGGAACCCTGTTTCAGGACCGTTAGCACAAACCACCTATACGCCGTAAACCAACCTACAACATTAACACTTTGTTGCTATGAACACAATTTCCAGTTGCAGACATATGAGATAGAGGAAACAGTTCCTACTGTGATGTTATCACGCCACTTGTAACCTTTCAATGCCAGCAAGACTTACTCTGTTAGTATTCACACCCATCTACCTACTTTAGCTCACTTGTGGTACCCCTGTCAACTGATTTGCCTGCTTTGTCCAATATATCAAATGATCACCTCTTAATGTCAATTGATGACCTCTTAGAACATGAGAAAGGACGAAATTCTTACGATCGCCTGTTAGCACATTTAAGTGAATGGCAGACAGCCACTACACTACATACCACCATTATACCCAGTGCCACGGTAACCCCAGCCACTACTATTCTTATTATTGTACTGATATGGATCATGTATAAAAATGGGTTTTGCAAACAGATACAACCGTCCCCTCCAATAGTCCCAGAACCTCAGCCTCATGGAGAATATTGTCCATGATATGAGAGAAAAAAAAAACCTATCAAGGCATGTGCCCTCCTTTAGTTTTATGAGTTCAACAGATCTACCGGTGTGAAAACTTGTGCAGCATAGTGAAGTGCTCCCCTAGTGTTTACCCCTTTTTTAAATGTGTGTGAAATGCGTAAACCTCCCCTCATACTCTACTGCACTGAGTTCCAGTGAACAGACCAGGCCACCGCCACGCCCCCTTCCAGCCGGCAGCCTGGACGCTGTCCACCAACACAACACACCACTCGGACCTGTGTGGCAATATGTATACTCTTTTTTTTAAAAAAAAATTGGCATGTATGCCTGATACAAATTATTACTTTCTCAGATGTTTTATTCACACTTGCTAACTCATGTAGTTTTGTGCTGATGTTTTATACTATTTATTCCTTGTTCTTGTATAAACATAATATTGTTGAAGTGTGTAAACCCCTTTGTGACCCCTAGGAGGTCTTTAAAGTCTCTACACCCACCCCTAGTTTAAGGCCCCTGCCATCTTCTGTGGGAACCTTTAACAGTCAAACCATATCTGCTTTGTTTTGCAAACTAAAATTGTCTACATTTAAATAACAATTACATTGAGCGAATTCACATGCATTATCTGCTCCCACGGAAGAGGGAGGAGTGTAAGGTTGAGCCAGATAGTAGGGGATTCTATCGTTAATTTATTTCTAAAGGTTAATTTCATTCTCTCGTTATGGTCTAGCATTAGCTGGCAACTTTGACTGCCTGTAATTTTCTCGTCCCATGGTCTGGCAACAAAAGTCAACACCAGGGTGGGCAATCTTGATCACACCGCCTCCCTCATGTGCTGATGAGGCAATGCCATCTAGGCGATGCTGACCAGGCCATGCTTCTGAACTTTTCATGCCACCCCTGCGGGTTTCTTGGCTTCTGATCAATCAAGGTGGAGGAAGCCGTGTGGCCATGCTGGATGTACCCCGTCGCTGGTCGGCAAGGCTCTCTCTCTGCCGCGCGCCCTATAGCTGTGAACACCACTTGGCTCTTCCGGTGTTGCGGCGCCGTGGACTTTGTCTCTGTGGCCACCACACTATTCGGACTTGTCCGAATGGCAAGACGCCACTATTCATTAACTTCACCCACATTTGATGCGAACTATGCATCGCCTACCACTACGCTCTGGCTCACCCTCACCTCCCTAGGCCTGACTTACGTGGCCCATTTGAATGCATTTTCTGCCAATTAAAGGCCTCTTACCTAAAACTGCCCTAATAGTTTATTCCCACCTACCGCCTTCTGCTCCGGTGATCCTGTACACTATACTGCTGAGCAAATACCTTTATTACTTTACACAATATTTATAGTTAAGCCATTCATATCATTTAATGAACCTAGCTCGTCATTCTGCTACCTTGCTACCTTGCATTGTCACAGCTAGCACCGTAAGAGCAATCTGTGTAACACAACATAACATATGTGTACAGCCACTGATGACTTGTCTCCACATCAGCGTATAGAAGAAGTACATTGCCGTTTGGTATGCTGTTTGTTTTGTTGCCTGTTCTCTCTGGGTAGTGATATAGTTGCTCAAAAGTTTCTGTCTCCAGTTGGAAAATGCCTTCTAAAGTGGAATAAATTTTTCAGGTGGTTTTTTAGTTAGTGATTCCAAGATCTAGTAATGAAAACAGTGACTTATGTAATGCACTGTATGACCTAATAGGATAGATATACTTTGAAATTTTGATGAAACTCACAAGAACATAATTTGAAACTTAATCAGTAAATAAAATTTTGTGCTTTAGAGGAAAGGCAATAAGGCATTTATTTACATACTCCCAAGAACAACACTGCCAAAAGGGAAGCAAAGAGAGTAATGACCCAAGAGAAGTAGACCCAAAAGTTATCTGTTTTCTGAAATATTGTAAGGGAATGGGAGGTGCAGATGTGAAAAACTGTATAACGGCTACGTTTCCAGTGAGGTGGAGAACCATGAAGGGTGGAATTTCTCTCTCAATATATATTTCAGACATACGCATATTTGATGCTTATATTGTGCGCCACAATCTCAATGATCAGAAAAAGAAAAAGTTCTCATACTTGTGTATATACTGAAGAACAGTTATGTAATGTCTTCCAAACTATGAAACAAGAGGAAGTCTTGAATTAGATTCTACACTAGTGCATTTACAGGTAAAGGACTGGGATCAATTTTTGATGTACATGCAAGCAACTGAGAAGAGGTGGTACCGGTACTCATTAAAAAATGCACAGTGCCCTATAACGGACAAAATAAAAGTGCAACTGCACAGAAATACAAAAAGAATTATTTCCGTCCACGCTTACTAAAGTGTAGGCTGGGTGTGAAAACATCATTCTGAATCCACATGAATGGTATGTGGAGAGAGACTGCAAAATACACATATGAAACTGAAATGCAAAATATTTCTAACTTTATGAGCAATAATTTTTTTACAAGTATACCTGCACTTTTATGACTTTACCACCCATTCATATCTGACTGGTATCGTAACTGCTGCAAGTTTAAACCACACATGAATGTGTTAATAGAGTATGATGGAAAATTAGACCACTGACCTGTACAACAATCACAGGGCAACAAAGATCTAGTGCCAAAATATGTCACAGATGCCGTCTCAAGAATATGAATGGAAGCATGATGCCTCACGGCAGCATGCTACACAACTTCTAATGCAGAATGAGAACCCAGTAAGAAAAAGAAATTGCAGAAATTTGTGACAGATTTGTGGCAACTACATAATTAATAGTTTATTAAGAGTAATATATTGTTCACTGAATGTTAGTTTTGAGACAGCTGTTACTTTTCAGTGAACAATGGGGATAAAAATATACGACTCAACAACATAGCCATCCTTTTCCACACACACACACACACACACACACACACACACACACACACACACTGAATCAAAATATATCCTTTTAGAGTCACACACACGTCTTATTGGCAATTAAGCATTTTTCAGTTGTATAGCTTGAGGGGAAGTAAATGCTTTTACAAATACATCCCATTTACTAGTGGTCATGTTCATTTCAGGTCTTTTGTCATACACTGCCAATCTTTCTACAACTGAATTTGCGATACTGTGAGGGTTCTCTCCTCCTTGATGCAACCTTCTTACTCATTTTGGAGGGATCATGCCTTCTACCAGACTCTTTCTGTGAAATGACTGCTATTACGTACATGGTAACAGGTACTGGTAGGTCCACAAACTGTGTTTATTAACCCAATTAGAAATCTGTAACTTCCGATTGACAATAATTTCTTACAAGCAATAACAAGAACATACTCTCATAATGGTTCTGAGTCAAATTTGGTTCTGCATTATCTATAGGTCTCCCAAGTTACCAATTCCAACAGTCACAGAACTTCACCATGGACAACTCCATAGCACACTGCACTGCTCTGCAGACTCTGAGCCACACCTGCCCTGACCTCACAAGCAGCTGTCTGGCGCCCACAGAATATCTCCAACATAAATAACCACATCAATCCAAACAGAACCTAATTTCCTTTTATTTAAAACTATCACTATTTAAACCTAGTCTTTTGCAATTCAGTTCTCAGCGTTCTACATATTTCAATAAGCAAACACATACGATCTTGCAACACAAATCAGAAGCAAGGATACACATCACTAATTCCTACCGACAACAATGTGCATTTGCAGCCTTACAATATCTCATCAAAATTTCCATTTTCTCTTCTTGTAATCACAAACAAATTCTCAGAAGCAGTGCTCTGACACAGTTTATTGCTCACTTCAGAGGTTTCACACTTGACAGGATCTCTCTCACATCTCCTACTGATTTTATTAGTCTCCAATGATGCCATTATTCTGCTAGGGATGTTACTAGTTCAATTCTTGAGAAGCAATTTGTCCATATGAACAGTTGGGAATGAATCAGTTTACACATACACTAGTCAGCTGATAAGCTTAATACAACAGGAATGCACTAAATGGTCCATGGGCTGCACACTTTGTTGAACCATCCATTTGGTGCCTCAGTGTGTTTCTCAATTAGTAGACGTAACATTTTTTCTAGCACAGACAACATGATCACCAAAGTGTGCCCAGAGCTTACTACTCCTGACGAGTGAGGACTGTTGGGCATGAACAACAAGTTCCGAGATCAGTATCATTGGATTCATCAAAACATAAATGAGCCCAATCTGTTAGGGGCTGCACTTATTCAGGCAAAAACTTAACAACAATACTACAATAGAATATATTATGCACAAGTATAATTAATAGTTATGGCTCTGTGTGATACTGACTTGAAAAAATTATGAAAGTGATATTAACGATCAAAATTCTGGTTAATGACCACAGGAAACTATCATCAGACTATCTACTTCAGTCCACAATGACCATCTTCAGATCTGGTTAAAACAGACGAAGCCTTATATTACAGCAATACAACTATGTCAAAGTGGCATCATGTGACGGATATAATAATAGGGCAAACCCAGCCACAGTAATGGGAGAACCAATGTGAATTGTGCTTTTCTTCACAGCAAACTAGGGTGTACGGGTGGAAAAAAAAAAAATTTAGATGTTTGTGACATAAACAAGAAATTTATAATCTGGTAACTTTTCTGTGATCATCAACTGGAATTAAATAAACAGATTCTTTACTTTCTGAATCTTAGTCTTTATTCGGGTTTATGTCATTCAATTTAGCCAAAAATAGTATACCGACTGTACATAATTATGAATTGACTGTCAAATGATTAAGCAAAGCCAACACACTGTTCGTCCATTGCTGAAAAGATGATCCATTCCAAATAATGAATATCTTGTTGATTTCTAGCAGTCTTTTTGTTCAGATGGTAATTCTGCATCAATATATGTACATAAAAGTCCTCTTTAAATTATGTTAAAAATATCTACACACTAATATTTATCTACTGAACACCCATGCATACACACATGATTATAATTGGAAACAGTTGGTATTTATGTTTATTACTCACCATTGAAGAAGAATTTTAATCGATTTGCAAATACATTCTCCAGTGGTATATTTAATTCTAATGCAACGGGAGTGACCAGACCTCTCATTCCTCCAGAGACTAGGTAAACAGGTGTACTTCTCTGATGAAGAGCTTCAACTAACTCTCTGGAAAGAAGGAAAGTCAAACATAATATTATACTGGAACAGTTTCAGTATTCTCTTAACACTTAACTGTAAAAGAAATTCTTAAATACTGGAGCCCACCACATTAACCTTTGACCAGATGCAGCTCATACCTATTTTTTAAGGCCCTGAAGTGGAGCTGTCCATAAGATTGATTAAAATACATTTGTCAATGATTGATTACAGAGTTCAAATTATCAGACACATTTCAAATAATTCCCACATTAATAGTGACAGTCAACAGTTTGAATGTTTTGATACAGATTGATAGTTTTTTGAAAAGGTAGTAGATAACCTTCAGGCTGCACTAATAGGAGTTTCACAAATGAATAGAGGAAATTTGCGTGTGAAAAATGTGCCATTACCATTATTAGCAAGTTTCTTTTTGTGAATATATTGTGCACGAATTCTAGTGAGTTTTATTTTCTTATGAATAACTGAAGAATACAGAGTCTGAAAAAAAGTACGACATGAATGCAGTGTGTGCAATTTGTAAGGCAAAAATTTGGAATATGACCTTGAAACAGAACTATGGTACTGAATCTTCCAAATATTTACGAAATGCTCATGCAACATTTTGCAGCGCAGAAGGTAGACAAGCTGATTTCATATGTAAACCTAAGGGTTAAGCTAAGTGAAGTGTGCATTAACACACAATAAGCAATCAGTTTCTTGTAATATCCTATTCTGCCTACTAAATGAAATACTTAAAATGGGCAATAGCTGGTTCATACAGCGACATCACATATTCTAATACTTTAGAACAACAAACCATACTAAAAACACCACATTTTGAAGAGATCTTTGATGTGTTTTGGCACATAAATTACATATTTTCATCACATGCAAGTATAAATATGAAAACCAACAAATATGGTGTGCTAGGTTTACAGAAAAATAAACATTGGAGCTGTTCAGTTTGTTTTTATAAGCTAATCACAGCTCAAAACCTGTGACATCATGGAAACGTCATTATTTTGTCTTGTGAACTCAAACATAGTGGATTCAACAGAAAACAAAACAATTAAACTTTCCTCAAGTTCAGATTTTAAAACATGAAAACCATGTATGCAGCAAAGCAAACATACACTGCATTAAAGATCTCTCTCCAAAACACATCTTTTCGTACAATTTTTGTTGGGATAAAGAATCGGGAAATGTGCTGTTGGCAGATAATTGTGCTAAATATAGATCTTATTGTGCATTTAGCTTTTGGCATTGTTTAGTAGTTGATTATGAACTGGAAACAAGATACTATATGTAAACTTGTGGTCAGAGTGTGATATTGCTATACTGCAGAAACTTAATGACGGCGACAAAGGCAAGAAGGAGACAGCTGTTTCAAGAAATGGTCTCCCCAATCATCAGATCTCACTCCATTGTGACTTTTCTGTGGGGACACATGAAAGATCTGTTGTGTGTACTGCCTCTACCATGTGATGTAGCAGAGATCCAGGAGAGCATATGGGAAGTGACTGCCACAGTCAACAATGCCATGCTGGGATGGGTATGGCAAGAATTTGATTACCATATTGATGTCTGCCGGGTCACTCATGGTTCGCATATTGAATGTTTGTAAAACAACTTTCAGAGTTTCTCTTCAAAATGCAATGTGTATGACATCTGTACAATAAATAATTGAAAGTGTTCCCTGTACATGACATTGACACACTAACACTTGGAGCTGTCCTTTTATTAGAAAACAAAGTGCTCATAACATATGGCATTCTGAAATACCTACACATCACATAATGCACAGCCAAAATAAGAAGCTATGCTTAAAGTCTGCATCTAAATGAATACTACGCACTCCACTGTATGTAATGTCTGACAAGGTACTTTTGCAGTTATATCTGCCATTCCTCTCCTATCCTATTCACAAGCGAACAGAGGGAAACACTCTGTGTCTTCTTATACACCCCACTCTATCTATCTTACAGTCATGAACTTTACACGAAATATACAATGCATCATAACTGATCCACAGTCTATAGTGGTTCTCAATATTTTCCCACGATAGTCCTGCAGAACACTGTCTTTCATCCAATAATTCAAATTCAAGTTCAAGTTTTGTATGAGCTAAACTACATTCAGGCCATTGGAAGAACATCCCAGATACTTCATGCACATGGAGCGCTTTGATCTGATATGTGGTATTCGTAAAAGTTCCCATGGGGATAGAACCTATGTTGCCGCCCCTACAATTCAAAATCAGACATGGTGGTATATTTTCTCAGTGGCTGTTGTTGTACGCTCATAGTTAGTCACGGATCATGAGTTTCCAATTCAGTTAATGTTAATGATGCACCGTAAAACACTGATAATTTCAAGCGTATGTGAAATGGCCTAATACTTAAACAATATGAAAGTCAGAAGGGCACTACTTTAAAGAGCAAACCTCATGAGCTTGTCTACAATGTATGATGATATTTTGAGGAAGAAAGGGATAATGGCAGGCCTCTTATACTGTGGTCAAAAGTTCTCTAATGAGTAGCTACAGCTCTGAAAATTAGAATGACCTCTGAAGAAAATAATGAAGAAGTGGTGTGGCGGAGATCTACAAGAACCAACTGCTGCTCTTTTGACTCTAGGAAAAACCTGAATGAGTGCTGCTGAAATGGCAAAACTGGATAATTTTCAAGAGGGTGCAATTTGGCAACATATATGTCAGCGTTATATGCAGAAGGAATATCACACCCGAAGGAAGTTGCTTATCTCACTAACAGACAGCGAGTTGTTTTTCAAAGGAAAAACCTGCGTCTGAAGGATATTAAAGAAGACAGAGTTCTGATGGAAAGCGTCATCCAGCAGAAGAGTGCTGCTTGAATATAAAGATACCATTTGCCTGGAGATTTCATTTCATGAGGGAAGTAGCTAAGTGGAAACCTCACAAAATATTTGGTTGGATAAAGTGTGGGTAAATACTGGTCATCTGACACCAACTGTACAGACTGACAACACTGCGTGAGGAACACTGAAAATTTCTGTTCGAAAAGGCAATCTGCTCATTCTTTACATGCTGCAAAGATAGGTGGGCTTGTTCCAAATGCTTTGTTGTTCCTTTTAAATAAAGGAATCTGGGGACTACCATGCAGAATGATTGCAACAAAATGAAAAGAATGATTCATACATTCTTTGCTTCCAAATACAGAAAAGAACTCCACTACAATATTTGATACTGCACCGTACCCCTCCATTCACTTAAACAAAATCTCTACACGCAGCAGCAAGAAGTGTGACATAGTGGACTGGCAAGCGAAAAACAGCATAGATTCATTTGACAAGTAAATGAAAAAGGAATAACTGTTAGAAATCATGAAACAGCATAAATCATGTAATATCGTTTAGGACACTGACAATGTCGCAGAAGAAAATGGTCATAGAATGTTGCACCTTCCATCTTATCACTGTCATTACATTGTAATAGAACTTGTGTGCCCTCAGGTGAAATCATACACCACAGACAGAAATAAAAGCTTTAATCTAAAAGACACTAAATTTTTAGTGTATGAGGCATTAGGCAGCATTACTCCCACAAAACAGAAAAATATTGTTGCACGTACATGGCACATCTTGGAAAAGGCATGGCGACAAGAAGGAGCCCTGGAACAAAGAGTGAAAGAGTTAATAATAAGATCAGGGGATGATAGCAGCAGCAGCAGCAGCAGCAGCAGCAAAGACTCACAGCGACAGGGACGTGGATAATGATGACACCCGCTTAAGACTGTGGAGTCTATCCACTTCCAAAAGTTAAGATGAGAGGTGCATTTATGCATTAAAATACTAAAACGTCTTAATATTTATCTTGACATATATTTCCAAATCTCCTCCATTGAATTATGAAGACAGTGCTTTTTTGATTTCCCAAGATTATTAGGATTTTTTTGTGCATCAGTTGTATGGCACAACAATGGTTCTACAGTTTTCTGGCACGATATTCGTAGTCAGGTGACTGACACAGCATACTAACAAACATCTGTGTAGTAGAATTGGTAACATAGCCACTGACTGCTACAAACATCTTCAATTCGCCCAACTTTGATCTATTATGATCCTACTTGATTAAGATCGCAAATGCTGGACCAGGTTTCCCCCATGTTCAGTAAGCAGTCTCATTAACACATACAACACAAATTACCAAAAATTTAAGTCTTCCATCCTCCTTCCTTCTGCTGATTTCGAGTGTTAGACCTACACTTCATATTGCTTCACAATATGTATTATTATATCCAAGTACTTGTAAGATTTGAAAGACTCTACAGTTTTATTACCAATGTTGTGACTGCATACAACTGTGTTCTCTCTCTCTCTCTCTCTCTCTCTCTCTCTCTCTCTCTCTCTCTCTCTCCCCTCCCCCCAATTTGTTGGCATTACATTACAATTACACATTTCCAGAGAACTAACGTTCAGTACGCCAAGAACATTAACAGAGCTCTTTGACACACAACCTCACGTGCATGACAAAGATAACAATTGGATTGACTGCAACTTACTGCCACTTCCAACAACTCTCTCTGTAACTCAGGACTGACAATAAGAAGTATAAAAAAAAATGACAACATAATAGGAATGTTAGTAGCATAGGAAAAGGAAGCTTTTTATAGAAAATTGCTCCCAATATATGTTGAATTAAAATATATACTCTTAAACCCTTTGTAACTTATATTACCAGAAATTTGATTCATTTGTCCTGATTGAGACACAAATACTTCAAGAAATCATAGTAGGAGATAAGTACAATAATACTTACTTTATACCTGGTGTCAACTTATGAGGACGAGCACTTATAAAATCTCTTAACTGTGACATCTGAGGCTTGATAATGTCAAGTCTCCGCGCAAAAGCATCACGGAAATTCATACTTCCTTTCATTGCTTCCTCTGTCCTGTAATTCAAAAATAAATATAAAATTATATCACCTGTAACAAGTTGAACTTGGGATTATTTTGCGCTTCTTGGAGAATCTCTCTAGAGGGGTTGTAAAACTATGTCCACTGTCTCCATATAGTGAAATAACTTCACCTGTTTCATACAGACAGTTTCATTGTAGTTTTAAGATCATCAGCATTTAAAAATTGTCAAGTACATGGCTGAGAGAGATCTCAAATGTGTGTAGCAAAAAAGAGTGATGCAAGTAACTCACAACACAAATATTAGTAAAGCTTTCATCAAAATCAATACACAACCTATAACACACAAAATTCAAATCACAAATTTGTAACAGTCCGATAAATTTCTTATTTGAATAATGTAGGGAGATTTTAGATATAGAGCTCAGATCAGTAAAAAGAAGTATTAATACCAGTCACTAATTAACAAATTGAATGCGCTGGTGAGGCATCACATCTATGAAACATCAAATAACAGTTTGCTGCCAACAACAAAGAACTCTTCTATTGAATCCTTGGCACTACAGCAATGCTTATTTCTTTCTTCTATGTGAGCTTCCCAAGACAATTGAGATGAGAACAGAATAAACAAAGGAAAAAGTGATGCTTTTCCCTTTTAGTATACTGCTTTCTACACCAAAAATTACACCCTTATAGATAATGGCACAGCGATTTACTAGAGCATGACAGTCATTTTTCAGTTCCCAGTACTGCCAGGGTCCTTTTCCTTGATGAGTAGAACAAGGTGCACTCAGCCTCATTAGGCCAACTGAAGAGCTACTGGAATGAGAAGCAGAGGGGGGAGAGGGGGCAAAATCCCCAACGGTCAAGCTTTATGGGGTGCCCAAGTCTCACAAGGATTTGGATCCCCATGGTGTTCAGTTGGCAAATATCTGACTCCTATTGTAAAATAAATCTTGTATCATGTAATAAATAAAAGAACATTACCTCGGCAGCAGCACAGCCAATCAACATTCAAAGATAAGGCCTGTCTGATCCCATGAAAAGGTGATTTTACACTAAATATTTTGCACTCAAAGAGTAAATACCAAATAAAATAAATCTACTTGTACACACATCAAAAACAGTTTTGCATCACCCCAGTTCCCAGAACTCCTGAGGATAGACGTTAACTATGGATATCATTTCACAGATACAGTCCCTTTGACTGTTAAGAGATGTCATTAAACTCGCCCAAAGATGTAAACCACCAAGCATGAACAGTGCCTATTAGATGGAGGGGGTCCAACATCCGATCAGTTCCAGTCATTCCACCAGAAAGGAGGTGCATGGCTCATGTTGTCTGTAGTTCAATCATACCTAGACGGTTAATACTGCGGTTCGATTGCGTTCGCATTGTTACTTTGTGCCAGGAAGGACTCTCACAACAAGGGAAATGTCTAAGCGTCTTGGAGTGAACCAAAGTGACGTTGTTCGGGCATGGAGGAGATACAAAGAGACAGAAACTGTTAGTGACATGCCTCACTCAGGGTGCCCAAGGGCTGCTACTGCAGGGGATGACCGCCAGCTATGGATTATGGCTCGGAGGAACCCTGACAACAACGCCACCATGTTGAATAATGCTTTTGGTGTAGCCACAGGACATCATGTTATGACTCAAACTGCGCGCAATAGGCTACATGATGCGCAATAGGCTGCATGATGTGCAACTCCACTCCCAACGTCCATGGTGAGGTCCGTCGTTGCAACCACTACACTACGCAACGCAGTACAGATGGGCCCAACAACATGCTGAATGGACCGCTCAGCATTGGCATCATGTTCTCCTCACCAATGTGTCGCATATGCCTTCAACCAGACAATCGTCTGAGACATGTTTGGAGGCAACTCGGTCAGGCTGAACGCCTTATACACATTGTCCAGCGAGTGCAGCAAGGTAGAGGTTCCCTGGTGTTTTGGTATGGCATTATGTGGGACTTACATACATCACTGGTGGTCATGTAAGATGCCATAATGGCCGTAAGATATGCGAATGCCATCCTCCGACCGCTAGTGCAACCATATCGGCAGCACATTGGCGAGGCATTCGTCTTCACGGACGACAATTCGTGCCCCCATGGTGCACGTCTTGTGAATGACTTCTTTCAGGATAACTCGAATATAGTGCCAGCATGTCCTCCAGACATGAACCCTAACAAAAATGTCTGGGATAGATTGAAAAGGGCTGTTTATGGATTATGTGACCCACCAACCACTCTGAAGGATCTACGTCAAATTGCCATTGAGGAGTGGGGCAATCTGGATCAACAGTGCCTTGATGAACTGCCAAAGTGGGTTACGTAAGAAAGAGGGTCTGAGGGTCTGCTAAAAGTGAACGGATTCAGTCAGTGAAGGCAAGATATAAGAGAGCCGGGTATGGCCAATGCGTGAACGGCATAAAACAGTGGACTCCTCAGAGCAGTAGCGCTCCAGATGGCATTCCACTGTTGGGCAAACAGAGATTTGACGTAGATCCACATATTTGCAGCTGGAATTGTGAAAGGAAATGGGAGGAGGGGGTGGGGGGGGTGGTAAGTATCTGCTTCTCTAGCCATACAGTCAGCCGATTCACTCCCTGAGATTCCCATATGACTTGGGACCCAGAGAAAGACAACTGAACAGGGGGCATACTCAAGGGCGGAGAGAAGGTGGCGGTGTGGTTCCCTCCGTCCATTTTACGTCATACCTGCACCTACCTGCGAACACTGTCTCAGCAGATCATCAGTAGGGAAGCCGAGCGAAACCTACTGTACTTTGACATGAACCAGGCTGAAAGTCACTAATCTACGTTTCAGGAGAAAGTTTCCACACAAAATGAAAGGTTGGAAATTTTGTCCTTAATTAATATATTCTGAACAAATATCACTGCCAAGCCCGTGCTTGTCTTAATACTTGTCACTCACAATCCTTTTCACTCATGTTAGCAAGTTTATGGTGTTGCGTTTCCCAAAAACTTAATAGCTACCAAAATACGGATTGTTTTTGTTTGAGAATGGTCGCCAAATATTAAGTCTGTCGGTACCTAATGCAGTCACAGTTTTTAGCCATCGACCTGCTCAATATGTCACGCGGAATTTATTTCTTTTCTCATCACAAAATTCACTTAAAAATTCCGAAATTTCTACACACCCATCGGAATAATTATGCCGTCACTTTACAACACTTTTGATGTATGAAACACTGCTAGATCTGGCAACTTATCATTTCCATCGGAACTACTACTACACACGTCCGAACTGTTTCATGGCTAGGCTCCGACTCCTCTCCAGAATACTCTAAGTCTTCTCTACCAGCAGAGAAAAGTGCGCGAAGAATATTGCTTTACCATTGGTCAGTTTACTCAACAGCCAATAGCAAAACAACATTCTCCCATGTCAGTCCGTGCTTTTCATCAATAACCAATCGCGAAATAGTAAACCTAACGACTCCACTTTTTACCGACGTAATTATCTAATATGCTGAAGTTTTGTTTATGCATAAAGTTATTTACTACTGTCATTTATACCTGAATTAACTTTCCCTTTACCATAAACTTACTTTACAAATCTATTCTACAAAAATCCCCTTTGTCCACATCCATACTTCTTCGAAATGTTCCCACACTAAATCCCCCTACACAACTCAAACAATTATCTTCATATTAACCTCAAACCACACTCAAGCATCATTCATACTGCTAAAACACATTTATAACATTTTACATACACAAAAAGACATAATACCAGTTTATGAAAATACTAGAACAGTTTATGAAAAACATTCTATACTTTAGTGTACTCTAGTGGGCACAATCAAAACTAAATCACAGTCCCCTATCCAATACTGTCCTCTATCGGCTGATACATAAACTACATGCGCGTCCTGTCTCGCGTCACCATCTGTCACTATCCAGCTCTGAGACACCTCTCCCACTTAACCGCCTCCAAGGCAGGATCAGTATACGGCACTAAGCCTCAAAGGTCATGGATAGCAGAGACCAGGGGTGACGAGAGTAGCATCAATTGATAACCCGCAGGCTGCTCGTGGAGTCTGAACAAATTAAAACATTATGCCGATTCACTCCCTGAGATTCCCATATGACTTGGGATCCAGAGAAAGACAACTGAACAGGCGGCATACTCAAGGGCGGAGAGAAGGTGGCGGCGTGGTTCCCTCCGTCCATTTTACGTCATACCTGCACCTACCTGCGAACACTGTCTCAGCAGATCATCAGTAGGGAAGCCGAGCGAAACCTACCAGAAGATTATGGAGGGAGGCCTGAGAAACAAAAAGTAAGGCCGTGTGAATGGCTAGAAGCTCTGTTGCAAATACACTACATGATCCTGGCAACAAATGGTGCTCAAAGCCGATAGGAGATGTGAAAGCGTATCCACCTTATCAGTAGTCTTAGAACCATCAGTGTAAAAGATGGTGGCACCCCGGAACTCTGCAAGGATGGCACATACAAGATGCCGGTAAACCATAGGAGCAACAAAGACCTTAGGAACCTGGAAAAGATCGGTCCTAATCCGTGATCTAGACACTATCCAGGGGGGGGGGGGGGGGTATGGGAGGAAAGACACGGGGTGCAGTCCAGTCAGTGCAGATGGAGATCTTGGCAGAGGGTAGTGAGATGCACGCCAACCGGCAATCCCACCCAAGGGCATCCCTCATTGGCAAAGAGCACAGGGTACACAGAATGGTCAGGGAACTGGCGAATGGTGACTGCGTAAGAAACAAGGAGTTGGCTCCGTCGGATGTGTAGAGGGGAATGCCCGCATCTGTGAGGAGACTATCAACAGGGCTAGTGCAAAAGGCACCAATAGCCAGATCAGGGTGTACTGTGGGTCAACGACAAAAATGCATAACCCACATTTTGGCGGGGGAAAACTGGAAGCCATGGGTGGTGACCCATGCAGAAGCCCGTTGGATGGCACCTTGGAGCTGGCGCTCAGCAGATGCCGCCGAGGGTAGTGGCAATGAGGAAGAGTGTGACACTTAGCACAGAACACAGAACCCTGTGGGATACCATTCTCCTTTATCTGGGGGGGTGCTGAGTGAAGTGCCAACTCGAACCCGGAAGAGCCAGTAAGATAAAAACTCATGGATAAAAATCGGCAGGGGACCACGGAAGCCTCGGTCATGGAGGGTCACTAAAATGTAATGGTGCCAAGCCATGTCATATGCCTTATGTAGGTCAAAGAAAACTACGACAAGGTGCTGGCGGTGAGTAAAAACCTGTCGAATGGCTGATTCCAATTGAAGTAAATGGTCAGTTGGAGATTGCCCTGCCTGGAAGCCGCACTGATACGGTGACAAAACGCCCCAAGATTTCAGCACCCAACATAATCTGGAGTTGACCATCCTTTTGAGCAGTTTACAAAGCACAGTCATGTGGCTAATGGGGCAGTAGCTGTCTAGACACATTGGGTTTTTCGAGGGCTTAAGGACGGGGATAACTGTACTGTCTCGCCATTGTGACAGAAAAGCACCCATGAGCCAGATGTGATTGAAGACCCTGAGGAGCTGTTGCCTCTGGCAAACATTCAAGTGTTGAATCATCTGATTGTGAATGGAATCTGGCCCTGTGGCTGTGTCTCACGAAGAGCTTGCACCAATTCCCATTCAGCGAAAGGTGCATTATGGGGCTCAATGTTGTGCAGAATGAAATGGAGGGGGGTCTGTTCAACTCTGTGTTTCTGTTGGAGAAAGGTAGAAGGGTAGGAAGCGGACGACAATGCCATCACAAAGTGTGTCACAAGGTGTTCTGCGAGGACAAATGGATCAGTGCACAGAGCTCCTTGGAGGTTCAGACCCTGGACAGTTGACTGTTGCTGGCAGCCCAGAATGCTACGGAGCTTTGACCAAACCTGCGATAAAGAGGCATATGTCCCCAGGGAGGAAACATAGCTCTCCCAGCATTCCTTTTTACTCCTCTTAATAAGGCAAGAACCCTTAGCTCAGAGACGCTTAAAAAGGAGGAGGTTGGTCTGGAAGGGGTGTCGCTTAAATTGCTGCAGTACCCGTTGGCGGTCCTGGACAGCGACTACGACTGTGATGTCCTTGGTCGACCACTGTACCGGCCAATGAGGGAGCCCTGTGGATAGGGGGACAGCAGAGCCAGCAGCATGAAGAAGAGCGGTTGGTTGGTTTAAGGATTAAAGGGACCAAACTGCAGAGGTCATCGGTCCCTTTTTCCAAAATACTAAAAATACCCACAGAGAATAAAAAATGTTCAACAGAATAGGACACAGACGACACAGAACAAAAGAAACATAGACAAGGACCATACAAAACAAAATAAAATCACACGGAGTGTGACGGTGGTTGGCCGACCACAGGGGGGGGGGGGGGGGGGGTGAATGGAAAAGCTAACCACCGAAAACACATTAAAAACTTAGTTTAAAACCGTAGGCCAAAGGCCAGAATCAACACAAAACAATAAAATAAAACAGAAACACTCAGATAAAAGAATAAAAACTCCCTACCCTAATAAAACGTAAGACTAAGGCAGCCATAACAGGGTCATCAGATAAAACGGCAGGGAGCGTATCAGGCAGCGCAAATGTCTGCCTGACCACAGCTAAAAGGGGGCAGGCCAACAGAATGTGGGCCACTGTCAAAGCCGCCCCGCAGCGACATACAGGAGGGTCCTCCCGGCGCAGTAAATAACTGTGTGTTAGCTGGGAGTGGCCAATGCGGAGCCGACAAAGGACGACTGAGTCCCTGCAGTTGGCTCGCATGGATGACCGCCACACAGTCGTCGTCTCCTTAATGGCACGGAGTTTATTGGGTGTGATCCGATCGCGCCATTCAGCGTCCCAAAGCGCAAAAACTTTTCGGCGGAGGACTGCCCGCAAATCAGTCTCTGGGAGGCCAACATCCAGAGATGGTTTACACGTGGCCTCTCTCGCCAGGCGGTCAACATGTTCATTGCCCGGGATACCGACATGACCGGGGGTCCACACAAAGACCACAGAGCGGCCACAACGCGCAAGAGTATGCAGGGACTCATGGATAGCCATCAGCAGACGAGAACGAGGAAAACACTGGTCGAGAGCTCGTAAACCGCTCAGGGAATCACTACAGATCACGAAGGACTCACCTGAGCAGGAGCGGATATACTCTAGGGCTCGAAAGATGGCGACTAGCTCAGCAGTGTAAACGCTGCAGCCAGCCGCCAAGGACCGTTGTTCGGAATGGTCCCCTAGAGTTAGCGCATACCCAACACGACCAGCAACCATCGAACCGTCGGTGTAAACAATTCCAGAGCCCTGATACGTGGCCAGGATGGAATAAAAGCGGCGGCGGAAGGCCTCTGGAGGGACCGAGTCCTTCGAGCCCTTTGCCAAGTCGAGCCGAAGACAAGGGCGAGGAACACACTACGGGGGTGTACGCAGAGGCGCCTGGAAAGGAGGTGGAACAGGGAAAAACCCAAGCCCGCAGAGAAGCTCCTTGACGCGTACGGCGATCAGACAACCCGACCGGGGCCGACGGTCCGGCAGATGGACGACCGACTGCGGGAACAGGACACGGTAATTTGGATGCCCGGGCAAGCTAAAAACATGGGCAGCATAAGCAGCCAGTAATTGTTGGCATCGTACCCGCAGTGGAGGGACACCTGCCTCAACAAGGATGCTGTCCACAGGGCTGGTGCGGAAGGCACCAGTGGCAAGTCGGATCCCGCTGTGTAGTATTGGGTCCAGCACCCGCAACGCAGAGGGGGATGCTGAGCCATAAGCCAGGCTCCCATAATCCAGACGGGATTGGATTAACGCCTGGTAGAGCCGCAACAGGGTAAATCGGTCGGCGCCCCAGCGGGTGTGGCTCAAGCATCTCAGAGCGTTTAGATGCCGCCAACACGCCTGTTTAAGCTGCCGGATATGAGGCAGCCAAGTCAACCGGGCATCGAAAACCACCCCCAAAAACCTGTGCGATTCCACCACTGAAAGAAGTTCGCCGGCAAGATAAAGCCGCGGCTCCGGATGGACAGTGCATCGCCGGCAGAAATGCATTACGCAGGTCTTGGCTGCCGAAAACTGGAACCCATGAGCTACAGCCCAAGACTGCGCCTTGTGGATAGCACCCTGTAGCTGACGTTCAACAGCTGCAATGCCAGTAGAGCTGTAATAAAGGCAGAAGTCGTCAGCATACAGGGAAGCAGAGACAGAATTTCCCACGGCCGCAGCGAGCCCGTTAATGGCTATTAAAAACAGGCAGACACTTAAAACAGAACCCTGTGGCATACCGTTCTCCTGGACGTGGGTGGAACTATATGAGGCTGCGACTTGCACGCGGAAGGTACGATACGACAGAAAATTTCTGATAAAGATCGGCAGAGGGCCCCGAAGACCCCATCCATGAAGCGTAGAAAGGATGTGATCACGCAATGTCGTATTGTACGCCTTCAGCATGTCGAAAAAGACAGCGACCAGGTGCTGTTGGCGGGCAAAGGCAGTACGGATGGCCGACTCCAGGCTCACCAGATTGTCGGCGGCGGAGCGGCCTTTACGGAACCCACCCTGAGATGGAGCCAGAAGGCCCCGAGACTCCAGTACCCAATTCAAGCGCCGGCTCACCATCCGTTCAAGCAACTTGCAAAGAACGTTGGTGAGGCTAATGGGACGGTAGCACTCCACCTCCAGAGGGTTCTTTCCAGGTTTCAAAACGGGGATGACAATGCCTTCCCGCCATTGCGACGGAAACTCCCCCTCGACCCAAAGACGGTTGTAAAGATCGAGAAGTTGCCGCTGGCAGTCCACTGAAAGGTGTTTCAGCATCTGACAGTGGATGCCATCTGGCCCAGGAGCGGTATCAGGGCAAGCAGCGAGGGCACTGCGAAATTCCCACTCACTAAATGGAGCATTGTAAGATTCCGGGTGGTTGGTGCGAAACGAAAGGCTCTGGCGTTCCAGCCGCTCTTTAATGGAGCGGAAGGCCTGGGGGTAATTCGCAGAAGCGGAACTCATAGCAAAATGCTCTGCGAAGCGATTTACAATGACGTTGGAGTCAGTACAAACTGCTCCATTCAGTGAGAGCGCAGGGACGCTGGCAGGGGTCCGATAGCCGTAGACGCGTCGAATCTTGGCCCAGACCTGCGAGGGAGTGACATGGAGGCCAATGGTGGACACATACCGCTCCCAGCACTCCTTCTTGCCTTGGCGGATAAGGAGGCGGGCCCGCGCACGCAACCGTTTGAAGGCGATAAGGTGCGCTAAGGAGGGATGTCGCTTGTGACGCTGGAGTGCCCGCCGGCGATCTTTAATCGCTTCAGCGATCTCAGGCGACCACCAAGGCACAGCCTTCCGCCGAGGGGACCCAGAAGAACGGGGAATGGCAGATTCGGCAGCAGTAACGATGCCGGTGGTGACCGATTGAACCACCGCATCAATGTCATCGGTAGAGAGAGGCTCAAAAGCGGCAGTGGAGGAGAACAAGTCCCAGTCAGCCTTATTCAGAGCCCATCTGCTAGGGCGCCCAGAAGAGTGGCGCTGTGGTAGTGACAAAAAGATCGGAAAGTGGTCACTACCACACAGGTCGTCATGCACACTCCATTGGACAGACGGTAAGAGGCTATGGCTACAGATTGAAAGGTCAATGGCGGAGTAGGTGCCATGCGCCACACTGAAGTGTGTGAAGGCACCATCATTTAACAGCGAGAGATCGAGCTGCGACAATAAATGCTCAACGATGGCGCCTCGACCTGTTGCCACTGACCCACCCCACAGAGGGTTATGGGCGTTGAAGTCGCCCAATAGCAAGAAAGGTGGCGGCAATTGGGCGACCAGTGCAGCCAGGACAGGCTGCGAGACATCACCTTCCGGTGGAATGTAAAGACTGCAGACGGTAACAGCCTGTGGCGTCCACACGCGTACAGCGACAGCCTCTAAAGGCGTCTGGAGAGGGACAGACTCGCTGTGCAGAGTGTGAAGGACATATATGCAGACGCCACCAGACACCCTTTCATAAGCTGCTCGGTTCTTATAATAACCCCGATAGCCACGGAGGGCGGGGGTTCACATTGCTGGAAACCAAGTTTCCTGAAGAGCAATGCAGAAGAAAGGGCGAAGGCTGATAAGTTGTTGGAGCTCAGCTAGATGGTGGAAAAAACCGCCGCAGTTCCACTGGAGGATGATATTGTCCATGGCTGAGAAAGGCGTGAAAGGACTGGGAAGGCAATTTACGCCGCTTGTTCACTCACTGCCACCGATTCAGTACCCGTACGAGAGGCATCCATGGCGTCTGAGGGACCAGCGAGATCAAGGTCCTCAGCGGACGCCAGAATCTCGACTTCATCCTCAGACGCAGAGCGCGAAAGGTGCGGTGGGATTGGTGCCACCGCAAGTTCTTTGGCCTTAGAGGTCTTTCTCTTTGACTTCTCTCGCTGAACCTTGGGTTTCACCGGCTGGGAAGGCTTCACTGATTCAGTCTCCGGGACAGAGGAGGATCGTGAAGCCCTACGCCCGGCCGCTGGTGAGGACTTATGCCACTGGCGGCCGTCATCCTTCCCGCTGGTGGAACTATGGGAAGGAAGGGTCCCAAGGGAACTCTTACGGGCGAGAGTAGCCGAAGAAGTTAGACGCTTCTCCGGCTGAGAAGCGGGGACAGACGTCCCCGATGAGTGGGAGGAGGTTGCTCCTGAGGTAGGTGGTGCAGGAGCAACCGTTTTTTTTTTTTTTTTGGTAGGGTTTAAGGGCGCTCAACTGCTGAGGTCATTAGCGCCCAGTCACTGGTGTTAGAGCACAAGGAACCTGCTAAAACTCAAGGGGATGGGGGGACATCAAAAGGACCGGACAAAGATGCAGATGAAATAAGTAAAAAGGTTAAATGTCTTTGGTCAAGCCAGTTAAAGTTATAAAACGCAGAAGACGAGCAGCTGCTCGAGCGTCATCAGCTAAAACATCCGGTAAGGTAGATGGCAGGGACAGGACAACACGAAATTGACTAAAACGGGGACACGACAATAAAACATGGCGCACCGTTAATGCCTGACCACAAGGGCACTGCGGGGCTGGGTCACCAGAGAGCAGGTAGCGGTGGCTAAACCGGCAATGCCCAATCCGCAACCTGGTCAGAAGGACCTCCTCGCGCCGAGATGGTCGGGAGGAAGTTGTCCAAGCAGTTGGGAGCGGTTTTACTGCCTGGAGCTTGTTTCCTTGGAGGGATGACCAAGCATCCCACCACAAGGACACAAGCCGCTTACAGACATCCCCACAAACGTCAGATGACGGGACACAATGGGAGGCTGGCCGAGGCTGGAGGACTGCAGCCTTGGCTGCAGCATCCGCAGCCTCATTCCCAGGCACTCCTACATGTCCGGGGACCCACAGAAAGCTGACAGAACCGCCATTATCAGCGAAACAATGGAGGGACTGCTGTATTCGTTGAATCAAGGGATGGACCGGATAGGGAGCCCCAAGGCTCTGAAGAGCACTGAGTGAGTCAGTGCAGAGGACATACGATGAATGACGGTGGCGGCGGGCATACTGAATGGCCTGATGGAGAGCAAAAAGCTCGGCCGTAAAGCTGGAACATTGGTCAAGGAGCCGGTATTTAAAGGTGGCGGTCCCGACGACAAAGGCACAGCCGACACCATCGTCAGTTTTGGAGCCATCGGTGTAAATAAAGGTGTGACCAGCAAGTCGAGCACGAAGTTCGACAAACCGGGAGCAATACACTGCAGCCGGAGTACCCTCCTTCGGGAGTGAGCTGAGGTCGAGATAAATACGAACCGGAGCCTGGAGCCAAGGTGGTGTCGGGCTCTCACCCTCTCTGAAGGTGGTAGGGAGGGCAAAATCCAATTGTCGAAGCAGGCGACGGAAGCGGACTCCGGGGGGCAGCAGGGCAGACACATATAACCCGTACTGACGGTCGAGAGAATCGGCGAAGAAGGACTTGTAAGAGGGGTGTTCGGGCATAGACAACAGCCGGCAGGCATACCGACACAGCAGTATGTCGCGCCGGTAGGTCAACGGTAACTCGGCAGCTTCAGCGTAAAGACTCTCGACAGGACTAGTGTAGAAGGCTCCAGTCGCAAGACGTATCCCCCGATGGTGGATGGAGTTGAGCCGGCGTAAGAGGGATGGCCGAGCGGACGAGTAGACGAAGCTCCCATAATCCAGCTTCGATCGGACTATGGACCGATACAAGCGAAGCAGGACAGTGCGATCCGCTCCCCAAGATGAACCGCTAAGAACTCTGAGGACATTAAGGGAACGTGTACAACGGGCCGCCAAGTAAGAGACATGTGGAGACCAACACAGTTTCCGGTCCAATGTGAGCCCTAGAAACTTAGTTGTGTCCACGAATGGGAGAACAACGGGACCGAGATGTAAGGATGGCGGAAGGAACGCTTTATATCGCCAAAAGTTGATACAAACCGTCTTCTCTTCGGAGAACCGGAAGCCATTTGCCACGCTCCATGAGTAGAGGCTGTCTAGACAACGCTGGAGGCAGCGCTCCAGGAGGCTTGTTCTCTGGGCACTGCAGTAGATCGCGAAGTCATCGACAAAGAGAGAGCCTGAGACATTAGGTGGAATGCAATCCATAATTGGATTGATCGCGATGGCAAAAAGGGCTATGCTCAAGACGGAGCCCTGAGGCACTCCGTTCTCCTGGAGGAAGACGTCGGACAATACGGAACCCACACGTACCCTAAACTTTCGATCCGTTAAAAAGGAAACAATAAAAAGGGGCAGACGACCGCGTAGGCCCCACTTGTGCATAGTGCGGAGGATACCTCCTCTCCAACAGGTATCATAAGCCTTCTCCAAGTCGGAGAACACGGCTACCGTTTGGCGCCTTCGCAAAAAGTTGTTCATGATGAATGTCGACAAGGTCACAAGGTGGTCAACAGCGGAGCGGCGGCGACGAAAGCCGCATTGGACATTAGTAAGTAGTCGTCGAGATTCAAGAATCCAGACTAACCGAGCATTAACCATGCGCTCCATCACCTTACAGACACAGCTTGTAAGAGAAATGGGGCGGTAACTAGAAGGAAGGTGTCTATCCTTCCCGGGTTTGGGTATAGGAACAACAACGGCGTCACGCCAACGCATGGGGACCTGACCTTCGGTCCAGACGCGATTGTAGGTACGAAGAAGGAAGCTTTTGCCCGCCGGAGAAAGGTGCGCCAGCATCTGAACGTGAATGGCATCTGGCCCCGGAGCAGAGGACCGGGACAGTGCAAGCGCACGTTCGAGTTCCCGCATAGTAAAGGGGGCATTGTAAGTCTCCAGATTCAGCGAGTGGAAGGAAGGTCGCCGAGCCTCGTCTGCCTCTTTCCTGGGAAGGAAGGCAGGATGGTAATGGGCGGAGCTTGAAACCTCCGCGAAAAAGCGGCCAAAGGCGTTGGAGACAGCCACAGGATCAACAAGGACCTCATTACCTGAGGTCAGGCCAGGTACTGAGGAGTGGGCCTTAATGCCCGACAGCCGGCGCAGGCTACCCCAAACAACGGAAGAGGGAGTAAAACTGGTAAAGGAGCTCGTGAAAGAGGCCCAGCAAGCTTTTTTGCTGTCTTTGATGACTCTACGGCATTGCGCTCGGAGTCGTTTGTATTCAATACAATTCGCCAACGTAGGATGGCGGCGAAAGGTGCGTAAAGCACGTCGTCGAGCACGGATAGCGTCCCTACAAGCCTCGTTCCACCAGGGGACGGAAACGCGACGTGAAGAAGAAGTAGTACAAGGTATGGAACGTTCGGCAGCATTGATAATAACAGCCGTGAGGTATTCGACCTGACTGTCACAACTGGAAAAATCGCGGTCCGGAAAGGTCGCCAGGGAGGAGTAAAGTCCCCAGTCAGCTTTCAGTATGTTCCAGCGCGAAGGACGTGGGGATGGGGTGTGGTGCAGGAGACGAACGACACAGGGGAAGTGGTCGCTCGAATAGGTGTCAGAAAGGACATACCACTCGAACCGACGGGCAAGAGTGGTAGAACAGATCGAGAGGTCCAAGTGGGAGTAGGTATGAGTAGAGTCCGAGAGGAAAGTCGGGGTGCCGGTATTGAGGCAGACAAGATTGAGATGGTTGAAGACATCCGCCAAGAGTGAGCCTCTTTGACAGGATGCAGGAGAGCCCCAAAGGGGATGATGGGCATTGAAGTCGCCAAACAATAAGAACGGCGGGGGAAGCTGATCGATCAGGTGCATCATGTCAGCCCGACTAACAGCAGATGACGGTGGAGTGTAGATGGTACAAACTGAAAAAGTAAAAGCAGAAAGAGTAATGCGGATAGCTATTGCTTGGAGTGGGGTGGTCAATGGGATGGGATGGTAATAGACATCGTCCCGAACGAGCAACATGACCCCACCATGAGCTGGGATACCGTCCACAGGGGTGAGTTCATACCGCTCCGAGGTATAGTGGGAAAAGGCAATACGGTCAGTCGGGCGCAACTTGGTTTCCTGGAGACCAAGGACGAGCGGACAGTGCAGGCGGAGGAGCAGTTGTAATTCCTCCCGATTAGGTCGAATACCTCTTATGTTCCAATGAAACAACGCCATTGCTAGTCAAAAAGTTGGGGGAACGAGACGGGGAAGAGCTGGTCACCTCGATGGCCGCGGAGGGCCAGGTTGCGAGGCAACAACGCTACAACTGACGGCAGGCGGATCCGGTTCCATCGACTCGTCGCCAGCTGCGGCCGCTGTCCCTGATTGTGTAGGAGGGGCCGCATCATTTGCCGACAAAAGGCCGGCGGAACGCCTGGCAGCAGAGCGTCCCGGCGAAACTGAGGACGGCCGGGAGCAGCGACTCACGGATGAAGCGTCAGATGAAACGCGCCGGGGTGGAGAGGGGGATAGAGATTTCTTCTTGGAGGCCTTCTTGGAAGGCCGAGGAGGCACAGGGATGGTGGGCTGGACCCGAAGAAGGTCCTCACGCGCGGGGTCCGTTTTGGAACGCCGGACCTCGGAAGCTGGGGTCCGGAACGTTTCCCCGATGGACGCCTGAGAAGAGGATCGCTTCTCAGGTGGCGTGGGGGGAGGAGGAGGAGGAAGGGTGGCCCCTGGGGCAGGGGGGGTGGGGGCCACGGGGGAGGAGGAGTTGGAAGGGAGGGATTTGGGAGGCGGAGGCAGAGCCCCCTGACGGGCAGAGGAGGCGGAGGGGGGACAGGATAGAGGTGAGGATACAGCGGAAGGAGTGGACACAACGGAGGCAAACGAAGTGGCCAGTGACACGGGATGAAGGCGGTCATACTTCTTCCTGGCCTCAGAATAAGAGAGCCGATCCAAAGTTTTGATTGCTTGTATTTTTTTCTCCTTCTGATAGGCGGGGCAGTCTGGGGACCTAGGCGAGTGGACGCCAGGACAATTAGGGCACCGAGGTGGTGGGGTGCAAGTATGTTCCTCACGAAGAGGACGTCCACAGTCGCCACAAAGGGGCTCAGCCTCACACCGGGACGACATGTGCCCAAAGCGCAAACACCTAAAACAGCGCATAGGAGGCGGGACGTAAGGTGGCACATCGCACCGGTAGCACATCACCTTTACCTTCTCTGGGAGAACGTCCCCCTCGAAGGCGAGGATAAAGGCCCCGGTGTCGATGCGACGGTCTTTGGGGCCGCGCTGGACTCGCCGGACGAAAAGCACGCCGCGGCGCTCCTGGTTGGCCCTGAGCTCCTCATCAGATTGTAGCAGGAGGTCACGATGAAAAATGACCCCCTGCGTCCTATTTAGTGCCAGATGTGGGACAATGGAGACTGGGATGTCCCCTAGGCGGTCGCACGCCTGGAGTGCCGCCGATTGTGTGGCAGAGGTGGTCTTGATAAGAACGGACCCTGATCGCATCTTGCTGAGAGCCTCGATTTCCCCGAAGACGTCCTCAATGTGTTGAACAAAGAACATGGGCTTGGAGGTGGCGAACGTCCCCCCATCTGTTCGAGAACAGACCAAATAGCGGGGGAAGTACTTCGCCCCAAGCCGGCGGGCCTGTCCCTCCTCCCATGGAGTGGCCAAGGGGGAAAGGGCAGGAGAACCAGAACTAGAAATGGTACCTTTTCTTTTGGAAGACTCGGCCGCAGAGCGACCTGATACATGTTGACGTTTCATGTGCGAAACGTCCGCCCCGATACCACCCACTCCGACCAGGGGCTCTCCCCACGGGCGCCACCCAGCCGCAGCAAGGGCCACCTGGCAGGATGACCATTGCCGGGAGTCCTGATGCCCCAAGGAGACGGGCATCTACTCCTTGGCCAACGTGGGGAGGGTGCAGCTCAGGTATCGGCAGTACGATCCCTGTGTTGTCAGGGGGCTACAACCTAGAGGGTACATGACGACCCCACCACAACGGGCTGGCTACCGTGCTGGATTTCTGGTGCCATGGAAAGTCCATCATGATCGCTGGTGCAGATGGAGATGCACTATGGGCGTAACTTGGACAACCCATCAGGCGTTTAGGCCCAATTTGAGGAATAATGGGGATGGTGACAACGCCGGTGCAATGCTGAGTGCCAAGGTCTTAGTGCACTTAGGACCAGTGGTACACCATGTAAGGTGTCCTTCCCCAAAAGGCTCGTACTTCTGTAGAATTTTGAAAAATGGAGGTCAAACCCCAAGGGGGACCATCACATTAAGGCCAAAACATTGGAGACTCCTTTTAGTCGCCTCTTACGACAGGCAGGAATACCGCGGGCCTATTCTTGCCCCCGAACCCGCAGGGGGGCAGGAGCAACCGGTTGTGTAGAGCCCCCCCCCACGGGCAAGGGGGCAGGAGGAGTCTTACTGCTTATCGAGCTGGCTGGAAGTCTCGAAACTGATGGGGCTAGCACAGTTGTTGTAGCAGCTGCATAAGAAGATGTCATTCTCACGGGATGGAGTCTGTCATATTTCCTTTTGGCCTCAGTATAGGTCAGCCGGTCCAGGGTCTTATATTCCATGATTTTGCGCTCTTTATGAAAGACTTTGCAGTCAGGCGAGCAAGGGGAATGATGCTCTCCGCAGTTGACACAGATGGGAGGCGGGGCACATGGAGTATCGGGATGAGATGGGCGTCCACAATCTCGATATGTGAGGCTAGAAGTACAGCGAGAGGACATATGTCCGAACTTCCAGCACTTAAAGCACCGCATCGGGGGAGGGATGTAGGGCTTGACGTCACAACGGTAGACCATCACCTTGACCTTCTCCGGTAATGTATCACCCTCGAAGGCCAAGATGAAGGCACCGGTAGCAACTTGATTGTCCTTCGGACCCCAATGAACGTGCCGGACGAAATGAACACCTCTACGCTCTAAGTTGGCGCGCAGCTCGTCGTCAGACTGCAAAAGTAGGTCGCTATGGAAAATAACTCCCTGGACCATATTTAAACTCTTATGTGGTGTAATGGTAACGTGAACATCCCCCAACTTGTCACAAGCAAGTAACCTGCGTGACTGGGTGGAGGATGCCGTTTGTATCAGTACTGACCCAGAGCGCATTTTGGACAACCCCTCCACCTCCCCAAACTTGTCCTCTAAATGCTCGACGAAGAACTGAGGCTTTGTGGATAGAAAAGACTCCCCATCAGCTCTCGTGCAGACTAAGAATCGGGGCGAATAACTATTACCTCCATCCTGAGACTTACACTCCTCCCACGGCGTGGCCAGAGAGGGGAACGTTTTCGGATCGTACTTTTGAGCATTAAATTGAGCCCGAGAACACTTAAGAGACTGCTGGCAGCTGGCCGCCAGCGAGAGATGATGTACCACGTTTCATTGCGGGTCATCCGCCCTGATGCCACCTACTCCGACCAAGGACCCTCCCCACGGGCGCCACCCAGCCGCAGCAATAGCCACCTGGCAGGATGTCCATTGCCGGGAGTCCTGATGCCCCAGGGAGACGGGCATCTACTCCTTGGCATACGTGGGGAGTTAACGGCGCAGGCATCAGTAGAGCGATCCCTGTGTTGTCAGGGGGCTACAACCAATAGGGTACATGACGGCCCCACCACAACGGACTGGCTACCGTGTTGGATCTTAGGTGCAAAAACGTCCAAGGTCATCGTCGCAGTTACAAGCAACACTGCAGAGTGCAGCGTGGTAATCGCACCCAGTGACGTATCCCCGCCCAAGAGACTGAAAATGAGCGGGACACCATTGCAACGACGAAAAAGTTGGCTAAAGGTCTCAATGCACGACGGATACAGTGCACCATGTAAGGCGCCCTTCCCCAATTGGCTCGCTCTTCGGAATAATTTAGAAAGATGGAGGTAAACCCGAGAGGGGACCATCACATAAGGCCCAAACATTTGAGACTCCTTTTAGTCGCCTCTTACGACAGGTAGGAATACCGCGGGCCTATTCTGATCCCCGAACCCGCAGGGGGGGAAGAAGAGCGGCAGAGATGCCTTGCACCACTACATCAATTGAATTCGAGAGGCAGGTGTCAAAGCGGACAGCAGACATGTATAAAGGCCAACTGGCCCTACGGAATGCTCAACGTGGAGAACTGTCTGCCTGGCGACAGCAGGGGAACGACAATGTCACTGGAAAGTGGTCACTGTCACAAAGGTCATCATGGGATGACCAATGTAAGGAAGCCACGAGGGCAGGGGAGGAGATCATGAGATCAATAGCAGGGAAGGTGCCATGAGTGGCACTGAAGTGGTTAGGAGACCCATCGTTGAGGGGAGACAAATCGAAGTGTGTGATAAGTTTGTCGATTAGGATATCCCGACCCGTTGAAGTGACACTCCCCCAGAGTAGATGGTGGGCATTGAAATCCCCAAGGAGGAGAAACAGGGCTGGTAGTTGCTGGATTAAGGTAGATAGTGCAACATAAGCAAGTGATCGACCTGGAGGGAGGTAGACATTGCAAAGGATGATTGCCGGAATCCTTTGCACTCTAACCGCTATCACTTCCAAGGTGGTACATAGAGGGATCCAGTCACTAAGGACATCGAAGTGAATCAAAGTGCTGACCCCACCAGAAGCTATCCCAGGGCCAGCATGGTTCCGACAGAATGCCCAATAACCACAGAAAGTTGGAGAGTGGTCATCACGGAAATGTGTTTCTTGGAGAAAAAGACAAAAGGCAGAACGAGAGGAGACAAGACGTTGCATTTCCAGTAGGTGACGATAGTATCCATTGCAGTTCCACTGGATGATTGTTTGGCATGAGTCCAAGGTAGGCCGAAGGAGCCAAGGAGGAGGTCAGGTCACTTTGTCAGTAGTTGTCACCGACAAGGATGGGGTGACCATAAATAAGATGTCAGACTCAGATTGTGAGAGGGGAGTTGGCACCTCTGAGGGCACTGGGGGCGCCTTGTAGTGGGATTTATGTTTCTCCTCCTCTTTCTGAGGTGAGGGAGGACAGGACACAGGGGGAGTACAGGTGTCTGCAAGATTGGGGACCGAAAGAGAGTGGGCGACCTTGGGGCGCACAGATGGTGCGCAACATGGCCGAGTGTTGGGCAAGAGTCTTCTGGCCTGAGCAACGTCGGGGAGAGGTTTCCTGGAAGGGAGCCTGATTACCAGCAGATGCCGAAGAAGGGGGGCACTACTTCTAGGGAGCGATTCCCTGACGGGTGGTCGTGGGAACTGCAGAGGAGGTGGAAGGGAGATTTGGTTTTTTTTTTTTTGTTTGTGGTTTTAGGGCGCAAAACTTCTATGGTCATTAGCGCCCAGCCCGTGACGTAGAAAACAGGAAAAAACGAAATTTAAAATCAGCAGCAATGGAAACAAAGTCAGAAAATTTGAGGAACTAAAGGCAGAAGGAATGCTTAAAAGTCCACTATAGAAAGGGGTTGGTTGTCCCCCAAAAAAAAGCTTCAAATAACTGACGTCATTTCACTGTCACTAATAAACTGTAGAACGCGGTCAGCTGAGCGCGTGTCATCTGCTAAAATCGACGATAGATCAATTGATAGCTGTAGACGGGAGCGTAACGGATTAAAATAGGGGCATTCAATTAAAAGGTGTCTGACCGTCCACAGTTGAGAGCAGTGGGGACAGAGTGGGGGAGGATCACCGCTTAAAAGATGTCGATGACTAAAAAGACAGTGCCCTATCCGGAGTCGAGCTAAAATTACCTCCTCCCAACGACGCGTTCGGGAGGAAGAGGTCCAAGCGCAAGGAACGGCTTTCACTTCCCACAATTTATTGTGGGGAAGTGTTGACCAATGCGCATGCCATAAATGAGTAACTTGGCGACATAAACCGCTCCGTAGATCGGTAAACGGAAGAGACTGAAGAGCTGGCCGAGGAAGAGAGACTGCAGCCTTGGCCGCTATATCGGCCGCCTCATTTCCACAGATACCAGCGTGTCCCGGGAGCCAGAGGAACGCCACTGAGACGCCCCCCAGGTGGAGCAAGCGCAGACAGTCCTGAATCCGGTGGACCAGAGGGTGCACAGGGTAAAGAGCTTGGAGACTTAGGAGAGAGCTGAGAGAATCTGAGCAGATTACGTACTGTATCCGCTGATGGCGGCGGATGTAGTGGACAGCCTGGAGAACAGCGTAAAGCTCCGCAGTATAAACCGAACACTGGTCGGGAAGCCGAAAGTGATTTGGGGTGTCGCCAACAATATAGGCACTCCCTACACCTAACGATGTTTTCGAGCCATCGGTGTAAATAAATGTGGCTTCTGTCATTTGTGCACATAGAGCAGCAAATGCCCGACGGTAAACAAGTGTAGGGGTACCATCCTTGGGAAATTGACATAGGTCTCTGAGCAAGTCGATCCGGGGACGGTGCCAAGGCGGTGCTGTACCCCAAGTTGTCAAGAAGGTTTTAGGAAAACGGTAGGAAAGAGAATGGAGCAGTTGACGGAAGCGGACTCCCGGGGGTAGTAGGGAGGAGGAGCGGCCTGCATACCCGACATCAAAGGAGGCGTCGAAAAAAAGGTTATGGGCTGGATTAGCAGGCATGGAAGACAGATGGCTAGCATAACGACTCAGAAGGACTGCCCGCCGATTGGACAGCGGAGGTTCAGCAGTCTCAGCATAAAGGCTTTCCACAGGGCTGGTGTAAAAAGCTCCAGACACTAAACGTAATCCACGGTGGTGGATAGAGTCGAGACGCCGAAGAATAGACGGCCGAGCAGAGGAGTAGACTATGCTTCCATAATCCAATTTCGAGCGCACTAAGGCGCGATAGAGGCGGAGAAGGACCACCCGGTCCGCTCCCCAAGAGGTACCATTCAGGACACGGAGGGTGTTAAGGGAACGCAGGCAACGAGCCGAAAGATAGGAAACGTGGGAGGACCAGCACAGTTTTCTATCAAACATAAGACCCAAGAATTGAGCGACGTCGGAAAACGGAAGGTTGACAGGACCGAGATGTAAGGAGGGCGGAAGAAACTCCTTACGTCGCCAAAAATTAACACAAACGGTCTTACTGGGTGAGAAACGGAAGCCGGTTTCGATGCTCCACGAGTGGAGGCGATCGAGACATCCTTGAAGACGTCTTTCAAGAAGGCTGGTCCGTTGAGAGCTGTAGTAGATCGCAAAATTGTCCACAAAGAGGGAGCCCGAGACATCAGGAAGGAGACAATCCATAATTGGATTAATGGCGATGGCAAACAGTACAACACTCAGCACGGAGCCCTGGGGTACCCCGTTTTCTTGGGAGAAAGTACGGGAGAGAGTAGTGTTCACCCGCACCCTAAATGTGCGCTCTGCCATAAATTCGCGAAGAAAAAGGGGCAGCCGGCCTCTAAAGCCCCAAGAGAACAGTGTGCGGAGGATGCCTGTCCTCCAACAGGTATCGTACGCTCTCTCCAGATCAAAAAATATTGCTACTGTTTGGCGTTTCCGGAGAAAATTGTTCATGATATAAGTGGAGAGAGCAACAAGATGGTCAACAGCAGAACGATGCTGTCGGAATCCGCATTGGGCTGGTGTTAAAAGACTGCGGGACTCCAGCCACCAAGCTAAACGGTAATTCACCACACGCTCCAAAACCTTACAGACACTACTCGTGAGAGAAATGGGGCGATAGCTAGAGGGGAGATGTTTGTCCTTTCCAGGTTTCGGAACGGGAACGACAATAGCTTCCCGCCATCGCCTGGGAAAGGTACTGTCGGTCCAAATTCGATTATAAAGGCGAAGGAGGTAACACAGGCTATGGGTTGATAAATGCAGCAACATTTGGGCATGGATACCATCCGGTCCTGGGGCGGAGGAGCGAGAAGAAGAGAGTGCATGTTGGAGTTCGCGCATGGAGAAAACAGTATTGTAGCTTTCGCGATTTTGAGAGGAGAAAGCAAGATGTCGCACTTCCGCTGCACGTTTCTTCGGGAGAAACGCTGGCGGGTAATTTGAAGAGCTCGAAATCTCAGCAAAGTGCTGACCCAATGAGTTAGAAATTGCGACGGGGTCCACTAAGGTATCATGCGCGACAGTGAGCCCAGAGACCGGGGAGAAACTAGGCGCGCCTGAGAACCGTCGAAGCCGACTCCAAACTTCCGAGGAGGGAGTGAAGTTGTTAAATGAGCTAGTAAAGAATTTCCAGCTTGCCTTCTTGCTATCGCGGATGACGCGACGGCATCGCGCACGGAGCTGCTTATATCGGATACAGTTGGACAAAGTTGGATGGTGACGGAAAATGCGAAGAGCACGTCGCCGCTCACGTATTGCGTCACGGCATGCCTCGTTCCACCAAGGAACTGGAGGGCGCCGGGGCAATTCGGAGGTGCGTGGTATTGAACGTTCCGCAGCTGTGAGAATAACGTCGGTAAAATGTGTGACCTCATCGTCGACGCTGGGAAAGTGACGGTCATCGAATGTCGCTAGAGACGAAAAAAGTGTCCAATCGGCTTGGGCAAACTTCCAGCGTCGCGAGCGCATATATGGCAGTTGAGGCTGCAGTCGAAGAACACATGGAAAGTGGTCACTCGAGTGTGTATCATCAAGGGCGAACCATTCGAAGCGCCGAGCTAGCGGAACAGTACCGACCGCAAGGTCCAAATGGGATAAATTTGCCGTGGAGGCAGACAAAAATGTGGGGACCCCAGTGTTGAGGCAGACTAGATCTGCTTGGTGGAAGACGTCTAGCAATAGTGAGCCACGTGGACAAGGATGTGGAGATCCCCAAAGCGGGTGGTGGGCATTGAAGTCCCCAACCAGCAAATAGGGGGGTGGAAGCTGATCAAGAAGATGAAGGAGATCAGCTCGTGCCATTGGTGTAGACGATGGAATATATACCGTACAAAGAGAGAACGTGTATCCAGAAAGGGAAAGAAGGACGGCGACAGCTTGGAAGGAAGTGTTTAAGGGGATTGGGTGATAATGGAGAGTATCATGGAGCAGAATCATGAGTCCTCCATGGGCTGGAGTGCCTTCAACAGAGGGGAGGTCATATCGGACGGACTGAAAATGAGGGAGAATAAAGCGGTCATGGGGACGCAGCTTTGTTTCCTGAAGACAGAAGATGACCGGCGAGTAGGATCGTAAGAGGATCGACAATTCCTCCCGATTGGCGCGAATGCCGCGGATATTCCAGTGGATAATGGACATAGGGTGAACAGAAAATGGAGGAACGTCACCAAGGGTGCTGTCAACTCAACGACTGCTCAGAGCTTGCGACCGACAGCATGGAATGGCATTCAGTCGAAGGCAGAAGATCCTGATCCATAGGTTGGTCAGGAGCAGCTCCTGCCACCAACGATCGGCCAGTTGACCGGCCACCAACAGTGCGCCTTGGCGACACAGAAGATGGCCGAGGGCGATTTCCGCCAGGTGGTGCTGTAGATGGGACACGCCTTGGCGGAGAAGGAGAGGAACTGTGTTTCTTCGTAGCCTTCTTGGAGGTATGTTTAGATGAAGGAGGAACCGATGGTTGTGAAGTTGCAGTACGTAAAAACTCTTCACGAGAATGCTCTTTTTTTGAAGACTTGGCGTCTGACTTTTGGGCTCGAGATTTAGCAGAACCCGACGAAGGGTGAGCCATAGAGTGGGCAGGCGAAAGAGGTGAGGTTGAACGGGCGATCTTTGCGCTGGCCGATCTGACGACCGTGGTACTAAATGTGAGGTCGCAAGTCTGCGTGGCCGCCTCCTATGTTGGCCGAGGAGAAGCAAGGACAGCGCTGTATTTTCCTTTCTGAGGCACGGTGGGCTGTCGACTGGCGAGTAACTTTCGAGCAGCAAAGGTCGACACCTTTTCCTTCACTCTTATTTCCTGGATCAGCTTTTCGTCCTTAAAAACAGGGCAATCTCGAGAGGAAGCAGCGTGGTCACCCATACAGTTGATGCAGCGAGGGGATGGAGGTGGACAAGCACCCTCATGGGCATCCCTGCCACACGTAACACATTTGGCCGGATTGGAACAGGACTGGCTGGTGTGATTGAACCGCTGACATCGATAGAAACGCGTAGGGTTTGGGACATAAGGGCGAACGGAAATTATCTCATAGCCTGCTTTGATTTTTGATGGGAGTTGAACTTTGTCAAATGTCAAGAAGACAGTGCGGGTTGGAATGATGTTCGAGTCAACCCTTTTCATAACCCGATGAACAGCCTTGACACCCTGGTCAGACAGATAGTGCTGAATTTCTTCGTCAGACAATCCATCGAGGGAGCGTGTATAAACGACTCCACGCGAGGAATTTAAGGTACAGTGCGGTTCCACCCGGACAGGGAAGGTGTGGAGCAGAGAAGTACGCAGCAATTTTTGAGCCTGGAGGGCACTGTGTGTTTCTAACAACAGGGTGCCATTCCGTAATCTGGAACAAGACTTTACAGGACCCGCAATTGCGTCGACACCTTTCTGAATAATGAAAGGGTTGACCGTGGAAAAGTCGTGACCTTCGTCAGACCGAGAAACAACAAGGAACTGTGGCAACGATGGAAGAACCGTCTGTGGCTGAGACTCAGTGAACTTACGTTTGTGAGCAGACATAGTGGAAGGTGAGGAAACCATTGCGGAAGAATCCCCCATGATTACCGGCGTCTCCGATGGCGCGCTCCTCCCTTGTGGGGGCCCTCACCGAGGGCACACCCGCCTTAGGTGATTGTTCACACCTTAGGTCACACCTCCCGACAAACGGACGGAGGGACCAATCGGCACTTTCGGAAGGTATCAGCTCGGGTAATCACCCCTCCCTGGGCCTGGCCGTTACCAGGGGGTACGTACGTGTCCTGCCTGTCTACCCGGGGCGGGGAATTACGCGTTACCCCGTCACCGGCTACACATGGAAGTGCGTGGGTCGGCCTTCAGACACGCACAGGGAGGAAAAAAGAGAAAGGGAAAGGAAGGAAAAGGGGGTCTCAAACGCCGCAGCGGAGAATAGGGCAAGGTGAAGAGGGAAGGAAAAGAGAAGGACAGAGGAAGGACGAGGACTTGCAAGTGTAAAAGCGAGGAATGTGGAACAGTTTAGAGCGTCCGTCTCCGGACGTAGGCACAAACCATACTCCCAGAGGGGGAGAAAGGGAAGGAAAGAGCCAGAGGTGAGGGGGGGGGGGGGCGAAGATGGGGGACGGGGGGAGGGATGCGGAAAGGGAAGGGAAGGTATGCAGCCCGGAAAGGAAGGAGGGCCACATTAGCTCGGGGTCCCGTGCTCGCTACGCACGTGTCCACAAAAGAGTTGTGGACCCCCTGGGGGGGTGGAAGGGAGAGTGGGATGGGGCTGGAGTAAGGACGAGGGGGGAGGAGGAGGAAAGGAAGTAACAGTGGCAGAAGTTGAAGATAGTGACACCGGATGGAGTCTCTCATACTTTTGGCAAACCTCAGGGTAAGATATGCGATCCAGGGACTTTAATTCTTGTATCATCTTTTGTCTCTTGTAAGCCGGGCAATCCAGTGAGCGAGAGGAGTGGCGGTCAGCACAGTTGACACACACAGGTGGCAGAACAAAAGGGCTTCCCTCACGGACTGGGTGGCCACAGTCACCATACAAAGGGTCTGCCTTACAGCGGGAAGGCATATGCCCGAAACGAAGGCACCGAAAGCACCACATAGGTGGAGGGATGTACGGCTTCAGGTCACATCTGTAGCACATAACCTCGACCTTCTCTTGGAGGTTATTCCCCATGAAAGCCAGAATGAAGACGCCAGTATCGGTGTGGTTGTCTTTACAACCCTTCCGCACACACATAAAAAAAAAAAAAAAAGCCATGCCTCTCCAAATTAGCCCGGAGTTCCTCATCAGTTTGCAGGATGAGGTCCCTATGAAAAATGATGCCCTGGATCATACACAGAGATTGGTGAGGAGTGAGAGACACTGGGACTTTGCCGAGACGATCACAGGCATGAAGAGCTGTGGATTGGGTGGCAGAAGCAGCTTTGATCAACAGGGAGCCCAACCGCATCTTACTAAGAGGCTCCACTTCACCAAACTTGTCCTCCCGGCAACATCCTTATCTAGAAGAATTTATAGTAAGAAACAATGTAGATTACGATTATATATACTTACATGTATATTATTCTTACCTATAGTGTTATGTTATTCTGTAATTATTGCACAAAGTACAGTTGATCCTCAGTTTTATTAATTAATTTTAATTATCCACATGAAAATAAAGAGTATATGTAAGATTTTAACCCAAAACATCGTCATTGGTAAATATAATTCTTCTAGATAATTTCTTCTAGATTATGATGGAATTTGAGCTAATGTTACCATTACTTTTATCAAATTCGCCTAACTGATTTATAGCTTTTGCATGTTAACATGGATCTGAGCTGTTGCCCCGGTACACAGGAAGCCTACAACATCGTTTTGCAGAAAATAACTTTGTGTCTTGTCAGAATAGATCTAGAATGTAGACAGCACTTTTTTGTGTAATATTTCAAGTAATAATTCTTCTTCTGCATGTTGTCAACATAAATCAGAAAAAGGCATTCTTGTCAGTGCACGACCGACTCTTAATGTGATTTTCCATTGCCGCCTTTTGTGCTGTCAAGTTTACAACGAACAAAACTGAGAAGGATAACTAATGTTAATTCCAAGGGTCATATTTTTTTTTGCTTTTATCACTTTTATTCACATCCCAGCCAACAATATTCAGCGTAATCAGTAATGGTCATTACAATACACTCATATTCATTATAGCTACTAGATCACGATTTGCTTTGCTGTAAAACCACAAAAAGTAAAATTCATGGTAATAGTTAACAAACAAACTACAGCAAATGCTGCAACACGAAACAGCAACATTGGATGACACTGTTCACAAACTGTGAAAGGCTTAATTTATTCAAGTAATGAAATATATGTTAGAAATTAAACATTGGAAGACAAAATGTACATTATGTTTACTCAAATTAATTCAACAGCTATGATGAAAATTGTAGGTACAACTTACAATTTTGCAACTTCTTCACCTTTCCCACAAAATGTAGCTAGTTCATCTATGGCTTCTTCTCTAATCACTGTTGAGTCAACATCGAAACAAACTGCATCTGCCACTTTCCACATATTAATCACCTCATCTTTAGTTGCCATGTTCTTCACCTGGAAGGGGGGGGAAAAACTGCTTTTAAACCCACTCTGGTCTCCAGGGACCTTCATAAGCAACACTTTTCTAATTAAATTATCAGATGCCACTTCCTAAAAGGCAAGAAATAAAGTGAAGAGGTACACAGTTTTAGGTGAGCTATGGTTGTCAAAGAATTTAGGCCTATCTATAATATTCTAACAAGCTGTAGCTTATCTCGTATCACAAACACAGCCCCCAACAGATCAGAACATGAGATTGTGACCCAAATAATTTGTCTTCAAGCAAAACTTTGTACAATGTTTAAAAATATTTGACATTTCAGCAGCAGCTAAGAACTATGATTGGGACCAAGGTAATGTAGCTGTGAACAGGTGGCAGCTGTTAAAGTGGAAGTACTGATGATTTAGACAGGTTTAATATGGAAAGTTGTTTCTATGGGGTAATCACATGACTTATAAGAAGGTTCCTACTAATAAAGCCCAAGAGAAGTTCTGAAGGGGTGAGGGCACAATGAGTGGCCTTGAAATTAGATCAAATATGTTAACAATGAACTGTAATCAAGTGATAGGTTTGGAATCTTGGATGGTTATGAAGAATATCTGTAGATAACATGTAAATAAGTTTGTGTGGAAGCTTGCATGCAAGCATCCACGACTGTAATAATGAACTGAGGATAGGTCCACCTTTTTGCAAGTACACAAAATAATGTTTTTTAACACTCAAACATGATTCACATTAGTTGTGGCATCCTCAATGAGTTTTTCTTTCATTTTATTGAAATACATACATATATTATGTTTAGGTTAGGAAATACATTACACATGATTCTGTTATTTAATTTATATATGAACTTTACATTTTATTTTACATTATGTGTGTTCTGTGGTGACCAACTAAAATCAGCCACAGGTCTAAATTTGTGCATCATGTCGTCTGCAAACATGGGGGATGTTAGAAAATCATTTGCATTAAATTTTTGTTTATTATCTACTCTTAAAATGTATGTTCAAATAAAATTCATGGCATATCCCCATTTTTTAGCCGTGTGTGTGTGTGTGTGTGTGTGTGTGTGTGTGTGTGTGTGTGTGTGTGTGTGTGTGTGTGTGTAGGGGAGGGGGGTAGTAGAGAGAGGTTGTTGAGGACCAGTCAGAGAGAGGTTTTAGGACGCACATAAGCCCTTAGGCAGCCATACATTTTATTTAGTGGTTCGTCATGTTCCCTGCATCTTGTCAAAAAGGAGGACCATAAGGGATGTGGAATGAGTCAATGTATACATTAACAACAGACAGGGAACTTAATATTTATATTGAATTAACAATATGCTGTATCGCTTAGTGCTATTGAAGATTATAACATCTAAATTTGACAGAGTAAATTACAAAGAGCACTGCTACTTTGGAAAAAGCTGGTGCCACTTCAGTTTTACAACACAGTTGCTGTTTATCTGCTATTACTAGCTTAATATTTATTTCATTAGTGGCATTTTTCAGAGAAAATGTGTACTTACAACTACAAATTCTGAGTCCTATTTATAGTACATTACCACTTGCCATGTATCTATAGAATGAACACTGCTACTTCCCATTTAGCTAACAACATTTCAATCGCAGGTAATTTGTAGACGCAGTAGCTAATGACATAAGTGTTTAATTTTCTTTTAAATTAGTAGTGCTTCCCAGCAAAGTACATAACTATTATGAACTGTAGAAAAGAGTTTATACATGAAAACTACATTTTGCGTCTTGTATTGTGTATGGGTAAATGACATCTCAGGTGAAACTGATTTTTATTATCAGCAGCAAAAACTGTTAAGAAGTAAATATATTGGGAATTGATCTTTAAAAAGGCTTCTGCAAGACTGTATGTTTATCTACATTTTTGTTTTGTTTTTGACATTGATGGTCATGCTAGTGGTTCACCTTAGTTTTGAAAGCAGATAAAACTGACAATTTTCAAATAAAGGCACCAATGTTAACATATTGATAACTACTCAATTCATATAAAGTTTATAGTCTGAAAATACTTATCGTGTACAACTGATTTAGTGTCATTGGTATATCTGCAAGTAAGACTTAATTATAAACATTAGTACTGCTATTATTATCTTTAACTGCAAACACAGCAAATGAAATCACTATGCTGGACTTCATATTTTAGCACTACTTTGACACTTCCCAAATGCCTGGGACTGTATGATGTTCTGGGGGGATAATGCATGGAAACCCAATAAAGCGGCTTTTTGTAGTTGTCAGATGGATATTTTATCAATGCAAATGGTTCTCTAGTGCTAAGATCTTTTGGCCCTGCTCTCAGTGTACTGAGAACCACTTTCACTCTTTTACACCAGAGTTGTTATAGTTCAGTTTTCAAGTCCTTGTACCTGCTAAGTTTTCTTTAAGTTGTTTCATTTCGATTCTACTATCCCCTGGGATGAGAATGTCAATGATCCACATTTTCTTCTACTGCACAGTTATGATGCCTGGTGTATTGCGTTCCACCATTTGATCTTTCTCGAGTCCCAGAAAAATTTGGGAAGCTCGTTGTCGATAACTTTTTCTGGCTTATGGTCCCACCAGCAAATGATAACTATGACATAAGTTACAATGGATTAGTGACACCACAGCTATGTTTTTCCACTTTTAGTCAGTCCGCGTGATCTTTCTGCGACCACTCAAGACACAGTCAATTGTTTCAACTTCTTTGCAAAGTCAGCACATTGGGTCTCCTGTTGATTTCTTGATTCTGGCTTTGATGGTGTTACTTCTGATGGTATGTTTATGTGCAACTAAAAACCAATCCGTCAGTTTCCTTATTTAGTGTTCCTTTGGTTAGACAAGACGGAAATACGGAAGCGTCCGATCCCACCCGTCTGCTTTGACCCATGACGTCACAAATATGGCGGAAACAAAAACAAACACACACACTTTCCACAAGAAGCCTAATGACACTAACGGGACAAGCGCGGGAAATGGGGTGTTTTGGGTGGGGGGCAAACTAAATATAAACAAATTTAGACGCCTTGCGTAGCTACAACGTGTAAGTGAAGACAGCCATGCATGAATACCCACCCACCTCCCCAGGGGTCGTAACCCATGCAACCCGTAGAGGATAAAGATGCTTCAGTAGCTGATTAGTGTTTGTCTTTTACAAAAAAATCTCACGGGATAGAACGAACAGATCAGAAAGATAAATATAATAAACTAAAACAGACATTCGAGGAAACATAATTAAAATAAGTAATAAGTGTTTTTAAATTAAAAAAAAAAAAAAAAAAAAAAAAAATCTCACGAGATAGAACGAACAGATCAGAAAAGTAAATAAAATAACATAAAACAGAACTGGAGACAGCCACACTCAAACCAAACTCCGCGCCATCATGACATCACACACGACAACACCCTTACATCACGGGTCAAAGCCGACGCGTGGGATCGGACGCTTCTGTCGACCCGACAAGACCATGCATTTTCTTTATCTTGCCTTCAATGTTTTCCAGATAATACCCATGCATTATTTTTTGTTTTTTTGTGCAGGCTGTCATTGTAAGGCAGCTTTCCAGTATTAATTCTTGGTTTTCTGTAATTTGAAAACCTTTCTGTTGTCGACTTCTTTCCTGAATTTTTGGCTGTTTTTCACATAGTCTGCCAATGCATCCTTTTCTTCCATAGTAATTCGACACAAATGACAGAATAGAATGGAGGCACTACTGAAGTACATCACACTGTGCTAACACTACAAAAAAATCATAAAAAGTGGAAAAGTATACAAAAAGTTGACAACAGAGGCAACAAAGCTGTATTTTCTTTCCTAAGGTATGGGTTGAAACAAACAGTGCCCAAGTACTGCAGTGTGAAGACTAAGATTAAGTGTAACACGATAAACTGAAAAGAGCAGTCACTTACAATCCTACATAGCAACATAAGAAACAAACCAATTAAGATTGAGGTGGGCACTATGAGACCTACCTATTAACTAATTCACAAAATTCTCAAAACAACTAATTCACAAAATTCTCAAAACAGGAAATACTGAAATGATTGGCAACCAAGTTGAAGGAATACTTGCTTGCAAAGAGAGAAATCATACAATCAAGTAAATGTGCCTTAGGTGCAGAGAGCCCTGCACCTGTAAGAATCATCTGATTTATGAAAAATCAACAAAAATATGTAAATACTTTTAGTGATATATTTTTAAGTCTTTTAGCTATGAATTTGCATACATCAAAGTTTCTAAATCCCATACAGATTTTATTTTTGAACTTCCCCATTAAACTGGGCAATTATCAGTGGTTCAAGGCATAGGCTGCACTTCGTGACATTGAATTGTACATTTTTTCCATGAACAAAAATTAAGCAAATGAGATCTAATTACAAACGCATCTCACTACTTCTAATCCTCCCCTTTGTAGTCTGCTTTCATTTTCCCCATTCTTCAGAAAATAGCTTTTAGCAGAATATAGGTTCAATCATTAGTAACTCCATCACTGCTGGAGTTTAGTTTCTATACAGGAAGAGGTGCATTTACCAAATTTACACAGTTATACAAGAAATATTATCCTGTTGATATTTTCCAAAACTTCACCACAATTTTGATTATGTAGGACATAAAAATTTTTATTTGAAAATAGTGTAGAAATGCTATCTCCCCTGCACCCTCGGTCTTTGTGCAGTAAAAAAAAGTATCACATTAACATATTACAGTTTGACACAGAATCTCAATCCTAATGCACTTTTGCATTTTTCACAACAACAAAAATTTACAAAAGCTGAAATGGACTAAATTACTGCTCTATCAATCAACAAAGCAACCAATACACCCGATGTATAAATATAAAACAGCAAAATGATAATATTAAAACAAATGGTAGACCATAATCTTTTGGAACAACCAACACAGCTGATCCAGCCTGATAGAAAATGAAGACAGAAAGATTATTGCACCACAGAAACCACATCTTTAATCAGTAGATACATATTTAATCATTATTAGATATTTTATTACTTTTAATACACGCATTTGTTACCCTCTCTTCATTTTAACTCATATTATTGGATTGTTAAACTACTCTGTTTGCAAGCATAATTCCACATTTTAATTTAGAATAGATTTGTGTGTTTATGAATTTACCACAAATGTTCCATACACATGTGAGATGCAGCACTGGTGATTACATTTTTCACAGGTATGTTTGTTTCTTTTCAGGTTGTGCTGAATTTTTTATTTCTCTGATTACAATTTTCACATTTTTACTAGATGTTTGGCCTATGAAAAATGGGAAAGCTGTTGATGTTGCTGAATAAAGTCATTCGACTTATGGCTGTCAAAAATATTTACTGCAATTGCAGATTCAATACTCTGCCATTGTCAAGCATGGTGGGATGAGACATTCCCATCAGCCTGAAACCAAATACATGTGGCGGTACAAGGCTGTGCACTGTTCCACACACCATGCAAGCACAAGCTATGTAGCCAAGACATTACAAGCCATCAGATAGCAAAGACACATCCGCTGAAGTACAACACTTGTGTCAATGTGAAATATTAACATAAATATTTTTACTTTCCTTGAACCAACATAAAAAAGTTACATGAAAAGAGCAAGATTTATTCTCTTAATGTTATGTTTGGAAAGTAACTATTACCGTGATTGTTCCATAGTATATCAATATTTGTAACAGGTACACATATAGGAAACACTGTCTTCACTTATTTATATTACCAACTCCATAAGAACATAAAAGTTGTTGGAACCTCATGGGCATATAAATCAGTGCTGATCAGACAACAGGTGGAAAAAAAAATTACTACTAAACATAAACATACTTTCGGCTGCAATGATGTGGTCAGAGGAAATGGCCATTTCTTATGATCTTGAGCAGTGAATTGACTGATGCTTTTCTCACACACATTGTGAATTGCAAGATGACAATTCCTTGAAATAACACAGAGTTCACAAGAAACTAAATGCAACAAAGTTTCTGCTTCTGTCTTGGAATATTTGAATGAGAGCAGATTTTGTCACATGATTATCAGTTCTGACGATTAATTACCAGAAATTCCATTACACTATTTCCAACAGTGTCATTGTATGTTTGCTAGAAAACACTTCCCCCCCGCCCGCAACATCACATGCAAGTAATATGCCCTACCGCAAAGTCTTCGGCTCCGGGTGGTCTCTGTTTGCGCTCAGTCCGGTCACTGCAGCTCCCCATTGCTCTGAGGCACGCAAAGTTAGATCTATGTTTAGGTGTGAAGACGCTGAGAGTATAACATGACAACATTTTGGAACACATTGCGTAAGCACATAAACTACCGTTCGTCTGCGAAAGTGTTTATAACTATCTGAACGTACTTTTCGACTATCTATACACAACTGTCACAAACTTTTTACTGTATATTCTATGAATTCTTTGTACCTTTAAATTACTTCTCTTTGATCTACGTGCTTTTTCGAAGTGTCAGCTGCTGTTGCTGCAAGGACGAAACTGAATGCCTTGACCCCGCATGGGCTACGGCACCCCCCTTAACGAACATCAACTAAACTGTGTATTTCCCAATAACCTGATAACAGGCTTAGCATTTTCCAGCTGGTCCGCATTCATGCCGCAACTTAAATACAGGGCTGCCAACAGATATACCAACCTCGCAAACAGGGACATCAAGAAAACAGCGACAAAACAACAAACGCTGCCAACCGACAGACGACGTGAAGAGATCGACATTTGCTATGAAAATCGAGATACACGAAAATTGTGTTAGATTAGATTAGATTAGATTAATACTAGTTCCATGGATCATGAATACGATATTTCGTAATGATATGGAACGAGTCGAATTTTCCAATACATGACATAATTAGGTTAATTTAACAACATACTTAAGTTAATATAACAACTTTATTTTTTTGTGTTTTTTTGTTTTTCTTTATTTTTTATTTTATTTTTTTAATTTTTTTTCTTAATTTATATCTAAAAATTCCTCTATGGAGTAGAAGGAGTTATCATTCAGAAATTCTTTTAATTTCTTCTTAAATACTTGTTGGTTATCTGTCAGACTTTTGATACTATTTGGTAAGTGACCAAAGACTTTAGTGCCAGTATAATTCACCCCTTTCTGTGCCAAAGTTAGATTTAATCTTGAATAGTGAAGATCGTCCTTTCTCCTAGTATTGTAGTTATGCACACTGCTATTACTTTTGAATTGGGTTTGGTTGTTAATAACAAATTTCATAAGAGAGTATATATACTGAGAAGCTACTGTGAATATCCCTAGATCATTAAATAAATGTCTGCAGGATGATCTTGGGTGGACTCCAGCTATTATTCTGATTACACGCTTTTGTGCAATAAATACTTTATTCCTCAGTGATGAATTACCCCAAAATATGATGCCATATGAAAGCAATGAGTGAAAATAGGCGTAGTAAGCTAATTAACTAAGATGTTTATCACCAAAATTTGCAATGACCCTTATTGCATAAGTAGCTGAACTCAAACGTTTCAGCAGATCATCAATGTGTTTCTTCCAATTTAATCTCTCATCAATGGACATACCTAAAAATTTGGAATATTCTATATGCTTCTGATTAAGGTCTATATTTATTAATGGCGTCATACCATTCACTGTACGGAACTGTATGTACTGTGTCTTATCAAAATTCAGTGAGAGTCAGTTTACAAGGAACCACTTAGTAATTTTCTGAAAGACAGTATTGACAATTTCATCAGTTAATTCTTGTTTCTCAGGTGTGATTACTATACTTGTATCATCAGCGAAGAGAACTAACTTTGCCTCTTCATGAATATAGAATGGCAAGTCATTAATATATAATAAGAACAACAAAGGACCCAAGACTGACCCTTGTGGAACCCCATTCTTGATAGTTCCCCAGTTTGAGGAATGTGCTGATCTTTGCATGTTACGAGAACTACTTATTTCAACTTTCTGCACTCTTCCAGTTAGGTACGAATTAAACCATTTGTGCACTGTCCCACTCATGCCACAATACTTGAGCTTGTCTAGCAGAATTTCATGATTTACACAATCAAAAGCCTTTGAGAGATCACAAAAAATCCCAATGGGTGGTGTTCGGTTATTCAGATGATTCAATATTTGACTGGTGAAAGCATATATGGCATTTTCTGTTGAAAAACCTTTCTGGAAACAAACTGACATTTTGTTAGTACTTCATTTTTACAGATATGTGAAGCTACTCTTGAATACATTACTTTCTCAAAAATTTTGGATAAAGCTGTTAGAAGGGAGATTGGACGGTAATTGTTGACATCAGATCTATCCCCCTTTTTATGCAAAGGTATAACAATAGCATATTTCAGTCTATCAGGGAAAATGCCCTGTTCCAGAGAGCTATTACACAGGTGGCTGAGAATCTTACTTATCTGTTGAGAACAAGCTTTTAGTATTTTGCTGGAAATGCCTTCAATTCCATGTGAGTTTTTGCTTTTAAGCAAGTTTATTATTTTCCTAATTTCAGAGGGAGAAGTGGGTGAGATTTCAATTGTATCAAATTGCATAGGTATGGCCTCTTCCATTAACAGCCTAGCATCTTCTAATGAACACCTGGATCCTACTATATCCACAACATTTAGGAAATGATTATTAAAAATATTTTCAACTTCTGACTTTTTGTTCGTAAAGTTGATGGTAATACTGTCTTCCTCTGCTCTTGGTTGACCTGTTTCTCTTTTAATAATATTCCAAATTGTTTTAATTTTATTATCAGAGTTGCTGATTTCAGACATGATACACATACTCCTGGATTTTTTAATAACTTTTCTTAATATAACACAGTAGTTTTTATAATTTTTGATAGTTTCTGGGTCACTACTGTTTCTTGCTGTCAGATACATTTCCCTTTTCCGGTTACAAGATATTTTTATACCCTTAGTAAGCCATGGTTTGTTACAAGGTTTCTTACGAGTATATTTAACTATTTTCTTGGGGAAGCAGTTTTCAATTGCATTTACAAAAATGTCATGAAATAAATTATATTTTAAATTGGCATCAGGTTCACGGTACACCTCATCCCAGTCTAACTGCTGTAGGCTTTCCCTGAAATTTGCAATTGTTAAATCGTTGACTGAACGTACTACTTTGGAGGACTGTTTAGTATTGCTGAATGGATGCCAGGTGTCAACAAGCTTCTATGTAAAAATATGTTTTGACTTTTGAATTATTCACTATTCAGAGACTTTACACCGAAAGCACGATTCCTCTCCTGACTTCTCAAATATATCGTGGTATTAGGGCTTCGTTGTAATCTTAAAGTTCACGAAAGCTTCACATATTCTGCCCACAGTCGGATTGTATGGTACAATTCACAGAGTAGAAATATTTTCTCTGGGGCCATTTCCAGGTTTCCTGTCTAGAGTAATACACATGTGCTACTAATCAAAATTCGTCTTTCACGGCGAAAATGACCAGCAGTGATGAATTGAAAGCGCACAGCAGCGGTGGACATGGTGGCAGATATGAAACACTGAATAATTTCCACTTCATAAACTCATTATTCTTGTTCATCACTTTGATAGTAAGAGATTCAGTCAGACCTTAAAATGAGCTAGACATTAGAACGAGCACTTTCACAACACAATTGTGGGCCAAATACTTATTGTGAAATGCTTCAGAAACCAAAACTGTGGTACAATTCAGTACAGTTTTTCAAGGATTAAATAAGGAAAAAGTTAAAGTATTGATCACATTTTTTAGCATAGATGTTCACACATGCAGTAAATATGCATACAAAAGTTATTTCAATCTATAACGACTGTAATCTTCAAACTTGTGGCCATAACTAGGCTGTGTTAATTATCCTATTGCTTCCAAAAGTCTTAAAAATTGTGCTGAATAACCAAAAATCTAAAATATTTTCGAGACAGTGAAGAAATCTTCAGTAATAGTGCTCTCTCTATCTGGTAATTTTGAAATCCTTATGAAGCAATTTGTAGCTTCCAAGCAGAACACTGTAACATTAAGTGGAGACTTTACTTTAAATGTATGGATTAGACATAGTTTCTGTTCCATAGATCCTTGGCATTTCATGCAATCTCGCTCCCCTCACACAATTTGCAACAAAAGTTACGGGGTCCTGCAACACTGCCATTGACAACAATTTTACAGATGTATCGAGGCAGCAAAGTCATAGTGAAATTGCCATAGTTCATGGTCTCTCAGACATTTAATGTCTAGTGCGTAATGTATATAAAAAGAAGTGGAAAACTACAGGAAAAATAAATCCAAAAGAAACTTAGGCATTTAAGAACTTGCGAAATACAGTGTGGAAAGATGTACATAGCATCTTTTGTGTTGATGAAAAATAAAATGTATTCTGTGAGATGGTCATAGATTGAACTTTGTTTTTGTAAGAAATGAAGTGGTAAAAAATGGAATCATATTATCATGAAAAACTTACAGAAGTCTGCACTTAGCATCAACAGACACATATGCCGTTAAAAACTGTTCTGTAAATTCCGAAACAAATCCATTAGAGCATAAAAATAAATGAATTTTTAGGAGTAGATAAACTGTTCCAGAACAAAGATAAGAATTATTTGGAATGTACCAAAAATGTGCCAGGAAAAAGAACACATTTGTTTAAAGTTCATAATGAATTGATAAAAGAGGGCAGCAAAATTCCTGACATTGTTAATAATATTTATTCTTTTAGTATCAGAAAATTTAGGTAGGAACACTTCATTAGTACATAGCCTACAGTTCTTTATGAAGAGCCTTCCAAAACAAATTTGATAAAATTCAACTGAGTCGTTTGTATCCTGCAAAAGTTTTCAGTCTAATCAACTCTCTCAAAAATAGATGTACAAATGATTATGATGAAATAAATCACTAATAAAGTAATGAAATGTGTATCATCTGAATTTAGTAATGTACTGAGTTATGAACATAATGAATCTTTCGTTTGTGGCTTTACCAAACAGACTTAAAGATGTTGTTAAGTCAATTCGCAAAAAAAAGAGACAAAACGGAATCACCAACCCTTTTCATTATTACCCGTATACTCTGAGGGGGCAAATGTTATGGCATATCTCCTAATACCGTGTTGACCTTCTTTTGCCAGCATAGTGCACCAGCTCGACATGTTATGGACTCAACAAGTTGTTGGAAGACCCGTGCAGAAATTCTAAGCCGTGGTACCTCTATAGCTGCCCAAAATTCCGATAGTGTTGCAGTATATTATTTTGTGCGCAAACTGACATCTCAATTACGTCCTATGTATGTTAAGATGATCTGGATGGCCAAATCATCCGCTCGAATTATCCAGAACGTTCTTCAAACAAACTGTGAACAATTGGCTTTTATTTATGGCAATACACCATGTGACATGGTGTATTGCCATAAATAAAAGTTCCATGTTCATTTGGGAACATGTAGTTCACAAATGGCTGCAAACAGTCTCCAGCTAGTCGAAAATAACCATTTACAGTCACTGATCTGTCCAGGTGGACCAGAGGACCCAGTCCATACCATGTAAACACAGGTGACACCATTTTGCTCAGTGCCTTGTTGACAACTGAGTCCCATGGCTTTTTGGTGTCTGCGACTGTAATCAGCTCTTATCAACTGAAATTGGGATTCATCTGACCAGGCCACTGTTTTACAGTCGTCTAAGTTCCAACTGATGTGATCACAAGCCTAGGTGAGGCGCTGCAGACGATACCTTACTGTTAGCAAAGGTACTTGGTACCATTGACTATAAGGACTAATTTCACTGCACTATCCCAGCGGTTACGTTCATCCTACGTTCGACATTAATTTATGTGGCTATTTCAAGCAGTGTTGCTTGTCTGTTTGTACTGACCTCTCCATGCAGACGCCACTGCTCTCAGTCGTTAAGTGAAGGCTGCTGGCCATTGTGTTGTCTGTCGTGAGAATAGTAATGCCTGAAGTTTGATATTCTTGGCACACACTTGACACTGTGGATTTCGGAATATTGAATTCCCTAACGACTGCCAAAATGGAATGCCCCATCTGTCTAGCTCCAACTACCTTTTGAAGTCTGTTAATTCCCATTGTGTGGCCATAATCATCTTGGAAATCTTTTCACGTGAATTACCTGAGTACCAATAACAGCTCCATGAAGGCAATACCTACCCTTTTACACCTTTTGTATGTGATACTACTGCCATCTGTAAATGTGCATATTGCTATCCCATGACTTTTGTCACCTCAGTATACATCACCCACTCAGGTACACTAGAATTTATAAACACTTGGTACCGAAAGCATACTCATTAGCAAACTGTATGGATATAAAAAAAGTTATCAATTAACAGCCTTGACAGATGATACTCTAAATCAACCACCTGGAATATTTTGTGAGTGGCTAAGACACCCGATTTTGTAAAGTGTGAAAAATCCATGAAAGGTACAATATTACGAAATTAACAACAGGTTTATGGTTTTTATGTTACCTGAATGACAGACAACAGAGTCTATCAATCTCATAACTATTACATAATAACAGTCACTTAGCATTTGAGGCAAACAGTAATGGCATACCACAAATTCTATTTTGTGGCCTCTGTCATTTGTGATGTACATAAGTAATATTTCATTGGAGGTTTAATGAGATAAAAATTTTGTCTCTTTGTAGATCTATATATGAAGTCCATCACTGAAAAGGCGGCTAATAAATAAATCAACAACATTAAAGCTGGTTCAAAACAAATAGACTGTCAATCAATTTTGATGCGATTTAGTACACACAATTGAGAACTTCTCATAGTACTTCACATGGTGTAAAATGGTGTTAACAAACAACAGGATTCAAGCAGTAGAAAGTACAAGTACTAAGTTTTGAGACTACAGATATTACACAAAATTAATTGGAATATTCACAGCTTCACAAGGAGTATATAGAGGGTTTATACAAGGGCGATACTTGAGGACAATATTATGGAAATGGAAGAGGATGTAGATGAAGATGAAATGGGAGATAAGATACTGCGTGAAGAGTTTGACAGAGCACTGAAAGACCTGAGTCGAAACAAGGCCCCGGGAGTAGACAACATTCCATTAGAACTACTGATGGCCTTGGGAGAGCCAGTCACGACAAAACTCTACCATATGGTGAGCAAGATGTATGAGACAGGCGAAATACCCACAGACTTCAAGAAGAATATAATCATTCCAATCCCAAAGAAGGCAGGTGTTGACAGATGTGAAAATTACCAAACTATCAGTTTAATAAGTCACAGCTGCAAAATACTAACGCGAATTCTTTACAGACGAATGGAAAAACTGGTAGAAGCGGACCTCGGGGAAGATCAGTTTGGATTCCGTAGAAGTGTTGGAACACATAAGGCAATACTAACCTTACGACTTATCTTAGAAGAAAGATTAAGAAAAGGCAAACCTACATTTCTAGCATTTGTAGACTTAGAGAAAGCTGTTGACAACGTTAACTGGAATACTTTCTTTCAAATTCTGAAGATGGCAGGGGTAAAATACAGGGAGCGAAAGGCTATTTACAATTTGTACAGAAACCAGATGGCAGTTATAAGAGTCGAAGGGCATGAAAGGGAAGCAGTGGTTGTGAAAGGAGTGAGACAGGGTTGTAGCCTCTCCCTGATGTTATTCAATCTATATATTGAGCAAGCAGTAAAGGAAACAAAAGAAAAATTCGGAGTAGGTATTAAAATCCATGGAGAAGAAATAAAAACTTTGAGGTTCGCCGATGACATTGTAATTCTGTCAGAGACAGCAAAGGACTTGGAAGAGCAGTTGAACGGAATGGACAGTGTCTTGAAAGGAGGATATAAGGTGAACATCAACAAAAGCAAAACGAGGATAATGGAATGTAGTCAAATCAAATCAGGTGATGCTGAGGGGATTAGATTAGGAAATGAGACACTTAAAGTAGTAAAGGAGTTTTGCTATTTAGGGAGTAAAATAACTGATGATGGTCGAAGTAGAGAGGATATAAAATGTAGACTGGCAATGGCAAGGAAAGTGTTTCTGAAGAAGAGAAATTTGTTAACATCGAGTATAGATTTAAGTGTCAGAAAGTCGTTTCTGAAAGTAATTGTATGGAGTGTAGCCATGTATGGAAGTGAAACGTGGACAATAACCAGTTTGGACAAGAAGAGAATAGAAGCTTTCGAAATGTGGTGCTACAGAAGAATGCTGAAGATAAGGCGGGTAGATCACGTAACTAATGAGGAGGTATTGAATAGGATTGGGGAGAAGAGAAGTTTGTGGCACAACTAGACTAGAAGAAGGGATCGGTTGGTAGGACATGTTTTGAGGCATCAAGGGATCACAAATTTAGCATTGGAGGCCAGTGTGGAGGGTAAAAATCGTAGAGGGAGACCAAGAGATCAATACACTAAGCAGATTCAGAAGGATGTAGGTTGCAGTAGGTACTGGGAGATGAAGAAGCTTGCACAGGATAGAGTAGCATGGAGAGCTGCATCAAACCAGTCTCAAGACTGAAGACCACAACAACAACAATTCACTGCTTAGAATTAATGAATCACCTTAGTTCAACTATATTTGCAGTACACATATTTACTGCTATAGGTATTTAAAAATGGAGATTTTAGTATATTCCAAAGATTAATCGAACCATTTTCTAGGAAACACATCATATAAGAACATCATTTTTATAATACAGAAACATGTTGCAACAACTGTTTTTGGTATTGTTAATATTTGCAGATCTTTCTCATCAGCTGTTACTTCAATTCTGCAATTCTCTTGTCTACACATTACGATCTAACTGCACACATGTGATGTGTGACATTTTGACATTTGCACAGATTGATTGTTGGATGATGACTGGAGTTTATATTCCTGTTTTTGAAAATGGCCTTACAACAACTGACTAATTTAATATCATGATGTTTCCTAATACTTTCCGTTAAGCTTAAGAAAATAAGTTATTCATTGACTTATAAAAATCTTTATGAAAAGCACTCATCAGGTATGATCTTTTATTTATATACTTCCTCTAGCAGGGACTCTGCTTGAATTCAATTCAGTGTGGATCTACTGAATTGCAAATCCAACTTGAGACATTGGAGGCGGTTTCTGTGGTGAATTACGATCTTCTGGTCAAATCAAGCTTGTTTCGGTTTAAATACTGATATGTCGAGCCCGTGTTATCAGATACTTGCATTGCCTTCTGTGGGTCAAGCTAGTTTCACTCAAAGCTTACTTGGGAAATGACATCAAAATGGCATATACTTGTCGAGCACATTTGTCGACTGCTTTCGAGTTTCATGTTTGCATTGAGCTTTATGGGAATAATGCAGCCCCTAGACTGTCAATAATATTGTGTGGTATTTCAAACTGTGCAGTATTATTGACCATCTGGAGATAAGATTGAAGGTTGTGCAATCTATTGATGGATAAACTGAAATTAAATTTTCATTGAGCAAACTGCTTGGATTGCATAGTCTGTGGCTACTACTGTATATCGTGTGCTAAACTGTTTATTTTGCGTGATTTGTTGTGTTGTGAAGTGGAAATGGCTTTCAAATCAGCAGAATGCAAATTCATTTGGAAGTGGTTGGAAGTCTGTAGGGGTTTCCCAGCCTTACAGTATGTTAAATGAAATGACTATAGTAATCAACAAAAGAAAACAGATTAATATGATCGGTTGTTGTGGAAATATCAGATATGTTTCAGTTAGTACAGAAATTAAATTCACCACGGAAAAATTATAAGAAAGAACTGTGAATGCATCAAAAAGCAGAGCTGGTGCTGATGGTCTACTAAAGGCAGCACTTTGATACTTTGATGACATTAACTTCTTGTGAGCACAACAAATGTTTAAGCGCAATTTCAACAAAAGTATGTAACTTCTTATATTAAAGACTGGATCGAAATAAATAAAAATTACAAAGATATAATGACAGTAGGTGTAATTAACTACAAATTTACATCAAATGAACAAGCATCTATTCATGGATAGTTCCGATATTCATTTGGGTCGCTTACGATATCCTCAACTCACTTCGTAAATTTTCGTGCATCCATCTTTCTCTTCTTGTACAACTCCTTCATCCATTTACACTTTCTCTTTTCCTTACATAATGGCAAAACCAGACCAAGAGCCAAATAAAAGCTGGAATCTCTGTCCACCATGTTTGCACATTTGATGTTTGACAGTAATATTGCACAATATCGATTCTCTGTCTGGACTCTAGCATCAATGTGTAGCACAGCATTATTGTCCAGTGTTATTGATAGCCACATAGGGCCTGTGAACTGGGAAGCAAGGTTGGTAGAGCAGTGGTGGGGGCAGGGGGAGAGGGGGGGGGGGGGTTGTTCTCTCAAAGTTGACTCAGTAGTGATGAAACGGTAAAGGCACTTTGATCATGTTCAAACAAAGCAAAGCCTTGAGGAAATCCTAAGATGAAAGACAGTTGTAAGAGATTGTATGAATCTGTGTGTTTCATTGTAACGTCAATTCAGAAAAAAATGTATCTAATATGTGGATGAATCATAAAGTCTTCTCCTGTTATATTCGAGTTGATTACACTGTGTTTGTTGCTTCATATATGAGCCAGAAATGGCTCTTTCCTAGGTTGAATTTACAGTCACAAACTACCCATTACTAAGTTTTCCGTGTACCTTTGGTTTGATCATTGTTTACTAATGTAAGTTTTACTGTTTTCTAGATCACTTGGCTTGAGTATATTATGATTACCGTACTTCACTGCTCATTTTGCAGGTGTGTCACAGTCATTTCAAAGCTACCGACATTGGGAAGTGTCTGCCAAAGACTGAAAAACCATAACTGCTCCATTTTTAAAACCATGGCTTGATTCAAATGCCATGACATGCCAAGCATTTTTTCCAGTACCTCCAGCATACCTATCCTCAGCTTCAGGACCATCCAGAGAGACATCAGAAGAAAAAAAAGAGCATGATGGTCGCAGCAGCACTGTGAGAAAACATCATGGCTAACGTGGCCAACCATTATGAATGTGCAGAAAAAAAGTAGATTACAGAGGCAGCGAAGATATATTTCCTTATTGTTTTCCCTAGATATTGGTTAAGGCAAACAGTGACTAATAACTGTAAATTCCTAGTGTTAAGACTCAGATGAAGTGTAATATGATAAAATAAAAGAACAGTCACTTACAATCCCACATAGCAGCGTAATAAACAAACCAATTAAGTTTGAGCTGGCCACTACAGCAGTTCGCTATTAACTTTATTAATTCACCAAATTCTCAGAATTGGTAATACTGAAATAATTGGCAGCTGAGTTCTATGAATTCTTGCTTGCAGAGAAACAAAGCATGCAAACTAAACAATTGATGATCTAATCAACCGAGATTGAGCCTATAATCTTTGCAAGGCTTGGGAACCAGCAGCAAGTTTAATTAAGAAGACTCTCAACAAACGAAACGATCTGGGAACCAGGACGGACAGCGAACTTACATCAGCGCCATCACAGACGCCGACGCTAGCGTCTGCGCGACGGCGGACGGAGACAGGTGATATTAGTCGGCCACACGCCCTCAGTTGCTCAGTTCGTCAGCGCACTTGACGGTGGCGACATGTCTGATCGCCGAAATATTGTGTTTGTTGGAAACTGAATCAGCAGTACACCCATGGACTGATCGATCAAAAAGGAAGTTACTTAGATCCAGTTCTTAAATGCCCAGAAAATTTACAGCAGATCCAGTAAGAACACTTGATAATAGATCCACAAAGTCCCATCATGAAGCACCCGGTGAAAGCAATGCCAGAAGCTGTGTGCAGCACAACTGATCTATGAGCACAGCTCCTGCAGCCAGACAGAACTTACCTATGGTTAACTGCTTTGCCAAGACGTTTTTCATGTCAGACAGTACAGAGGATTCTTTGCGAGCTCCTCGTCCAGGCCTTGGAGGCAGTAGTTATATCGACCAGCCACCGCGTCGTCCTCTGCCACTCGGTGGCATGGGGATTTAGTATGGAAGGGCATGTAGTCAACACCCCACTCTCCCGACCGTATTGCCGACTTACCATATCTTGGAGCCGCTACATCTCACTCAAGCAGCTTCTTGGTTGGGATCTTGAGACTGAGTCCTCTCAGTACCAGCTCCCCTCCAAGGAAAAATCCTAGTCAGTACTGGGAATCGAACACGGGTCCTTTGCATGGTAGCTATCTATGCTGATCACTCAGCTGCGAAGGCAGACAACACAGAGTCGAACTGTTAATAATTGGTCCATATTTCCCAATATTTTCGAGAGTGATTGGAAAACATTGCTGTCCTAAGCCTAGATAACTCGAATTCACACAACCATTGAAGTAAAAATAAGGGGAGTTTTCATGACATCAAAAACTTGAAGCTGACGTCCGCCATCTTAGCTGTCCCAAAACAATGTCTTCAGGTGTTTTTTTCTGTCCAGAACAAGAATCACCGAATACACAGAGTTCACACACAGCCAGGCAAAATTTCCGAACAGAAATGTCCCCAATACTGAACACATTTCATCAACTCCTTTGTTGAAAAGTGTATCATCAAATGTGCAAAGCTGTTTCATCATATGTATAAAGCCAGGTTCCACAGGCATGAATTTCTTACACGTACGTCACATCACCACCACCGCTTGCATAAGTCGACCTACATGTGGAAACACCCTACTTGCACACTGCCATGCCAACTTAAGCATACATCACGAAAGTTGAAAGCTGTTTTATTTTCGTGCACAATATCGCTTCTCCCACTTCAGAGATTTAAAACTACACTTGACCTCCATTAAAATCTCATGCAAGTATACCACTGCTCATATTGGTGTTATCACTGAGTAGTGACTGTTCTATATAGCAGTACAAAGTTTGTTTTGAAAATTAATAAGTACTGCACAGGTAAAACAAACGTTATTTACAGCACCAGTGACCTATCAGAATCTTGACTAACCCTGAAAATTTTAAAAAGCTGAAATGTTGAAACAAAAGCTTACATGCCTATGTATCTTCAGTGTACTATAAATAACATAAGAACTGAAAAACATTGTTCTTCAGACGCTGGTTGCCAGATGTTTCAGTGTTACTTTTATTCGAGGCGAGCTGGAATGGCATTTTACATTTGTACTAATATTTCAAAATTGAGTTTACTCATTCGAAAATGATTTTCGAACGAAATTTCGTCCTCAGCAGATAACTCCCTTACTAGTGTATTGGATGTTGCCAAACGATTCCTATGAGATATCGGTTTTCATACTCAATATTTGTGTATCCGATTTTTGTTCATCAACATCACTACAAGCTCCTCTGCTAAAAGTTGCATTTCTTAGAAGAAAGAAAGTGAATATTAAACGAATAAACTGGTAGCAGCCTGCGATAATATTGCACCCTGACAAGAAAACTGACACAAGCCAAAGAATGGCAATTTTTAGTTTTTTTCACTAAAAAAACGTTTGAAGTGGCCCAGCGAGCACGAAAAACGTTACATCTCTATCACGCAATTTGTCCACTTTATGGTAGATGTTTCAGTTTTGTTATAGGTTGTTAGTCTATTGCTTGACCAGTCCAAAACCTTCGATATGGTCAACCATAAGCTGCTCCTCGCAAAACTTGAGAAATTTAGAATCAGGGGTGACCCACAGCTGGTTCATAGTTATCTAAGTGAAGGGAGACAATATGTAGAAATCAAAAACCCTAAGGATTCTACCTATTGTAGGTCAGATAGCCTAAATATAACTTGTAGTATCCCATAGGGGTCTGTTATTGTCACAGTCCTTTTCACATTGTTCATCATTGACCTCCCAGAAAACATCCCTAAAATACTTTTTTTTGTATGCTGATGATACAAATATTTTAATTTCCAACAGGGAAGATGCCGTCCAAGAAACAGTCAGTAAAACTACCTGTCACAAAAATTCTTCGTTTGAGGCAAACAAATTGATAATAAATACTCAAGAAACTGTAAGCATGAATTTTACGCAAGGCAGAATGTTACCCCCCTTAAAGCAGACACATATATTAACAAAGACGAAATTGTCAATGTGTAGGACACCAAATTCCTTGGACTAACCGTCCCTAACACATTAAACTGAAAACTGCATGTAGAGATAGTTGCAAAAAAGTTCAGCAAAATGTGCTACCTACTCAGATCAACCAAAGATTCAGCCAACATTGACACTTTGAAGCACATATGCTCTATTTGAATCCATTGTGAGCTATGGCCTAATTTTCTGGGGAAATAGTTCTAAATCCAATACTATATTCAAATTCCAAAAACAAGTGGTCAGAATAACGGCATCATAAAATAGAACTGAACACTGTGAACAATGGTTTAAAGCATTAAAAATCCTTGCCAATGCCATGCCTTTATATAATGGAACTAGTTTGTTTTGTAGCTCAACATTTAGGAATTGTACACAGTAATCTAGGTTGCCAAACACATGGCACTAGAAAAAAAAAACTACAGCACACAGTACCAAATCATATACTGATAGTGTTAAATATATGGGCATAAAAATTTACAACCATCTCCCGTCAGAGATCAAGACAGTTAATATCCTGAAAGAAATGAGAACAAAAATAAAACAAATTTTGTTAAATCATTGCATTTGTTCCATTACTGCATTTCTTGACACAAAATTGTAATTTCTTCTTAAAATTTCATCACCTTGTATGCAATGTAACTCTGTTTAAATTGTTGTTTTTTCTGTTCAAGCTCTATGTATTTGTGTGCAAACCTAAACTTTGTAATACAGAAATGAGTTATCTCCTTTGTAATGTATTTTTATTGTATATTTTTGAATTTCCATGTTATTTGTTCTATCCATTTTCTATAGTTTGTAAGCCTGAACCTCTCAATACAGAGGTGTGTCTCCTTTACTATCTTACTTTAGTAATGAATTTTAAGAATGCATATGACATTTATCTCTTCCCATATTATTTGATTTTATTAATATATACTTTTGAATTTCCACGTTACTTGTTCTGACCATGTTCTGTGCTTTGTATATTAACCTGAACACTTCAATGCAGAAATGTCTCACCTTTACTGTTTTACTTTAGTAATGAATATTTAAATGTGTATGGTACTTTTGGATTGCCTTGTTATTTGTTTATTAGTTTCTTTCCCTTAATAATGTAAACTTATCTACAAATATTGGAGAACTGTGAATTTTTCACAATATATCCACTAATATACTTTTCTATTTCTTGACATTTTGTATGTATTATATGAACATTTGTATCTTTATAATATCACTGTCATAATCATTTTAACCATGCATCATCTCATCTTCATTTTTGACTTGCTTTTCAGCAGACAATGTATTATCTACAGGATAAATAAAAGTTATATGAATATGAATACTTCATGATGCACCATGGCAATAATAGTGTCACTTCAGTGTTGCTACTGGCAGATGTGCGCATGTCATTCACAAATAGTGGCATATTCTGAGTTGTGAAACTTTTCATGTAGAAGGGATGTTGAATGCAATTGTTAATATCACTGATTATTACAATGTCAACGTTTATGTAGTGTCTGTATTTTACATGAGACTGTTTTGACAATAACAACTGTTGTAAATATTGCGAAATTTAATACACTACAAGATAGAAGAAAAAATACAGACATTTCTGGTATAAAGAAAGTTCATATTGAATACCTTCTCTCATCAAAAACCATTCCTACATTACTTAAAACCATTTATGATTCTATGTTTTCGTAACTGGGTTCCTGAAATTGATGTTTCTTATTAAGTTGTATTTATTTTCACAAATTACATTTTATTTTATTTTTTTCCAGTACAACAATTTCAGCTTCATTTACATTTTTTATTTTACTTAAATACTAATTTTGTCTGAGGGAGGATTGAATCTCATATTGTATTACAGTACATAAGAAAATATGCATTATTTGGGGTGGAAAAGTGGCTAAATTATGACTTGAAGAGTTATAACAAAAGAAAAATAGTTTTTACAATATCAAGAAAAATCACATAACTAAAAAAAATTCATCCATAATTACTAGATAACACCTCACATTTGATGAGAACAGAAATACATGACATGATAGTGATGTGTAGATAATAATGGAATTTACTGGTACATTACTTACTTGAAATTTAAAGAACACCTATACTATTTCTGTATAAGTTTATAGACTTATCTAAGTCGGTCTGTCTCAAGCAGCACATTTTTGAGTTGTGTCACTGTTCTGGCTGGGGCTATGAAATGCTTCATTTGCTGAATTATTAGGAAGCAGAAGATTCTTCTGGTAACCCAGACAGAATACTTTCTTAATCACAGTGCTTCTGGACTTCAAATGTTTTTAGTATTGTAAAGCTTGTCTCTTTTCCTCTTCTATCGTTCATTTTAAGTGATTAGTTGTTGTTTCTGCTTATTCAAAGATTCCTCTGTGTTGCATATTCCTCGTTGTTCATTTGTAAATCGTTTAGAATAGTCGGCTCTAAATTTGTCACTGGCTGAAAATGTGTCACTGCTTGTGTCTATCCTTCCCGAAATTTTCGCTCAATATTGTCTGGTACCTCCAGCACTCAGTTATTGGCGAAGTATTTTGCTTAGTAGAGGATGTTTTATAGATTCAATATGATCAGCAAGTTTATAAAGCATGTGTTGGGATGTGTTCTGACATGTGCAAAGAAAATGACTATGTCCAGTCGTAAGGGAGGTGTGGAAAATTGCGATTTCAGTGCATCGATAGCCATAAGGTAATGAACAATTTTATGTGGAAAATTATGTACAGTCAAGAAGGATATGGATTTACATGGGCAGTTGATATTTCCAACGCACAAACATAAGCAGGGGGTATTTCCGAGCATTGCTCATTGTCAAATATCACCAGATTGGGGCTGCAATAGTAATATATAATTGTAATTACACAGATAAATATGTGGCTGGTTTCCAAGGACCACTGTGCTGGCCAGCCGGGTCCATTGTGTAGGTAGCCAGTGATCAGAATGAATTGTCATTTCCGGCTTAAGGCACAAGCCAGCACAGAAAGTCCTGAACCGATCAGGTGGACAACGGGGATGTCGCCCTCTGGGTGGGAGAATATTTAACTAACACTTCGGCAGTCTTCGTGATAGCATGTGTTGCGAGTTTTCTCCGATTTTAATGTGGAAATCTGAGGAGATTCAATGTGATGAGTGTTTGCACTTGACAGTTATTCCCCACCCACGTAAATTGATCGGTTGACTTCTGGTATTGCCATTTTACACATTTCCCATCTTTATTTAGTTGAGAGAACATAGGTTGTGATGTGTTGTTTGCATCGAGATGGTGAAAAACAGCTGGAAGAGACATTTGCTGGTTTTCTAGACTTAAGACAAGTTGACTTTGTAAATTACAAGGGTGATTGGGAATCTGTTATATCACTGACGTTGGTATTCGTTAAAGAATAAGAGTGGAACTACCAGTTTCCTCTATTTTCGAGTTTTCACATAAAAATCTTCGCAGATGAGATAAGTTTCTAGTTACTCAATGATTTGCAGCGTGTCCTACATAATGACCTTGCTAAAGTTTCGGCTTTTGTGAGATATAATTTCCGTTCTTTATCTTCGGAATTATACTGTGCAAACGATCAGAAGCTCATGGTTGTGGGTTTGATATCGAGAACAGTCGTGTAACTGGTATCATATTCTATTAATCCATGTGAAAATACATGAAATTCTGGAAATTTTCATATATTACTCGACGACTTCAGCATAAGAGTGTCACAGATACGTCGTTTCCTTTTTTGGCGTGTGAGATCGGATATTGCAGCTGATATTGGTTTCGAGATTGGTAAATTAATTCGCAGTTGAGAAGCTTTCCTAGCGACAGAGCTCAGGAGGTAAATGTTCTTGTAATTCCAGAGTCCAGAGGCGTTTGCAACTCACTGCAGAAGCCACGGCGGCAAGCAGGCCAGACTGGGAACAACACCCCTTTAGCGGACGCCTTTGTGTGAGGGAAACAGCCCAGGCTTTGTAAAACAGTTCAGACAGTGGTCGCTGTCTGCAGAGGGCACTCTGATCGTGCATCAGGCCAGTATATGTGTGTGTGGGGGGGGGGGGGGGGCGGTTGCCGGGTGACCGTTGGCCCTGTTGGATGACCGCCTTACAGGGAATATCTAATGCTGCGACTACATGCGGTGCATGTTCATATGTTTTTGGGGCCTGTGTGTCTTCGCAGTATATGTATGAATGTCTGGGGGTCAATAACTATATTCAGGATGCAGAAGTGATGATTTTGTATAGTGCAAGATGCGAATTGTGTGTTTACTACAATGATATGAATGGTGGTACAATCGTTTGTGGTGATGTAGCGTGGTTGCAGATCGGTTTCACGCCGAAAAATTCAAGATTTTCTCGACAGTAGCAAAGCAGTGTAACTCACGAAGTGTCTTTAGCGATAGTTTCCGTTCATGATCTGTAGAGCACTCTTGCAAGGTTTAGCTATCTACATCTACATCAACATTTATACCCCGCAAGCCACCCAACGGTGTGTGGCGGAGGGCACTTTACGTGCCACAGTCATTACCTCCCTTTTCTGTTCCAGTCGCGTATGGTTCGCGGGAAGAACGACTGTCTGAAAGCCTCCGTACGCTCTCGAATCTCTCTAATTTTACATTCGTGATCTCCTCGGGAGGTATAAGTAGGGGGAAGCAATATATTCGATACCTCATCCAGAAACGCACCCTCTCGAAACCTGGCGAGCAAGCTACACCGCGATGCAGAGCGCCTCTCTTGCTGAGTCTGCCACTTGAGTTTGCTAAACATCTCTGTAACGCTATCACGGTTACCAAATAACCCTGTGACGAAACGCGCCGCTCTTCTTTGGATCTTCTCTATCTCCTCCGTCAACCTGATCTGGTACGGATCCGACACTGATGAGCAATACTCAAGTATAGGTCGAACGAGTGTTTTGTAAGCCACCTCCTTTATTGATGAACTACATTTTCTAAGGACTCTCCCAATGAATCTCAACCTGGCACCTGCCTTACCAACAATTAATTTTATATGATCATTCCACTTCAAATCGTTCCACACGCATACTCCCAGATATTTTACAGAAGTAACTGCAACCAGTGTTTGTTCCGCTATCATATAATCATACAATAAAGGATCCTTCTTTCTATGTATTCGCAATACATTACATTAGTCTATGTTAAGGGTCAGTTGCCACTCCCTGCACCAAGTGCCTATCCGCTGCAGATCTTCCTGCATTTCGCTACAATTTTCTAATGCTGCAACTTCTCTGTATACTACAGCATCATCCGCGAAAAGCCGCATGGAACTTCCGACACTATCTACTAGGTCATTTATATATATTGTGAAAAGCAATGGTCCCATAACACTCCCCTGTGGCACGCCAGAGGTTACTTTAACGTCTGTAGACGTCTCCCCATTGATAACAACATGCTGTGTTCTGTTTGCTAAAAACTCTTCAATCCAGCCACACAGCTGGTCTGATATTCCGTACGCTCGTACTTTGTTTATCAGGCGACAGTGCGGAACTGTATCGAACGCCTTCCGGAAGTCAAGGAAAATGGCATCTACCTGGGAGCCTGTATCTAATATTTTCTGGGTCTCATGAACAAATAAAGCGAGTTGGGTCTCACACGATTGCTGTTTCCGGAATCCATGTTGATTCCTACAGAGTAGATTCTGGTTTTCCAAAAACGACATGATAAGCGAGCAAAAAACATGTTCTAAAATTCTACAACTGATCGATGTCAGAGATATAGGTCTATAGTTTTGCGCATCTGCTCGACGACCCTTCTTGAAGACTGGGACTACCTGTGCTCTTTTCCAATCATTTGGAACCTTCCGTTCCTCTAGAGACTTGCGGTACACGGCTGTTAGAAGGGGGGCAATTTTTTCGCGTACTCTGTGTAGAATCGAATTGGTATCCCGTCAGGTCCGGTGGACTTTCCTCTGTTGAGTGATTCCAGTTGCTTTTCTGTTCCTTGGACACTTATTTCGATGTCAGCCATTTTTTCTTTTGTGCGAGGATTTAGAGAAGGAACTGCAGTGCGGTCTTCCTCTGTGAAACAGCTTTGGAAAAAGGTGTTTAGTATTTCAGCTTTACGCGTGTCATCCTCTGTTTCAATGCCATCATCATCCCGGAGTGTCTGGATATGCTGTTTCGAGCCACTTACTGATTTAACGTAAGACCAGAACTTCCTAGAATTTTTTGTCAAGTCGGTACATAGAATTTTACTTTCGAATTCACTGAACGCTTCACGCATAGCCCTCCTTACGCTAACTTTGACATCGTTTAGCTTCTGTGTGTCTGAGAGGTTGTGGCTGCGTTTACACTTGGAGTGAAGCTCTCTTTGCTTTCGCAGTAGTTTCCTAACTTTGTTGTTGAACCATGGTGGGTTTTTCCCGTCCTTCACAGTTTTACTCGGCACTTACCTGTCTAAAACGCATTGTACGATTGCCTTGAACTTTTTCCATAAACACTCAACATTGTCAGTGTCGGAACAGAAATTTTCGTTTTGATCTGTTAGGTAGTCTGAAATCTGCCTTCTATCACTCTTGCTAAACAGATAAACCTTCCTCCCCTTTTTTATATTCCTATTAACTTCCATATTCAGTGATGCTGCAACGGCCCTGTGATCTCTGATTCCCTGTTCTGCACTTACAGAGTCGAAAAGTTCGGGTCTGTTTGTTATCAGTAGGTCCAAGATGTTGTCTCCACGAGTCGGTTCTCTGTTTAATTGCTCGAGGTAATTTTCGGATAGTGCACTCAGTATAATGTCACTCGATGCTCTGTCCCTACCACCCATCCTAAACATTTGAGTGTCCCAGTCTATATCTGGTAAATTGAAATCTCCACCTAAGACTATAAGATGCTGAGAAAATTTATGTGAAATGTATTCCAAATTTTCTCGCAGTTGTTCTGCCACTAATACTGCTGAGTCGGGAGGTCGGTAAAAGGAGCCAACTATTAACCTAGCTTGGTTGTTGAGTGTAACCTCCACCCATAACAATTCACAGGAACTATCCACTTCTACTTCACTACAGGATAAATTACAACTAACAGCGACAAACACGCCACCACCAGTTGCATGCAATCTAACCTTTCTAAACACTGTCTGTGCCTTTGTAAAAATTTCGGCAGAATTTATCTCTGGCTTCAGCCAGCTTTCTGTACCGATAACGATTTCAGCTTCGGTGCTTTCTATCAGTGCTTGAAGTTCCGGTACTTTACCAATGCAGCTTCGACAGTTTACAGTTACAATACCGATTGCTGCTTGGCCCCCGCATGTCCTGACTTTTCCCCGCACCCTTTGAGGCTGCTGCCCTTTCTGTACTTGCCCGAGGCCATCTAACCTAAAAAACCGCCCAGTCCACGCCACACAACCCCTGCTACCCGTGTAGCCGCTTGCTGCATGTAGTGGACTCCTGACCTATCCAGTGGAACCCGAAACCCCACCACCCTATGGCGCAAGTCGATGAATCTGCAGCCCACACGGTCGCAGAACCGTCTCAGCCTCTGATTCAGACCCTCCACTCGGCTCTGTACCAAAGGTCCGCAGTCAGTCCTGTCGACGATGCTGCAGATGGTGAGCTCTGCTTTCATCCCGCTAGCGAGACTGGCAGTCTTCACCAAATCAGATAGCCACCGGAAGCCAGAGAGGATTTCCTCCGATCCATAGCGACACACATCATTGGTGCCGACATGAGCGACCACCTGCAGATCGGTGCACCCTGTACCTTTCATGGCATCCGGAAGGACCCTTTCCACATCTGGAATGACTCCCCCCAGTATGCACACCGAGTGCACATTGGTTTTCTTCTCCTCTCTTGCTGCCATATCCCTAAGGGGCCCCATTACGCACCTGACGTTGGAGCTCCCAACTACCAGTAAGCCCACCCTCTGCGACCGCCCGGACCTTGCAGACTGAGGGGCAACCTCTCGAACAGGACAAGCAGCCATGTCCGGCCAAAGATCAGTATCAGCCTGAGACAGAGCCTGAAACTGGTTCGTCAGACAAACTGGAGAGGCCTTCCATTCAGCCCTCTGGAATGTCTTTCGCCCCCTGCCACACTTCGAGACGACCTCCCACTGTACCACAGGTGAGGGATCAACCTCAATGTGGGCCGTATCCCGGGCAGCCACAGTCGTAGTCCGATCGGGGGATGCGTGGGACGAGCTGGCCGTCCCCGACAAACTGCCATCCGGACCCCCACAGTGATGCCCATTGGCAACAGCCTCAAGCTGTGTGACCGAAGCCATCAGTGCAATATGACTGTTGTATGTTTTTCTATTTGTATAAAATAGTTTTCCACTTAAATTCTCGTAATTTGTCCATCTGTAGAAAGTGGCAGACAATACTCCACACCAGCAGCAGCAATTTGGCGGGTAAATTCAGTAAGAACCAGTCAGAATGCTCCATTCACAGAAAGTTCCTTAATGTCAGAGAGTCACAAGACATTCTTTGTAGGGGCATAGGGGTCTCTACTGGCTGGTTCGAACAAGACAAAGGCAGAGCAATGTACCTGTGGAAAGTTCCAAGATATCTGAGAGTTACGTGATGTCTTCACAAGTCCAGACAGACCAGCCTACTCTGTTTTGGACAGGTCTGATGCTATGCTCCACTCCCTATTGTGGCTTTAGAGCCTCTCCAGTCCAGCAGTTGTAAGACAACGAGAATTCACCGAAAATTCCAGCCATTTTTCTCGTCTGTAGGACAGTGCTTCGAATTCTGTGTGTGCTTCCTTTTCTTTTTTTTCCAAGATCTCTTGTGGGTTTCGAAATATGTCATGAAATTTTAGATATGAAATTGTTCTGATTTTCCCAAGTGTGCTTAGGCATCAGTGTGCTTCGAAAAGTGAGGAAAATAAAAAATAAGAGCCTTAACGTCCTTGAATCCTACAGCAAATATAAACCAAGCTCGCTCATCGTTTCAGAAAAGTGATTAACACCAAAGCAGCTGTAGGACTCAGAAATTTTTCTCTCTCTGATAGTGACAGCAAACGAGAGGCTAAACCTCGAAAAGCAGTGAGCGTCCTATTTACAGTTACAGAGATTGTTTATTTATTTCGAGCTGCAGGTGAAGGGCGCTCCATGTAGAGTCTGAGTCAGCATGCTACTAGTTTCAAGTGGCACTTATATGACGAAGGTGTTTGAACTGAATGGGGGAAAAAACTATAATGGCCAAAACGAGACTCCATCCAGCTGCTACCAATTTCTGGCGCACCCAATTTTTTCCCATCTTGATGTATTTTACGAGGTGCATTCAAGTTCTAAGGCCTCCCATTTTTTTTCTAATTAACTACTCACCCGAAATCGATGAAACTGGCGTTACTTCTGGACGTAATCGCCCTGCAGACGTACACATTTTTCACAACGCTGACGCCATGATTCCATGGCAGCGGCGAAGTCTTCTTTAGGAGTCTGTTTTGACCACTGGAAAATCGCTGAGGCAATAGCAGCACGGCTGGTCAATGTGCGGCCACGGAGAGTGTCTTTCATTGTTGGAAAAAGCCAAAAGTCACTAGGAGCCAGGTCAGGTGAGTAGGGAGCATGAGGAATCACTTCAAAGTTGTTATCACAAAGAAACTGTTGCGTAACGTTAGCTCGATGTGCGGGTGCGTTGTCTTCGTGAAACAGCACACGCGCAGCCCTTCCTGGACGTTTCTGTTGCAGTGCAGGAAGGAATTTGTTCTTCAAAACAGTTTCGTAGGATGCACCTGTTACCGTAGTGCCCTTTGGAACGCAATGGGTAAGGATTACGCCCTCGCTGTACCAGAACATGGACACCATCATTTTTTCAGCACTGGCGGTTACCCGAAATTTTTTTGGTGGCGGTGAATCTGTGTGCTTCCATTGAGCTGACTGGCGCTTTGTTTCTGGATTGAAAAATGGTATCCACGTCTCATCCATTGTCACAACCGACGAAAAGAAAGTCCCATTCATGCTGTCGTTGCGCGTCAACATTGCTTGGCAACATGCCACACGGGCAGCCATGTGGTCGACCATCAGCATTCGTGGCACCCACCTGGATGACACTTTTCGCATTTTCAGGTCGTCATGCAGGATTGTGTGCACAGAACCCACAGAAATGCCAACTCTGGAGGCGATCTGTTCAACAGTCATTCGGCGATCCTCCAAAACAATTCTCTCCACTTTCTCGATAATGTCGTCAGACCGGCTTGTGCGAGCCCGAGGTTGTTTTGGTTTGTTGTCACACGATGTTCTGCCTTCATTAAACTGTCGCACCCACGAACGCACTTTCGACACATCCATAACTCCATCACCACATGTCCCCTTCAACTGTCGATGAATTTAGATTGGTTTCACACCACGCAAATTTAGAAAACGAATGATTGCACGCTGTTGAAGTAAGGAAAACGTCGCCATTTTAAGTATTTAAAACAGTTCTCATTCTCTGTCGTACAGTGCTGCCATCTCTGGGACGTATTGACAATGAACGCGGCCTCATTTTAAAACAATGCGCATGTTTCTATTTCTTTCCAGTCCGAAGAAAAAAAATCGGAGGCCTTAGAACTTGAATGCACCTCGTAGCTTAACAGGAGTGCTTGGAGAACATGCACCATTGTTTAAAAATTGGAATCTGCCATAAACAGAAACCACGTCTACCATGTGGCAAACGAACACTCTGCCACAGAGCCACTCTGCTTTTCGTAAATCTGGCCTTACTTTAGATTGACGTTTGAGTTATGAACTTCACGTACCACAAACATCAAAATTACAAAAATCAGACCCCTTGATGATTCCGCTGCCACTTCAGAACAAAGGGATGCAAGAATGCGATTCTATGCAAGGTGCAGATTATTGCAAGCGAGCTCTATTGAAGACGCTTCACATTTCACGGTAACAAACCGCTTCGAACTGGCAGTGCAAAGCAGAGCCTGAAAGTCCCTCTAATTGCACGGAGGATCAGTTCAAACTGTCTCAGGGCAAATGGACTGTTGTGAAGTAGCCCTAGCAGGTGGAGTAGGTGGTCGGGTTGGACAGGTGTGCGGCAGGAAAACGACGTGGTCTTTTCAAATGAAGCGTCCTTGCGTTTGCTTTCAGTAATCTAGGGAACTGCAAGAAACATTCATATAAATGGTGGGACGATGATCTTAAAGTCGTTCCACTCGGTATCGTGACCAGTACTTGAACCACAGAACCGCCTCATACGTTGTGTGTAAATATTGTATCGCTTCTGATTCGCAGTCAGCTCCAGGTTAGTAAGTATACTTCAGTACTTCTTTAACTAAGTATTCCTTAAATATATGCTACATTTCAGAAGGATATACACACTTAGAAGAAGAAGGGCAGAATATTATGGTTTCATGAAAGAATAAAATGTTATGTCCAAGTCTGTGATCAGTACGTGCTCTCGACGTATTAGATTGTAAAATAAAAGCGTTTTGCGAGCTGGACGAAGAACATTTTAACGTAATATTACTCTCATTAGACGTATGATACAGACACGGGTTGGGCAAGAATGGCATAAGAAATCAGGAAGTCGTTAGTTTTACGAATTCAAAACAAAAAGATCTGAATAGGTACGTGACGATATGATGTGTCTCACATAAGACGATCGGTCGCCTTCTATTAACACCTCAGAAGCTGCGTTTCACTTTGCACATCTGTTTTGAGAGTTTCATGGTCGTAAATAAGGCAGGTGGCAGACCTCACTTCGTTGATGGGATGCTGGGAAAACGCAGTCTTAAAAGGATCCCATCTTATACTGTTGCTCAAGTTTCTAGAACCCATACCAAATACGACTAACAGCTTAGGCGCCGACTTCCCAGATTCTCTGTGAGCGCATATCGATGGCGAAACGAGGTATGTGTGTTCAGGGCAGTCTTTATGTTTTCTTACAATGATTGCCTTTTATTTGTTTGTTGCTAATATATTACGGGAACTGGCAGAACGCACATTCTCGGGTCCCTTATTTGTGGACTGAATATGGCTGTCACTACGTTCAGTGTCAATAATATTCATGTGCACTGACGACGACAAAGGTATGAGTAAAGGTATGAGTAAATACTCAAAGCTACTAGCAAATGTACTGTTCGAATTCGGAAGTACGTTAAAGAAGCAATTCTCAATATTGTGTTTAAGCTTTCCACACACGTCCAATTATCGCGCCACGTTTGAAAATTGCGAAAATCTTTGCCCACGTAAGAGCTTTTGCTCCACGTATCCGGGCAGTAGAACCTCTTCTTTGTCCTATTTCCTCAGTAACATCCTTTTTTTCTGAAAATGGGAACTTCCTGGTCTACAGTCTAAGCTCCTACGTTCTTCCAAGCTATTGTGTCTTGGAGGACAAGCAGAACGATAACAATCCAGATTAGAAAACAACTTCGTTGAAATCATAAACCACAACGCTCATTTCTGATCGAAACAAAAGACGAAAAAAATCATCTCCAGTGTTGAGGTAGTAGGTCACAGTCGCCTTCCTTGCGTTTCTGTTTATTCTTTGTTTGTGCTCAACATCGGCAAGTAGTTATTTTGAAACAGTTGTTGACAAGTGAAGTGGGCTTACTGTACTGTAGTATTTGTAGAAAATCATCAGAGCAAGCCGAAAAGATGTGATTCTGTTCACAATATATTGTACGGACTGACTTTCACTTGGCTAGAGACAGGCAAGGGAGGGGGAGTGTGTTGCATTGTTACCTTTGCACACTTTTGAAACGTTTAATTACGTTTTATACGTTAGAAATTTTAGCTTCCATCTCAGAGTTTTAAGTGCTTATTATTTGTTGATAATGGTACACGAGAAATGTTTATTTTATTTTATATTTATCAAACTAAAAACCTGGTGTATGCGCTGCATCCACATGATTATTTATGTGGGTGCTCGGGCCCATAAGCACCCACCTATTCGGTACGCATGCTAACAGAGAATATTGAACATATACGCAGAAGGACGAAACGAATTGACTCACACGCTTGGAGATACTCGCCAAGTACTTTGCGAAAGCTTACGTACAAAGTTCCGAGAACAGGTATTACGCAAAGAATCCATAAATGTTCCTCAGTAATCTTTGTATCCCTCTGGCAGGGACCGCGTAGATTAATAACAGGGCGTTTTTATAAGCAGCCATTCTTCCAGCGCTAAATGTGCGATTGGAATTCCAGTATGCGATGGTATGCGATGCCATGCTAAGTATCCTCTGCGCTGCACTGCGCACTGGTTTTGCAGAGTATGTGTGTAGGTGTATATGTAGAAGAACTGCACAAACGCGACGCTGCTTCCGACACGGAGTGTGCGCTGATACGAATCTAGAAAAGAACTGGGGTGGGGGACTCATTTATATAGCCGCGGTGCGGACCGCCGAAGGCGCAACCGACTACATTTGCCTTCCTAACTAGCCGCTCGAGCTAGTAAAGCACCACTTCAAGTTACTAAATAATTAATTGCTTCATTCGCTGAAGGCCAATGAAGCTCTCAATTTAATGTAATTGTGCTATCAGCACGCAGGTAAGTATCTGTGATAAAATTCTGATGTAGCTAGGTTAAATACTTTTGACGAGAGAATTATTTTAGTTGCTCTACACGCAATAGATGAACTCTGAACTGACACTTTGGAGAGACGCTACAGCTATAGTTTTATAGCTACCTTTCGGAAATTCTCACATCTTTGTTATTATAGCGTATCTCCATTTTACCTAAATCTAAACATGCTAGCTTTATTTAATCACTTACTTAATCTATCTAGCTCCCGTACTTTTAGGACACAAAAACAGAAAAATCATGACTTTCAACCAAAATATTACTTTGTGAGATCCAGCATGCTGTTTCCATTAAATTGCAATGAAAAAGGAATCCGAATATAAATTTTGAAGTTTCTAGTCCCTTCCTGTTGCGCCGATAATTTTTACGTAAAATGTCCAAATTCCAAAAACTGTTAAAGTTACTAAACTGAAACTTAACACATTATTACTTTAGCATCACTCCTGACATGGTATTAACCTTTCAGATCATTTACTTTACTTTTAAGGTATTGCTCAACATTCGTGACGTCCTATCTAGTTAGGCCGGACTAGGCTGGCACACAATGGAAAGCATATGAATTCTATCTATATGGCGTGAGTAGGCTGCTTTCCTACAGACTGTTGGCGTTGCCATGCAATACCAACAATTCTGGTTGTCATAACTAAACATCATGTATGTGTTCATCTCTATTAATGCGCACCTTGTAGGCAAAGGAAAAACCATGACATGCAGCTTCATATGCACTTTTCTTTTGTCTTCTGGGCAACACACGACTTACACTGGTTAAGTCCAGTCAGTGAGATTTATGCGTCATAGGAAGTCATCTGATTGAGACCCTTCATTAATCTATTCTTTCCCATAAACAGAACGTTCTGAAAACATCTCAGGTGTAAGCACTTACATGCGTTACCCGTAAGGTAACTCATGACCTGTAATCTTTTAGAAGAATCATGTAAACGCCCCAAAAGCATTGCTTTCCTTGTATTCTGCACAAGACTGGAAGATTCATCTTCATTCTCCAACATTCCTGATGTCTTCATTTCACTTAAGAAACAACTTGATGCACAATCTCGGCAACAGTTCACGTGAGTATTTCTGCTCATCTTACCGTGAAAAATTCCTTTTCCAGGTCACTTTGGATGCACAACGTGGCGTAATTTTATATAGGTCTTTGCTTTATTAGGAAACAATGTAACTGTCCGAATTTCATTTACAATTTCTGGGTGACTGGCAAGTACGTTGGAAAGCTAGTAACGCACAATGTCCTTTAGTTTACTCATTTTGAGTCGCAAGGAGCGATCTCTGATAAAACATTAGAGAAGATAAACATTTTTGTCAAGATAGCTAATTATAACCTTCATTCTTGATAACCGGTTTCGGTAATCGAAGTTATCATATTCAGATCACGACAGACAGGTTATTGCACAATTCTTAAAATAGCAGTGAAAGTACTATTTCTCATAAATAGCCAGGTACATAATTGACTGAGTACGCCAAGTTGAAAGACCCCCAAAAAATAGATTTTTGGACCTATGGCTTGCAGCAGATTAGCAATTTCTCTCACTTCGTGATATTTCTGGAAACAACATTCATCGCTTTTTGCTTCCTGGTATCATATTTTTAATTTTCATTCATCCTTAGGGAAACTAAAATATCAACCTCACACAATCATTCTACACGCCATAAGTACTAGCATTACAATTTCCTATTGTGAATGCTTTAAAATAAGCACAATGGTTTGTAAATCTGTATAATCCGGAGAAAAAAATTCGGATATCATATACAAATATGATCTATCTGCAGGCGAACACCGCGCGAAACGTTTGTACATTCGGTGGACTGATGGGCATCACACACGCACACTGATGAATTAATCTAGTAGCCCACATGTCTCGTCAATAAATAGCTCTGCAGCTACATACCAGCTACATACCAGCTACGATACCAGCCCTTTATCACACTATGCCCTGATATTTTTAAATAAATGAAGTGTATCTTAATAATATGATAGGAACAATTAAATCTACGTGATACTTAAATATGAAAAGTAAATTTTGTTTCGTCGATGTACGTATTTCGATTTGCAGCTGTGGCAGCAGTACTGTTACTTCAAAAATGGCTCTGAGCACTATGCGACTTAACTTCTGAGGTCATCAGTAGCGCAGAACTTAGAACTAATTAAACCTAACTAACCTAAGGACATTACACACATCCATGCCCGAGGCAGGATTCGAACCTGCGACCGTAGCGGTCGCTCGGCTCCAGACTGTAGCGCCTAGAACCGCACGGCCACTCATGCCGACAGTACTGTTACTATTAAATAAATGTGTCTAACATCGTAAATACGTGTAATGACAAAGTTACACTCTTAGTGCAAAATGTAATAAATAAATAAAACAGCATTGTGTGAAAGTCAGATAACAATCCTTGTTTTACACCACGGAGCCAAGCTGCACACTACTCTCTCCGTCGATATCCCTGCTCCAGTAGACTGAGGTTTTCCGAAGCTATGTGTACATGGGCGCTCCCAAATTCGGATTTCGTAAACTTATTTCGCAGAACTGCTTCTAGTTGGTCAGATATTACACTAATTACTTCTCTTTGCTTTAAGATACTAAAAAACAATGAAAAAATGCAATTTTGTTAAATAAAGCCATGATTCTTCATCAGACGACTTTCAAGGTTTCGTCAAAACTATAAATGTCTGTGTCGATATGTAATGATAAATTGCATTAATTTCAACCGGTAACACTACTTTTTGGACAAAGTACCCTAAGAAACAACCTGTGCTGGCTGCTGCTGTTCGCCATCAACAACCCTTAAAAGGAAAAAAAAAACATTTTTCGCACAAATAGTACTATTGATTCGCCCATAGAAATTATACATTTTTGACATATGCGATCCAAGTCTGGAAAAATTTCTTCTACTCCGATGTTGGTACCTCGAAAACATGGTTTTGGAATGATTCGACAGCTTCTTGAAGTGATGGACATCGCTATGTGTGCGTCCTTGTTTGGCATAAGATAAAAAAAGAAGTATCTGGGTCACAAATCTGGTGAATACAGTCAGTGAGGCATAATTCGATGTTCTTCTACATATACACCCACATACATATTCTGCAAACCAGTGAGCACTGCAGTGCAGAGTGTACTTAGCGTGGCACCGCATACTGGAATTCCAATGGTACACCTAGCGCTGGAAGAATGGCTGCTTAAACGCCTCTGTGCGCCATGTGATTAATGTACATTGTCCTTGTCGTAGTGGTACAAAGACTACCGAGGACAATGTCTAGGTTTTTTGCTTAAAAATTGTTCTCGAAATTTTGAACGTGAGCTTTGCGGGATAATTGGCCAGTGTGCCAATGCGCTTTTTTAACATTTCCGTGGCGCTTAATCGGGGATCAAACAAACATTTGACAATTTTTGTCACCCTTCTGTATACACATTCAGTATCCTCAATTAGTCCTATTTGTTGTGGGTTCCACAAAGTTGAACAGCACTATAAAGTGGAATTCTTTTAAAATTCATTTTCCCAGCATCCGACGAATGAAGTGAGGTCTACCTCCAGCCTTACCTATGACCATGAAACTCACAAAACAGCTGTGCAAACTGAAACGTAGTCTCTGAGGTGTTAATAGCAGGCGACCGATCGTCTTATGTGAGACACATCAAATCGCCACGTGTCTATTCAGACATTCTTTTTTTTTAAAAAAAAAAAAGAAGGTAAAGCTAAAGGCTTCCTAAGTTCCTGTCCCACTGTTGCCCAACCCGAGTCTATGAGCGTAACATTAAGTTAAAATATGCTTTCCGTGTAGGTCGCAAAACGCTTTTATTTTACAATTTAATACGTCGAGAGCACATACTGATCACAGACTCGCACATGATATTTTATCCTTTTATGAAACCATAATACCCTGCCCATCTTCTCCCAAGTGTATATTTCCTTCTGAAATGTAGTATTAATTTAAGAAATACTTAGCTAAACAAGTACGAAGAGTACTTATTAACTTGGAGCTGATGGCGGATCAGAAGCGACACAATATTTAAGCACAACGTCCGAGGTGGTTCAGTGGTTGAAGCACTGGTCACGATACCGAGTGGAACGACTTTAAGATCATCGTCCCACGATTTATATGAATGTTTCTTGCAGTTCCCTAGATTACTGAAAGCAAATGCAAGGATGGTTCATTTGAAAAGACCACGTCGTTTTCCTGCCGCACACCTGTCCAGCCCGACCACCTACTCCACCTGCCAGGGCCACTTCACAACAGCCAATGTACTCTGTGACAGTTTGAACTGATCCTCCGTAGGATTAGAAGAACTTTCACACTCTGATTTGCACTGCCAGTTTGAATTGGTTTGTTACCATGAAATGTTAAGCTCGTCAATAGAGCTCGCGTGCAATAATCTGCACCTTGCATGGAATAGCGTTCTTGTACCCCTTTGTTCTAAAGCGGCAGCGGAATCATCAAGGGGTATGATCTTTTTAATTTTGATGTTTGTGGTACGTGAAGTTCATAACTCAAATGTCAACTTAAAATAAGGTCAAATTTACGAAAAGTGGCGTAGCTCTGCGGCAGTGTGTTCGTTTGCCACATGGTAGACGTGGTTTCTATTCATGGCAGGCTCGAATTTTTAAACGATGGTGCATGTTCTGCAAGCGTTCTCGTGAATTGTAAAATACGTCAAGATGGGGGAAAAAATTGGTAGCTCCAGAAACTGGCAGTACCTGGTTGGAGTCTCGTTTTGGTCGTTATTTTTCCGTTTTTTTTCATTTAGTTGAAATGCCTTCGTCATTTACGTATAAAATTCTTCAAATAAGCTAATTAACATAAATCTATTTGTCATGTTTGTGAAAAATGCATGTCTTCTTATTTTTGACGGCACATTGTGCACAAAAATGAAGTTTTCATGTCAAAAATAAATTCTTAATCATGTGCCTTTTAAAAATGATTGTTAAATAAATTTGTTTAAATTTTTAAAAACTATTACACATTAATTTTTTTCATCTTTATGTATTTTATATTTCACAGAAATGCTTCTGAAACACGCACCTTTAGTTAAAAATTCGAGCCGGCCGGAGTGGCCGCGCGGTTAAAGGCGCTTCAGTCTGGAACCGCACGACCGCTACGGTCGCAGGTTCGAATCCTGCCTCGGGCATGGATGTGTGTGATGTCCTTAGGTTAGTTAGGTTTAAGTAGTTCTAAGTTCTAGGGGACTTATGACCACAGCAGTTGCGTCCCATAGTGCTCAGAGCCATTTGAACCATTTTTTTTTTTAAATTCGAATCCGCCAGGAATGGTACTGATGCCCCCTTAATTAGTAGCCGAACACTCTACCATAGCCCATGCTGTTTGTAGAGTTAAATACTTTACTTTAGCATACATTTAAGATTGTCAGAAAGCTTCAAAATCGAATTTCTCAAGTATTATTGAGAGTTACACTGAACGGCTTGGCCGACTGTTGTTTGCTTTCTGAACTACACGTACCTAAATATAAAAGAAATACAAAAATTCGATTGCCATGTGGTCTCCATGTCAGTTACGGGCGCCTGCCGTTGTGCGCACTGCAAGCATTCTTGTTGCGTCTCTTTACAAAATAGCATGGCACAGCAGTACTGATGCACCAGTGGTCAGGAAAGTTCTACGTAATCAGGCACATGTGATTAGATGCAATGCTATTAGCAGAAATATTATGAATAATTTTGGAAAAACATTTTTAGCTAAACAGCACCCAAGTTCTAAAAGACACTCTAAGAAAAAATCGCGCAACGCGAAGGAATTATCCGAATACGGCGGAAATAGCCAGATGTGATGTACATGTGCAGACAAACTAATGATCACAATATCAGAAAAAACGGATGATTCATTCAAGAGAAAGAGCTGCACAAATTGAGCAACTCAGTAACGTGTTGGTCAAGCTCTGGCCCTTATGCAGGAAGTTATTCGGCTTGGCATTGGCTGACAGAGTTCTATTGAAGTGTTAAATAGTCAAAATTCAGAGCTTCTTGAATGGCCCTGCCCGTAAAGCTCCAAACGTTATCAGTTGGGGAGAGATCCGGCAACCTAACTGGCCAAGGTAGCACGAAGACAAGCAGTAGAAACTCTCATTGTGTGTGGGTGGACATTATCTTGCTAAAATGTACACCTAGGGTGGCTTGCAATGAAGGGGAACAAATGAGGCAAAGAGTATCGTCGACGTACCGTTGTGCTGCAAGGACGGCGTGGATGACAACCAAATGGGTCCTGATACGAAATGAAATGGCATCCCTGACAATCAGTCCTGACTCTTGACTGTTGGGTTGTTAGGCGGGCGACGGTCGGGTTGATACCCCACCACTGACTGAGGCGTATCCAGACGTGTCTACACTGGTCATCGACGATCAGTTCGAAGCGAGTCTCATCACTGAAGACAATTTTATTCTAAACAATGATATTGTAAGCGAAAGCGCCCCACACTATTGGAAACGGGCTTGTTGGTGAGCAGAGGTCAATGGTAGTCGGCGCTAGGGACGTCGTGAGATTGTCCCCCTTTCTGTGAGACTGCTGTTAATGTCTTTATGGTCACTGAAGCACCAGTTGCACGTCGAATTGTTGATAATGATGAATCCAGGGCTCTGAGTGCCTCTCTGACGATTGCTCTGCCCTCATGTTCTATAATCTCTCCAGGTCTAAAGCTTCCATCTTGATCCTGAGTTCGGCCATGAGTCACCCTTTCCTGCGAAAATCGTCGAATGGTGGCATCGCTCCCATTCAAACGTCGAGCGATTCGCCGATTACACCTCTCTCAAATGCTGCTATCGGGAAATATTTCTCAAGCACCTGTCTGCTAGACATAGTTACTGTCCAACTGAGTACACGGAATGAAATTCGAAAAAATTTTATACCATGGATCGACATGCCCCTGTTTACTATCCTTGTCTGCCATGTGGTGAAATTGCTCTGCAGTATCATACATTCATTCACTGGCTGCCAAAGTTTACTATCTTGTATTTCAGATACCTGTATAAATATCAAATTGATTCCAGTTTGCATAACTTCTTCCTGGTGTGTTGCCTTTTTTCTTTTAGACTCGACTTGGTATGTGGACGATGTACTGTGCTTGTGGAGGGGTACCAACAGACAATCAAATAAATCTTTTCAACATTTGAATTTACACCACTGTAAAGTTGAGTTTACAACGTAGTTGGGACGAAACCATCAACTTCTTACACCTTACCACTGACATTAATAAGTAACGGCATTTATCTAAGATATACAGGAAAGTAACTTCTACAGACAGTAATAGCTACCATTTCCCAGCATCCCACAATAAACATACAGCCTTCCAATTCATGGTACATCGCCTATTATCTGCACCACGAACCAAATCAGATTTCGGAAATGAACTGAAAGTAATTAAAGAAATAGCAAACGACAAATTTTATAGTTCCATCCTAATCGAAAACATTCTCAGTAGAAAGAAAAGATACAGGATAACAGCACTTCTTTGTACTCCTCAGAAAGCACTAAACCAGACTGCTAACAAAGGGGACCTCATTCTATACGAAGGTAGACTTCACAGGTGCTTGCAGGAAAACGAAAATCCAGGAAATATACTCCATCTATTTATACTAGAAGTACTGTTGTCCACATGCTGTTCAACGGTAGATATAAGATTCCACCTTTAGAACAGAGTGGAATTTGTAGGATTTCCTGCAATCTGTGTGGCAAATTATATGTAGGTCAATCAGGTAGGGCTGTAAGTACTTCACCGACAGCATGAAAGAAGTTGGAAACTGAAAAAGAAAGATTGCATATTTGCTCAATATGCTCTGAATAAATGTAATTCTTATATTACTAAATGTGATGTTCCCCATACACGAACTAAAGTCAGATAACTAACGTTACTCGAAATTCTGGCTATTAATAAATAGCAATCAACGAATCCTGACCTGGTATTTAATAACCAAACACAGTTTCACTATTCAACCTTACTAAAGTAGCAGCAACCATCCAATATTTTTCTCACCATTAGGTAATATGCTTGTTGTAACTACACTACCGGCCATTAAAATTGCTACACCAAGAAGAAATGCAGATGACAAACGGGTATTCATTCGACAAATATATATATTAACGCAATGTGGATGCGTAGATCCTGAGAAATCAGTACCCAGAACAACCACCTCTGGCCGTAATAACGGCCTTTTACGCCTGGGCATTGAGTCGAACAGAGCTTGGATGGCGTGTACAGGTACAGCTTGCCCATGCAGCTTCAGTTCATCAAGAGTAGTGACTGGCGTATTGTGACGAGCCAGTTCCTCGACCACCATTGACCAGACGTTTTCAGAAAGGCCTGTACAGGAACTGCAACATGCGGTCATGTATTATCCTGCTGAAATGTAGGGTTTCGCAGGGATCGAATGAAGGGTAGAGCCACGGGTCGTAACACATCTGAAATGTAAAGACCACTGCTCAACGTGCCGTCAATGCGAACAAGAGGTGACCGAGACATGCAACCAATGGCACCCCATACCATCACGCCGGGTGATACGCCAGTATGGCGATGACGAATACACGCTTCCAATGTGTGTTCATCGCGATGTCGCCAAACACGGATGCGACCATCATGATGCTGTAAACAGAATCTGCGTTCATCCGAAAAAAAATGACGTTTTGCCATTCGTGCACCCAGGTTCGTCGTTGAGTACACCATCGCAGCCGCTCCTGTCTGTGATGCAGTGTCAAGGGTAACCGCAGCCATGGTCTCCGAGCTGATAGTCCATGCTGCTGCAAACGTCGTCGAACTGTTCGTGAAGATGGTTGTTGTCTTTCAGACGTCCCCATCTGTTGACTCAGGGATCGAGACGTGGCTGCACGATCAGTTACAGCCATGCGGATAAGATGCCTGTCATCTCGACTGCTAGTGATACGACGCCGTTGGGATCCAGCACGGCGTTCCATATTACCGTCCTGAAGCCACCGATTCCATATTCTGCTAACAGTCATTGGATCTCGACAAACGCGAGCCGACCTTTATCAAAGTCGGAAACGTGATGGTACGTATTTCTGCTCCTTACACGAGGCATCACAACAACGTTTCACCAGGCAACTGCGGTCAACTGCTGTTTGTGTATGAGAAATCGGTTGGAAACTTTCCTCATGTCAGCACGTTGTAGGTGTCGCCACCGGCGCCAGCCTTGTCTGAATGCTCCGAAAAGCTAATCATTTGCATATCACAGCATCTTCTTCCTGTTGGTTAAATTTCGCGTCTGTACCACGTCATCTTCGTGGTGTAGCAATTTTAATGGCCAGTAGTGTAACTATTCCACTCTCACATCCCACAGTTCTTTTCTCCCCTCCGGCCCGACCCCCTCCCCCCTTTTCTCTGACAATTCATCACATTATCAGTTTGTCCACAAACATCTACCTCTACATTTACATACATACTCCTCAAGTCACTGTATGGTGCCACTACTAGTCATTTCCCTTCCTGTTCCACTTGCAAATAGAGCGGGGGAAAAAACGAGTGGCTATATGCCTGCGTATGAGCCCTTATTTCTCATATCTTACCTTCGTGGTCCTTACCAGAAATTTACGTTGATTGCAGTAGAATCGCTGTGTAGTCGGCTTCAAATCCCTGTTCTGTTAATTTTCTCAATAGTGTACCCCCAAAATAACTTCGCCTTCCGTCCTGTAATGCTCGTTTGAGTTCCTGAAGCATTGTAGACATTAGTAGTTTGTATCATTAATCACTTGTACAGCTGTTTTGGGTTGAGTATAAAATAATATCAGATTTATTTGTTCTGAGTTTCTTTTAATTTTATCATGATTGTGTTTTGTATCGATATAGTCGTAATATGTCACATATTTTTGAGGTGGTGGTGGTGGTTAGTGTTCAACGTCCCGTCGACAACGAGGTCATTAGAGACGGAGCGCAAGCTCGGTTTAGGGAAGGATTGGGAAGGAAATCGGCCGTGCCCTTTTAAAGGAACCATCCCGGCATTTGCCTGAAACGATTTAGGGAAATCACGGAAAACCTAAATCAGGATTGCCGGAGACGGAATTGAACCGTCGTCCTCCCGAATGCGAGTCCAGTGTGCTAACCACTGCGCCACCTCGCACGGTACATGTTTTTGAAAAACAATCTTTGTACACCAGTGAATTCTCGATGATGTTGTGTGGACTATTTGTTTAGTATTAATTTGTCTGAAGATGGCATAGCAAGGCGAAAGCCGGTTCATGACGAAGTATTAAAAAAATATTATTGTGAAATATCAATTTTAATACGTGCAATGCCGTTAAATTTATGTCGGAAGAGGCAAACGAGGAAGCAAAATGAGAGTTGGAGAAACCGCTAGCAATTCCAAGTGCACAATAAAGAGAATAGAGGAGGAGGAAACCACAGCTACAAGTACTTCCAAAGGGTTTGCTGCTTCAGAAAAGACCCGGCAGAAGGAAAAAAAAGTATTCACGTAATATTGACGAAAAGATTGTCACACATAGTTTGCATGTAACAGATGTGCTTTATTTTATATTGTCAATAGTGTAGTAAGTAATGTTGTCCATTTTGCCACATTTTATACCTCTTTTTTGTTTTGTGAGTTTTGCTTCTGGCACGACATGTTCCGAATGATTTTGCTTTAGTAGATCCTTTGTTTATGTTACTACTTGCTGTCAGTATTCTAGTGACAAACTATTGGCTTTGAACATCTGTATTTGTTGAACTATTAGTCGCCGGCCACTGTGGCCGAACGGTTCTAGGCGCTTCGGTCCGGAACCGCGCTGCTGCTACGGTCGCAGGTTCGAATCCTGCCTAGGGCATGGATGTGTGTGATGTCCTTAGGTTAGTTAGGTTTTAGTAGTTCTCAGTTCTAGGGGACTGATGACCTCAGAAGTTAAGTCGCATAGTGCTTAGAGCCATTTGAGCCATTCGAACTATTAGTCGTACTGAAATAACATGTTAATACAAATGTTTGCAGATTCGTTAGCTGTAACTTATAAGTTATACAAAATAGGCGTTTGAGCGTAGGCTTCATCTCCCGAACTGCACAACCCCCATTGGGGGTTCCTACACGTACCACGCCGTCTGCACAGGGATGGGCCAAGTTACTTTGTGCACACTCCAAACCACAGTGATTATGACTGAAGAGGAATTTGTCACCTTAGATCATCAGCTGACGTTGCTATTCGCATTTACATGAAGAAAAAACGGAAAAGGAAATGGCAGAAAAAGGTGGTCTTCAGCTACAAGACAACCGAATCATTTGAAGTTAGTTCAAGAACTCTCTCCCGAAAATGCTGATTGGCGAAATTATTTGTGAATGGATGAGACCACGTACAATACATTGTCTACAAGATGCTATCTGGAACACTACATGAACTTAGGAATATAAATTTTGCAGCAACATATTAATTCTAGTTCAGTAATACAAAATTTACTGAAATAATTCAATGACAAGTAATTATTAGAAAACCATAAGCTATTTGTAAGAAATGTGCTTGCTTTCAGCAGTTGTCCTACTCAGCGCTACAGAAAATTGAATCAGCATATGCATAAACTATTGCTGTGACTGTTTCCTCATTTGTGGCTGACGGAGCAGCAACTGGGCACTGTCTGACCAAAGTATCGGGATACCTATTAGTATAAATTAATGAGGGGCATGTCCACTTTTCGCATTTAACACGGCTATGGGCACTTTCAACGAGGTGTCGGAGTGTCAGGTGGGGAATGGCAGTCCATTCTTCCTCAATAGCCGACACCAGAGAAGTTATGGCTTTGGACGCTGGGGTCTGGAAAGAAGTAAATTTTCTGACTCGTCGCAAAGGCGTTCCATTGGGTTCAGGTCGGATCTCTCGGCAGGTCAGTCCATTTCAGGCATCTTATTGTCCACAAACCATTGTCTCAAAGGTGCTGCTTTATGACAGGTTTCATTGTCATCATTGCCTCCAAACTGTTCCTCCGCTGTATATAGTATGCAATCCTGTAAAAGGTTTTCATATCATTCTGCATTAAGAGTTCTCTTTAGCGCAATAAGAGGATCACATCCCCATCACAATAAAGACCCTTCATACGCTAACACCACCTCTTTCGTACTTCACTGTTGACACCACACACGACGATAGGTAACATTCTCCAGGCGTTCCGCGAATCTAAACCCGTCCATCGGGTTGCGACAAGGTATAGCGTGATTTATCATTCCAAATCACTCGTTGGAGTTATCCATTGTCGAGTGGCCTCGCTCTTTACACCACCTAAAACTTCCCTTTGCATTGATTAGAGAAATGTGTGACTTATGAGGAGCTTTCCAACTATCGTACTCTACTCTTTCTCTTCTAGCTTGACGACTATTAGTACTTTGGAGCTCAAGAGTGATTCATTCCATTGACTTGATGCGACTGTTTAGAGCCACCTTGCAAAATGCTCGACGGTCCCTGCCTGCCAGCACACGAGATACGCCTAGTCTTGGTTTAGCTGTCGTTGTTCCTTCACGTTTCTACCTCGCCATCACATCACCAACAGTCGAATTGGGCTGCTTTAGAGAGATTGAAATGTCCCAGATGAATTTGTTACTCAGGTGGCATCCAGTGACCAGTCCACGTTCGGGGTCATTGAGCTCTTCTGACCGACCCTTTTGCTGTTACTGATTGTTGATAAACACAATACTCGCCTCATTTTATATGGGCGTTGCCTCTCGTGATGTCTGGTGGTGAAATCTGCATTACTTAGGAATGTCTGTATACTTTTCATCAGACAGTGTATGCTCAGTAGCTTCCCTAAAGGAGAAGTTGACATTTTGCATCCCTACGAAAAGAACTGCATCTTTTACTTTCTTTCCGGCAGAAAGCGACCATTGACATGGCAAATTTGGAAGTTTTTCTGCAATATGCTCACCAAAAAACGTCACGTGGTAGTTTTCGTTTTTTGACAGTCGGCGTGAAAATGGTTTTATTCATTTGGCTATTTTCTCTCACATTTCGTCAGCTTTTGCTGGTGGTCGTTTGGACGTTGTTGATCTGTTCGAGGAGGAAAAGTTATTGATTCTGCTTCCCCTAGTCATCATGAAATGGGTGAACACTCGGTAAAAGACAGTAAAAATAAAATACCAGCCATAACAAATTAAATGTTATCGTTACTAACAGGCATTAATTTTTTTTAGACAGTTGCAAATGTTACTTCACAGTAATGTACTCAATACACCGCTACACACAAAAAATCCATCAGACCGAATAACATCGAGCCGAGCCAGTTTCGTCGTATGTGGGGTGTCTCAAGTGTGCTGCTGGCGCGGCTCTACCACAGATGGGAATGTCGAGCCTTGGCTCGTTGGCTTGGTGCCACGCCATTCAATTTGAGTTTCCCCACTCACATCGAGGTTTGGCTGGACGCAAGACCATTTGGCCAGCTGGATCGTTCAAAGGCCTTAATGGCCACAATGTCGACGGAGCTTTAAATCGCAATCTTCCTTCTTTTTAAATATTTTTCCAGAAGCGGATACTGATGAGCATACTGCGAGACTGAATGGCGCCTGGTGGTTTTGTGGGGACATGACGCGATAATGGGGAGATCCACAGATGAAAGAGACTTTGACAAGGGGTAAATTGTCAGGGACTGGCACTTGCGAACAAACGCGTCTCAGAAACGGCGAGGCTGTTCGGCTGTTCGCATGTTAACTTTTGTGAGCATCTATAGAAAATGGATGACCGTGAAACCAAGGCGACAAGGTGTTAGACATCTACGGAATATCACGGAACATGGAGGTCAAAGGTTTTCCCGCTCTATAAAGCCGGGTGGGCAGTGATCTCTGGCATATCTGACGATGCAGTATGGTGATGGTCCAAGGCTCTGCAGCAGACGATCCATACATATTCTCACATTGACTCAACGAATTGTCAATTATGACTGCAGTGGGCCCGGGATCGTCGAGACTGTATCATGGAGTAACGGAAACGTGTCGCCTTGTCGCGAGAATCATGTTTCCTAGTATCGCAGGTAGATGGTAGCATGCAGATAGGCCATCATCCAGGTGAAAGGCCGCTCGAAACACGCATTGTGTCACGTACACAGACTGGCGGGGGCAATATTATGCTACAGGACCCTCGTACTCTGCTTCTACTGGGCTTCAGTGGGATCTGCAGTAATTATCGAAGGCACCGTGAACATTATTATGGAACACCTGCAGTCCTTCATGCTTTCTGGATCACAAGACCAGAATCGCGCTACAGTGGTTTGAGAAACATGATAGTGAACTCACTTTGATGTCATGCTAACCAAATCCGACTGCTCTGAATCCAATGGAACACATCCGGGGTGCTATCAGGCACTAGCACTGCATGTGGATGTGGAGCTGGTACCTGATAGCACCACAGATGTGTTCCATCAACCTCTGGTCGGTAATTCACGGGAACTGCTCGACCTTTGCGTAGACATCTGGTGCCCTATGCGATGGGAAACGTACCAAAAACTTGTCGAACCCATGCCTTGCAGAATCGCTGCTGTGCTTCGTTTCAAATGCGGACCAACCTGCTGCTAAGCAGATGGTCTTGGTATTTTTGCTCTCAGCATTAATTGAAGTTAAATCCCTTAGGGATCTCTACCTGACACTCTCATACGTAGGAGAATATGGTAAAGTATTTTGGCACCAACACACATCAGAACTCGATTCAAGTTAGTACACTACCGGCCAGTAAAATTGCTACACCAAGAAGAAATGCAGATGATAAATGGGTATTCATTGGACAAATATATTATACTAGAACTGGCATGTGATTACATTTTCACGCAATTCGGGTGCATAGATCCTGAGAAATCAGTAACCAGAACAACCACCTCTGGCCGTAATAACGGCCATGATACGCCTGGGCATTGAGTCAAACAGAGCTTGGATTGCGTGTACAGGTACAGCTGCCCATGCTGCTTCAACACGATACCACAGTTCACCAAGAGTAGTGACTGGCGTATTATGACGAGCGAGTTGCTCGGCCACCATTGACCAGATGTTTTCAGTTGGTGAGAGATCTGGAGAATGTGCTGGCCAGGGCAGCAGTCGAACATTTTCTGTATCCCGAAAGGCCCGTACAGGACCTGCAACATGCGGTCGTGCATTATCCTGCTGAAATGTATGGTTTCGCAGGGATCGAATGAAGGGTAGAGCCACGGGTCGTAACACATCTGAAATGTAACGTCCACTGTTCAAAGTGCCGTCAATGCGAACAAGAGGTGACCGAGACGTGTAACCAATGGCACCCCATACCATCACGCCGGTGATACGCCAGTATGGCGATGATGAATACACGCTTCCAATGTGCGTTCACCACGATGTCGCCAAACACGGATGCGACCATCATGATGATGTAAACAGAATCTGGATTCATCCGAAAATATTACGTTTTGCCATTCGTGCACCCAGGTTCGTCGCTGAGTACACCATCGCAGGCGCTCCTGTTTGTGATGCAGCGTCGAGGGTAACCGCAGTCATGGTCTCCGAGATGATAGTCCATGCTGCTGCAAACGTCGTCGAACTGTTCGTGAAGATGGTTGTTGTCTTGCAAACGTCCCCATCTGTTGACACAGGGATCGAGATGTGGCTGCACGATCCATTACAGCCATGCAGGTAAGATGCCTGTCATCTGGACTGCTAGTGATACGAGGCCGTTGGGATCCAGCACGGCGATCCATATTACCCTCCTGAACCCACCGATTCCATATTCTGCTAACAGTCATTGGATCTCGACCAGCGCGAGCAGCAATGTCGCGATACGATAAACCGGAATCGCGATAGGCTAGAATCCGACCTTTATCAAAGGCGGAAACGTGATGGTATGCAATTCTCCTCCTTACACGAGGCATCACAACAACGTTCCACCAGGCAACGCCAGTCAACTGCTGTTTGTGTATGAGAAATCGGTTGGAAACTTTCCTCATGTCAGCACGTTGTAGGTGTCGCCACCGGCGCCCACCTTGTGTGAATGCTCTGAAAAGCTAATCATTTGCATATCACAGCATCTTCTTCCTGTCGGTTAAATATCGCGTCTGTAGCACGTCATCTTCGTGGTGTAGAAATTTTAATGACCAGTAGTGTAGAATCTACATATCGATACGCCACCAACCATAAACAATCCAGCAGCGCAAATGACCTCGACCCCAGTCAATTTCGCCGTAGTTCCTTCAGAACTGTGGCATAGTACACTGAAGAGCCAAACAAAGTGGTAAACCTACCGAATATCGTGTATGGTCCCCGCGAGCACGCAGAAGTGCTGCAACACGATGTGACTAATGTTTGCAGTAGTGCTGGAGGGAACAGACACTGTGAATCCTGCAGGGCTGTCCATAAATCCGTAAGAGTACGACAGGATCTCTTCTGAACAGCACGTTGCAAGGCATCCCGCATATGCTCAATAATGTTCATGTCTGGGGAGTTTGGTGGCCAGCGCAAATGTTTGAACTCAGAAGAGTGTTCCTGCAGCCACTCTGTGGCAATTCTGAACGTGTGGGGTATCGCACTGTCCTGCTGGAATTGCCCACGTCCGTCGGTATGCACAATGCACATGAATGGATGCGGGTGATCAGACAGAATGTTTACGTACTTTCCACCTGTCAGAGTCGTACCTAGACGTATCAGGGGTCCCACATCAGTCCAGTTGCATGCGCCCCACACCATTACAGAACCTCCATCAGCTTCAACAGTCCCTTCCTGACATGCAGGGTAAATGGATTCATGAGGTTGGCTTCGAAAGCCCATACCGCTGATGTTTCGTTGAATTGTTCGCACGCTGACACTTGTTGACGGCCCAGCATTGGAATCTGTAGCAATTTGCGGAAGGGTTGCACTTCCGTCACGTTGAAAGACGGTCTTCAGTCGTCGTTGGTCCCGTTCAGTGATGTCAGAGATTTGATGTTATACCGGATTCCAGATACTGACGGTACACTCATGAAATGCACGTACGGGAAAATCCCCAGTTCATCGCTACCTCGGAGATGCTGTGGCCCATTGCTCGTGCGCCGACTATAACACCACGTTCAAACTCACTTAAATCTTGATAACCTGCCATTGTAGCAGCAGTTACCGATCTAATAATTGCACCAGACACTTGTTGTCATATACGCGTTGCCGACCACAGCGCCGTATTCTACCTGGTTACGTGTCTCTGTATTTGAATACGCATGCCTGTACCAGTTTCTATGGCGCTTCAGTGTATCTTCCCTACAAAACACCGCTGCACTGTCTGCTAGCACAGTCTGAAACGGCGTTTAGCCGCCTGGCTACTGCTTATACACATTTTTAGTGTCACCAGTGCTGTTCATCTATTCAACACAGTCTCGTGTGAAGTCAGCACCATGGAACCCGTGGAGAACCGCTTTGCCGTACTTAGCTCCGTAATAGTATCAAAACCTACTTTGATGAGTAAGATCAGTTTTCTAATCTTCCATACCACCACAAGGGCGTTCAAAATATTACATTTAGTACAAGATGTTCAAAGCTTTTGTGTAGTATATATACTCAGAAATTTTGATAATATTAGGGATGAACTACAGGGAGAGAAAGGTTATCTGCAGTTTGGTTAGAAATCTGGCTGCTGTTATAGTAGTCCAAGGACAAGTGAAGGGAAGCAGTAGTTGAGAAGTGATTGAACAAGGGTTGTGGTCTGCCGCCAATGTTACGCTCTTTGTACACTGAGCAAGGGATAAAGCAAACCAAAAGAGAAATTTGGAAAGGGAATTAAAGTTCAAGCATAAGAATGAAAATCTTTTATGGTGTGGTGATGACATTCTAATTCTGCTTGGGATGGTAAAGTACTCGAAAGATCAGTTGAACGGAATGAACAGTAGTTTTGAAATGAGGTTACAAAACGAATATCAACAAAAGTCAAACAAAGACGATAGAGAGTAACTGAATTAAATGAGATGTTTATGAGGGAATTAGATTAGAAAATGAGACTAAAAGCAGTAGACGAGTTGGAGCATTTGGGCAGAAAAATATCCGACTATGATAGAAACAAAGAAGATGGATACTGCTAACAGTAATAAAAACTTTTCTATAAAAAGAGTAATATTTTAACATGTAATACGTACAGATCAATGTGTTTAGACGACTTTTATTGACGTATTCGTCCGGAGTGTATATCGAGTGTATATAGAGGTATACAGAAGAGAAGCGTAAACGATAAAACGTAGAGCAAAAAAGGAATATAAGGTATTAAAATGTGGTGTTACAGAATAATGCTGAAGATTAGATGATTAGATCGCGTAACTGATGATGATGTACTGAAGCGAACTGGGGAGAAAAGAGCGTTACGTGACAAGCGAGCTTAAAGAAGGGATGGCCACAATATACAATCGTCTGTAATGCATAAACAGAAGCGTTTACCACTGACTGAGTTCGTGATTGGTTGTCGACGATGGGCCATTACTTGTTACAGAAACTTGCACACAGGCTTTTAAAGTATTGTGGTGCAGGATGAAGTGCAGGGAAGTGACTAAAAGCACATAGAAAAGATTTGCTATACGCGTCATCCTAACTGGAAGAAACTTTCGCAGTAAATGGAAGTTTATCAGAAACTGGGTCGCTCAAGCAACAGTCGCCTAGCCAACAGCCACGTCAAACAGCTATTCTCAGAGAAGAATTTGAGAAATTATTTTGGATCATATGGGATAGGATTCGTCACTGACCGCCAATCAACTTGTCTGTTTAATGGACAGTTCGAATAAAACAATCAGGAAAGCCGGCCGCTGTGGCCGAGTGGTTCAAGGCGCTTCCGTCTGGAACAGCGCGACCGCTACGGTCGCAGGTTCTAATCCTTCCTCGGGCATGGATGTGTGTGATGTCCTTAGTTTAGTTAGGTTTAAGTAGTTCTAAGTTCGAGTGGACTGATGACCTCAGATGTTAAGTCTTATAGTGCTCAGAGCCATTGAACCAATCAGGAAACTAATGGTGGAACAAGTTGTACCCTTTTCGTAAAAAACAGCAAGAGGGCTTAGTGATTTTGAACCATGAGTTTGGTTTTGTCAATGGATCATCCAGCGTATTTCTGCCATTCCAAAATTCATATTTTTTAAAATTATTCATTACGTGACGATGTAAGGCATGCACTGAGACTCATCACTTTGATGAGTTTAAGTTGTTACGAAATATCTATACATAAGATATTTGTACCAATAAAAGTAAAAATTCATTTCCAACCATTAATTTCTTCTCTCAAAGCACTTGCGAGGGAAGTACCCCAACACGAACGGCTAAAGCAGTTTTAAAATACGGAAATGTGTTCTTCCAGCCATCACGTCATTTACCAGCAAAACTCTGTGTTTGTGTACAATCGAAGTTTGAAATTAACAAATCTATAAAGTACAGGAACACAACTCACTGAAGAATCAGTAATATGTGAAAGGCAGTTTGTTTCTATTTATTTATTTTTATTTATTTTTTTATTTTTTTAGACAGTAGAAGCTATACGTCAGACGTCTTATTGGCTCCGTACGCTTGCAAATTGACAAAAGACGCATGTCACGTTATGTGATCTATATTTCTTCGTCCATCTTCGCTCTATTATCTACACCTATTTGTTCCGAGACACACAGTCAACATGGATTTAGAAAACATCGTTCTTGTGAAACACAACTAGAGCTTTACTCGCTATTGACAAGGGATCTCAGATTGATTCCATATTTCTGTATTTCCGGAAGGCATTTGACACTGTGCAATACAAGCGGCTTGTAGTGAAATTACATGCATATGGAATATCATCTCAGTTATATGACTGGATTTTTGATTTTCTGTCAGAGAGGTCACAATTCGTAGTAACTGATGGAAAGTCATCGAGTAAAACAGAAGTGATTCCTGGCGATCCCCAAGGTAGTGTTATAGGCCCTTTGCTGTTCCTTATCTATATTGAAACGCGTACGTTTCGTATGTATTCATTACCAGCGATGGCGAGGCATGACAGAATCTCTGACCAGAGAGTTATTTATCGTGTCTAGCCTGCGCTTGACCGCGCGAGAGTTCAGTTGCGAGATGTACTCAGTCGGAAGTTGTGTGTGGAGTCGGCAGTTGCGAGTAGGATGTTGTGTGTAGCGAGTCGCGAGAGGAAGTAGTCAGCCGACGGTAGTACTGAGCGGGCGTCGGCATGGGTCGGCGGCTTGCGCCCTTTACATCTCTGGTCAAGGTTCGGGTGGTGGTTGTTGGATGTTTAAGGGGGACTAAACAGCGAAGGTCATCAGTCCCCCACAAGGTTCGGGACGAGGTATATTGTTAAATAAGGTAATGAAGCAGCATTGCGCACATCTGATAATGTAATGTATGTTGTTGTTGTTGTTGTGGTCTTCAGTCCTGAGACTGGTTTGATGCAGCTCTCCATGCTAATTGTAATTAATTTGTTCAAGAAATGCCCCAATAATAATTTTGTTTTCAAAGCAATCGTTTTTAAGAAAAGAATCATTCTAATTGAAACAATATTTCCTATACTTTTCCTCCCAGAATCAATTTATCAGATTCATTATTGCACAGGGCCTAAGGTCAGCGCGGCTGCCCTATTATTGTGGGTTTAATGATTAATGTTCATTTCTCAATTTTTGTGTCGAGTTTACATTCGGCCATTATTTTTCAATATTTTTGTAGCGAAGGTACAGTCGCTTTTATTTTAATTTAACGATGTTTTGTGGGAGCTCAACAACATTTGGGTCATTATTATTCAGTAATCTTGTGGGGAACTAACTTTTGGCACGTTTTCATTATCATTGAGTTTTCTTTTGTTTTTGCTGGGAAGTCACACTTTGGCTCTATTTCGATTACCATTTAAATATAGTCATTTTACATATTTTTACGGGGAGGTTACACTTGGCGACATCCGGGCCAGGATCGTATTTCTTTGAGAATCTTCTAAAAAGTAGTCAGATATCTGCTCTTATTTACTTAATATAATTAGCATTTGGTGCAACGCTTTTACTAATTTTGTGACTTTCTCCCACAGGTCATCGGCAATTTGTTGCTCTTTGTTGTATTTGTGTTTGTTGCATTTTGTATTGTCTTTGTTTCATTTGTGAATAATTGTGACTATTGTAAAAATGCCGCGAAAGACTGTGAATAGTGCATCGCGAAGTATAATGAGTGAAATAACCGAATTAAACAACTTGACCGATAGTAATTGTGACACGCAATGTAATGATGACAATCCTCCATTTAGTGACAATCAGTACGTACCGACCACTAATAATGATTTTGATCTTAGTGATGAGCACACGAATTCAATTGTGTCCTCTGTTAATTTAACGACAATAGATGACGCGGGGCGTTCTCTTGCAATGAGCGCTGCCCAGCTCAACACAACCGGTTTGCAAAATTCACGTGACGAACAGACAAATTTTTCTAATGAAAATGAACAGTATAATCAGAGTACGACAGATTTATTTAATTCCGAGATAGTGACTGACAGTGTACATCCGACTGGCAAACCTTTTTGTAAATTACAGAATGACCAAATGGTCACACAAAACGTGACAATTGTAGATACACCATCAAACAATACAGAGAATAGAGTAGGTAATGTTACCTCGGATCAATTGATGGCATTATTGCTACAAGTTCTTGAAAAACAAGACAACCTTAAAGAAGATTTCAAACAACAACTTAATGAAAATTCCAAACAACAGAATGAAAGACAAGACGACAATCACAAACAGCCTTAATGAAAAATTAGACAACAATTCCAGACAGCTTAGCGAGCAGATTACAGCCGTTGCCGCGTAGTGTCATGATACTAATGGACGATTACGTGAAGAAATTGAGACGTGCGCTAGGAAAAGTAGCGAAGAAATTAGATCTGTTGTTCAGGAATTAAGGGATATGCAAACAGCTACAACAGAAACACTTAGAGAGGAAATTAGTGCAGTCGGTAAACAATGCTCTGAAAAAGCAACACAATTACGCGACGAGTTTAAAGTAATTACAGCAGAACTTTCGCGCACAATGGATGCAAAGATTGACGCGAAATTCGACCAACAGAACACTCAAATTGACGAACGTTTTAATCTTCACCTACAAAACAGTAATACGCGTTTCCGCAAATTTATTCAGGATCAAAATAAAGTAAAACGTCAGGTCATGGAAACAATCACTGCACAGAGACAAGAAGATAAACGTAAAATGTTTGCGAAGGCAAAAACATACGTAGACAACAATATTGCTACAGTATCGGACAAAATTAATACCATCGAACAGTTGAACACAGAATTACGTGATGAAATTTCTGATCTTAAATCAAAAACAGATACACACACAGTAGATATTCAAACAGTGACCGACAGACTCGAACAATTAGAACTAACACAGGATTCCTATGACATCAAAGCTGACGTTAAAAAACTGAACGAAACCACACGTAAAATGCAAAAACAGATTAATGCCTCTGACACTAAAACCGATGATCAGGTAAAAATACTGACTGAAAAATATGATGAATTGGCCAGTCGTATTGACGTTATTGAAAGTAATAATGACAGCAAATCAGACGATACCTCACCGGTTTTATTTAATCAAACACCTGAATTTCAAAATCTACAGCAGACAATCAATGAGATCGATTCATCTAATAACACCTTACGTAGAAAATTGTCATGTTTTTAGCAAGAAGTAACAGAGATAAAAAAATGGTTCAGCGTTCAACACATTACAGCAGACGCCACTTTGTGAACATTTGCCAGACTCATGCAGCGCGTATAATTTGGGTAATCTACAGAGAGTACGTGAGTTAGATTCAGAACAGTCACAGTCAAACAGATTCCCATACAATCCTGAACCTGTTCCGTCATACAGAGATGATAATTTTGATTATAAACATTTTCTATCAGTGAGAAAATTTAAAGAATTTAATAATGACAGAGCACAGATACACGACTTGCACCGTATACGACAATTTATTTTTGTACTTTCACCGCTATTACCTGTAATGCAGAAACTAGCTTTGAACTGGATACGATAATTTGCTCTTGAATTTTTACCAACATTGCGTGTAATGCAGAAACGACAATTAGCATGGATACAGCAATTTATTTTTGAATTTTTACCGCCATTGCCTGTAACACAAAAGCTGAAATTTATTTGCAGCGCGTAATAGACCTCAGGGGATTCATTACGCTTTAATGAATATGTGCCGTAGCGTGCATAGGGCCCCGAGCTGTAGTAGTGCTGTTTCATCTTTAGTTTTCTGCACTGCTGCCTTCTCTTCTACTATCCTTTATATCTATCAAAACCGCTCTTTAACTATTGCCCTATCTAGAATTAAGAAACATGTGTAATAAAAACCCGATAAGACAAATTTTTACCGAAAGTGACAATTTTCATTAGGCACTCCAGAACTACTGCCGTAATTTTAATAACAGATAAAATTGTAATCATCAGTAAGTACAAAATTTTCAGCAGTTGCAACCACATTTTGGTAACAATAGAGGTTTTTCACCACAACAGCATGAAAGCCAGCCGGTTAGCATAGCTAACCAACAATGTAATGCACAAGGTCAACCAAGCTTTAATGTTTCGCCGCGTGCACGTATAGTCGAGGGTACAACAAATAGTAACGCACGGCAGCAAAGAAACAACTACGTACAGAAAACACAGTATTTCAATTCCTATCGCAATGCACCGTATAGAAATGACTATCACGACAGACGTAAAAACGATGAGCATAATTACCAACATACGTTTAATAACAGTCGGTCTTACCAACAGCAAAATCATCGACAGGAACATATTCTCATGAATGAACCAGACAGTAGATATCATCCAGAGCGTAATACGTCTGGAAGAAATAATAGAACAGTTCAAATAGTCGAAATGCCACAGAATCGTCCTGACAATAATAATACGTCAGATAGAATTTGACTAGATACTGTACAGGTCGCATCTTCCAGTAACACAAGCACTACTTTAGACACGCAGAATGTTGTTCGCGAGAATGTTACTACTTTTGACGACATCCGAGACAGGAAAGACCAGTTGTCCAAAAAACCATTTCACACCCTGTCATCGAAATTAAAATTGGTTCATCGAAATTTTCAGCAGTAATCGATTCCGGATCACCGATGTCAGTAATAAATGAAGAAACTTTCAACGAGTGTAATAAAGAGAGTACCTATCCTAGATTACCATTAGGCAAAACGAAAGTAAAAGGAGCAGTATCGAGTAAAGGAGTAGACGTTAAATTACAGACACATTTATCATTTTGCATTGCAGGTCATACATTTCACTCAAATTTTTGGATTGTTCCTTTATTGACAACAGACGTTATTTTAGGTACGAATTTTCTGGTACAACACGACGCACTTATCGATTTTCAGAATTCCTATTTAATGTTGAAGGATGAAAATATACAATTTGCTATAGAATTTCAGCACTCACTATCTGCGGAAGAACAAACAATTAACCGTACAGAGGTCATTTCTGCATCACGTAACATAGACTGTAATTCCACATTGTTCACAGATACGTACGTACACAACTATAATACTCCAGACGAAGCCGACAATGACGTAATACAGACGATTTCAGATAAAGTTAAACAAATCAGTGCAAATACAGACGACGAACGCACGCAACTACACAAAATTCTTTTACAGCAAGCTCCAGTTTTCGACAACATTCCTAGTACTATGTCCGGTTTTATGTATGAATTTCAAGTCAAACAACACGACACATTTAAAGCAAAGCATTATCCCATTCCATATATCCATAGAGAACAGGTCAAGAAAGAATTGCAAGCTATGCTTGACCAAGGAATTATTGAACCGGCAGTTAGTCCATACATAAACCCGCTACACATTGTTAAGAAAAAAGATGGCTCACTTCGCCTCGTACTTGATTCGCGTCACATCAATGACATAATTATTAATGAAACAGATCGACCACAGACATTAGAGGAACTTCTACAGAAATTTCACGGTACTGCTATTTATTCTACATTAGATGTAAAATCGGGATTTTGGCAAATTCAGCTCCATCCGAACTGCAGAAAGTACACAGCGTTTCTCTGTTTTGGCGACTGTTATCAATTTTGCAAATTACCATTCGATTTAACTATTTCTTCAGCAGCTTTTATTCGCGGTTTGAACACAATACTTCCGACAGAACTTAAAGACAGAATCACGACGTACGTAGACGACATTCTTATTGCAGAAGCTAACAGGTCTGAACACAATCTGATTCTCGAACAACTGTTGCAAACTTTTCATGCACAAGGACTCACAGTTAATCTCAGTAAATCGCACTTTGGCAATACTTCTATAAAATTTCTTGGACATGTAATTTCAGCAGAAGGCATTGCGCCTGATCCGGAAAAACTTCAAGCTTTACGTGACATTACCGTTCCTACGACGAAAAAACAACTACGCAGTTTTTTGGGTTTAATTAACTTTTTTCGTAAATTTATTCATCACTCTGCTTTAGACACACCTAGATGATGCCAATTGACAGGTAAAAACTTTATTTGGTCCTGGGAGAAGCAAGCACATTCTGAATTTATGAACCGGAAACATGCTTTGTTGAATGCACCACTTTTATCGCACCCAGATCTTACTAGAAAATTTTCCATTGCCACCGACAGTTCCAACACCGCTTTTGGCGTACATATTTTTCAGGAAATTGAAGAAGATGGCTCAACAATAATTAAAAACATCGCATTTGCAAGTCGCATTCTGTCACCTGCTGAACGAAATTATTCTGTTACAGAACTGGAGACGTTATGTGTTGTATGGGCTTTTACGAGATTTAGGCATTTTCTTTATGGAAGACACACCACCGGTTACACAGATCACAGAGCGATACAATTTTTACTTTCGGCTAAATTTTCACACGACAGATTAAGCAGATGGAAGCTTTATTTACAGGAATTTAATTTTACAATAGTTCACATTCCCGGCACACAAAATATTGTAGCAGACGCACTATCTCGTTCTCTCAGCAACAATCAGCAAGACATCGCAACCAACTTCTGCAAAGCAAATTTCAGCGTCATGTACATTCAACAAGTTGCATTTGAAAATTTTATTTCGTCGTCATTATAGGACATAGCAAAAGATCAAAATAAAGACAACGTGTGGAAAGAAATTAAACACCTCTGGCAAGATAGGAATACTGTTACGATTAGAAACCATTACACTGTACGCAATGACATTCTATTTCGCCGCTCTGATCCTGACAGCAACAATTGGTTATTATGCATTCCTGACGAGCTTGTTAACAAATTAATCTGGTATACTCATTTAAGTTACGCACATTACGGAGCTAGAAAATGCTTTCTTATACTGAGACAGAACTGTTATTTTGCCAACATGGAGAAACGTATACGACGAGTTTTAGCGTCATGTAAAATCTGCCAGAAAGCTAAGTCAGACACAACTTCACATATTCCTCCATTATATCCCATTGTACCTGTTAAATTAAGACATATGGCCGCTGTAGACATTTCTGTCCGATTCCCAGAACTAATGGAGGTTTTTGCTACATCTTTGTCGCTGTTGAACTTACTTCAAAATTTGTTACCTTCACTCCGTTACGCAAAGCTACTGCTAAAACTGTTTCGAAAGCATTTGTAAAGCATTTTTTATTTCATGTAGGGCATGTGATGAAAGTAATTTCCGACAATGGATCACAATTTCGATCTGCTATATGGACACGTATGTTACGAGCTAGAAACAGTTCTCCGATCTATATATCCAGGTACCATGCTTCTTCGAACCCTTGTGAACGATTAATGAAAGAAATTGGTAAACTGTGTAGAATATATTGCCACAAAAGACATATTGATTGGCACACACATATATTCTCATTCCAGGATGTAATTAATTCCATACCAAATGAATCCACTATGCTATCTCCGTCTGTTATACTGAAAAATGTTGAACCACCTAACAAAATTACAGAATTAGTAAACTTTCCTACATCTCGTCGATTACGACACCACGAAATAATCGACATTGCGCTGAACAACATCAAACGTGCCGCAGAGTGCCGGAGGAGACAGCAAAAACAGGTTTGTACACGCCGTGACTTTCACATTGGACAGAAAATATTAGTACATACACACTATTTATCCAACAAAGGAAAAGGTAGGTGCAGTAAATTTGAGCTTCTATACGCAGGTCCATATCGAATTCGCAGCATTCCTCACCCTAACACGTCGAAACTTTGAGAACCAAAAAATCGAAAGGAAACCACCACTGGTCAAACCTTTTATTGAATGAAGATACTTTATGATTTAACATGCTATAGTGCCATTTTGCTAATTTTATGATCACTTATGCAATTATATTCACATGACTAATTACCAATGATTATCGTATTTTTTCTTGGCAAGTGCCCGACAAGGTAAGGTTAGCAGGTCGCTCTTCTTGTCGTTACACATCAGACCGTGCATATTTTCCCAGATGAATTTACACCTTTTATGACCACTTATGCAATTATATTTATGTGACTACTTATTGATGATTATTGTATTTTTTCTTGGCAAGTGCCCGGCAAGGTAAGGTTAGCAGGTCGCTCTTCTTGTCGTTACACATCAGACCGTGCATATTTTTCCAGATGAATTTACACATTTTATGACCACTTATGCAATTATATTTATGTGACTACTTATTAATGATTATCGTATTTTTTCTTGGCAAGTGCCCGGCAAGGTAAGGTTAGCAGGTCGCTCTTCTTGTCGTTACATATCAGACTGTGCACATTTTTTTCAGAGAAACTTACGTATCTTATGAATAATTATGCAATGTTACCTTGTGACATATAAATTTTATTAAATTTTCTCTCCATTAAAGTCTTTAATTCTCGCCTCTATTAACTACACAACATACAAGCTGAGCACAACGAATGTCACATTTTTTGTCTTTCTTAGGTATATACGATTGTTTCATGTTTTGTTTGTATGCACTATGAACTAGTTCAGATATAGCAAACACCAGTTGACTTTGACATTTTGCCTTATGATATCTCAACATCATGACTACCTTACTGTTACATTGTGATACACTGAGCACATTTTTGCCTCTGAACACTATATAAGTTTTTCACATATTACGTTTTCTGTCATGTTATGCTGTATACTTAATTGTGTTACCATAAACCAGTCATTATTTATATGATTTAAATGCAAGACATTAATCTCTGTTCATCAATTTCAGAAAGAAATGATGCATGAAAGAAATAAATTAAACAGAAATGGGAATTTCACCTTCAGAATGATCGAAAGAAGATGCAAACCTCGTGAGGAAGAGTAAATGGATCAGGATTAACAAGCATTAACAAGAATATACTATACACATCGTAGAATAGCAGTCTTAACTAATTTTTTTCTTTCAGAATACAAGGCGATTGATGCAGGCTGTCAGACAGAACTACACATCTTAGTTTTAGTGATGGAATATGCTAGAGATAAGGAATAATTGTATAATGAGTAATGAAGTGATTTTTTGCAGATGATAATGAATGATGATGAATAATGATGAAGAATATGCTACTATGGATAATGAAGTTTTTCTTTACAGGCGATGATAATAATGCAGTTATGATAATATAGATAATGAAGTGATGGATAATGAAGTTTTTCTTTACAGATGAGGATAATGTGGAAGTTATGTATTCATGCTATGTAGTTATTTAAGTATTGTTGCAGTTCGCTTTGACAGCAGGTGTTATGTTGCATAGTATAATGACTGAAGGTTTTGGAAAGGACAGCTATGGAACACATTTTTATACACATTTCACTACCTGTTAATTCGAAGTTCACTACTTTTGAGCATAAAATGCGTTTCTTCTTTCAGCTTAATAATCCATTTTTTAAATATATTTTTGCAGTAGAAATTATTTATGAAATTAATGTGCTATAAGCAGCTGTTCATTAAATCTATGTCATTTATGAATGTGATTACATATACTCTACTTGTTTCATAACCTTGCTACAGCTGACTCATGACGAATGACGTTACACATTTTCATTTACAGGAGCAACCCAGAAGCAATTTTTTTCTTTTTTTCTTCTAGCTTTCCCCTATAAATACCCAAAGCAATGCATTGCTAACAAAAAAATGTATTACCAGTCCCAAATAATGGTACCAGTTTAAGAGAGTTCTGAGTAATTCTTATTAGCTCTGAATAGTATGTCACTTGAATAATGAATGCATAAATACTATGCACATAATTTCATTACTCTATTGAGATGACCAATGATTAATTAATAATGCTTTGTAACTGGGAAATGAATGCTACTGATTACTGTATTGAGATGACCAATGATTAATTAATAATGCTTTGTAACTGGGAAATGAATGCTACTGGTTACTGTATTGAGATGACCAATGATTAATTAATAATGCTTTGTAACTGGGAAATGAATGCTACTAATTACTGTATTGGGATGACCAATGATTAATTAATAATGCTTTGTAACTGCGAAATGAATGCTAATGATTACTGTATTGAAATGACCAATGATTAATTAATAATGCTTTGTAACTAGGAAATGAATGCTACTGATTACTGTATTGAGATGACCAATGATTAATTAATAATGCTTTGTAACTGGGAAATGAATGCTACTGATTACTGTATTGAGATGACCAAATGCTTTGTAACTGGGAAATGAATGCTACTGCTACTGATTACTGTATTGAGATGACCAATGATTAATTAATAATGCTTTGTAACTGGGAAATGAATGCTACTGATTACTGTATTGGGATGACCAATAATTAATTAATAATACTTTGTAACTGGGAAATGAATGCTACTGATTACTGTATTGGGATGACCAATGATTAATTATCAACATTATTCTGTAATACTATGTTATTGACTACCTCCTGTTTTAAGTAATGACTTCTGATGATTTGTAATTAGGGAATGAATGCCAATGTTCTCTGTAAAACGAATGACTTCTATGATTTTTAATTAGAGAATGAGTGCCAATGTTCTCTGTAAAACAATTAATGAACATTTTTCTGTAATACTACATACATGGTACAGAAATGTTCAATAACTGGGCTATGAATGCCGCAAACTACTAATGTAATTCCCAATGAAGACTAGTATGTGACTTAATGTCCTTCACCTTCTGACCTAACTACCCTGAATTACTGCAATATCCATTTGTCCTGTATATCCTCTTGATCATGGAGCACTATATTTGGTTTTTGCACTAATTCTACGTTGGTGTGCCTTGTAAGAGCGTGGTGTTGACACGATATGCTGTCCACCACCGTGAGCGATGGAGACGTTGTTATGGTCCCACTGTTTGGTGTACCTGATGTACTGCCAAAATGATAACATGGAATATTACTACGACATTTCAGTGTCTTGGCTACGCTGATAAACACCTCTGGGAAAAGAACTTCGGATTGTCTCACTTGGTGTTGTACTTCTGTGAAAAGATATGGACTTTCAGTGCAGCTGCGTGCAACCTAAAGTGCTACAACCATGATGCAATCCTTCCGTTTCCTATCCTAATACTTGTAACATAGTGAAAATCATTTTTTTTGCTAACATCATTTGTATTCGTGGCCTATACATTTTTTTCGATTTGCTGATATATTCTGAACTTCAGTGCGTGTGCACTTTTGTCATTTTTCTAACATGATTTCTACTTATCGTATATTCATTTTGTGATTTGCTGATATGTTCTGAACTATAGTACATGTGCACTTATGTCACTTGTCAACATGATTTTTTTGCCATTACGTTTATTTGTTGTGAAAATTCTAAAGAGTTTTTCAGTGCGTGTGCACTTTTGTCATTTTTCTAACATGATTTCTACTCATTGTATGTGCATTTTGATTTGCTGATATGTTCTGAACTACAGTACATGTGCACTTATGTCATTTCTCAATGAGATTTGTACTCATTATGTTTATTTGTTGTGAAAACGTTGAAGAATTTTTCAGTGCATGTGCACTTATGTCATTTGTTAATATGTTTTGTACTCACATTTTGTTATTGTCTAATATGTTTTGTACTCGGTGCATGGGCACCACATTTACTTCATGTTCTACATCTGTACATTCTGTGATTGTAAAGTTAATTAGTCAAGAAAAAATTTGTTGCTCATGGCAAGTCCAAATGACTCACCATCGCTGCCAAATTTTTGCCCCCCCCCCCCCCCCCCCCCCAGTGGAGGGTTATGAAACGCGTACGCTTCATATGTATTCATTACCAGCGATGGCGAGGCATGACAGAATCTCTGACCAGAGAGTTATTTATCGTGTCTAGCCTGCGCTTGACCGCGCGAGAGTTCAGTTGCGAGTTGTACTCAGTCGGAAGTTGTGTGTGGAGTTGGCAGTTGCGAGTAGGATGTTGTGTGTAGCGAGTCGCGAGAGGAAGTAGTCAGCCGACGGTAGTACTGAGCGGGCGTCGGCATGGGTCGGCGGCTTGCGCCCTTTACATCTCTGGTCAAGGTTCGGGACGAGGTATATTGTTAAATAAGGTAATGAAGCAGCATTGCGCACATCTGATAATGTAATGTATGTTAATTGTAATTAATTTGTTCAAGAAATGCCCCAATAATAATTTTGTTTTCAAAGCAATCGTTTTTAAGAAAAGAATCATTCTAATTGAAGCAATATTTCCTATACTTTTCCTCCCAGAATCAATTTATCAGATTCATTATTGCACAGGGCCTAAGGTCAGCGTGGCTGCCCTATTATTGTGGGTTTAATGATTAATGTTCATTTCTCAATTTTTGTGTCGAGTTTACATTCGGCCACTATTTTTCAATATTTTTGTAGCGAAGGTACAGTCGCTTTTATTTTAATTTAACGATGTTTTGTGGAAGCTCAACAACATTTGGGTCATTACTATTCAGTAATCTTGTGGGGAACTAACTTTTGGCACGTTTTCATTATCATTGAGTTTTCTTTTGTTTTTGCTGGGACGTCACACTTTGGCTCTATTTCGATTAACATTTAAATATAGTCATTTTACATATTTTTACGGGGAGGTTACAATATAGTTGTTTGCAGATGACGCTGTTGTTTATCGACTAATGAAGTCATCAGAAGATCAAAACAAATTGCAAAACGATTTACAAAAGATATCTGTATGGTGCGAAAATTGGCAATTGACCCTAAATGACTAAAAGTGCGAGGTCATAGGCATTAGTGCTAAAAGGAATCCGTTAAACTTCGGTTATACGATATATCGGTCAAATTAAAGGCAGTAAATTCAACTAAACACCTACGAAATTCACTTACGAGCAATGTAAACTGGAAGGAACACATAGAAAATGTTGTGGGGAAGGCTAACAAAGACTGCGTTTTATTGGTAGGACGCTTAGATCTACTAAAGAGACTGCCTTCACTACGCTTGCCCGTTCTTACCAGATACGATTGACGGAGTACATCGAAAAAGTTCAAGGAAGAGCAGCACATTTTGTATTATCACGAAATAGAGGAGAGAGTGTCACTAAAATGATACGGGATTTGGGGTGGACATCATTAAAACAAAGGCGTTTTTCGTTGCGGCGGAAACTTCTCACGAAATTCTAATCACCAACTTTCTCCTCCGAATACGAGAATATTTTGTTGACACCGACCTAGATAGGGAGAAACGATCACCATGATAAAATAAGGGAAATCAGAGCGCGTACGGAAAGATATGTGTTCGTTCTTTCCGTCCGCTATACGAGACTGGAATAATAGAGAATGTGAAGGTGGTTGATATAGATTAGATGTAGATGTAGAGCTGCATTAACATATGCTTGGCACAGCTCTGGTTACGGAGTTGATATTACTGTTGCATCATTTCGTAATGTGACCACTGCGGCTTCTGATACAGGGCTACTGATCCACCGAAAATGATGCAACGCTTCCAGATGTTGCTCTTGTCAAGTGTACACACTGTTTAATTCCACTACGTTTTAATCACTTCATTGAAACTCCGCATTTGGGCTTCAATGACGAATAAGGGAAGAATGTACGACAAAGCAGCAAATTCCCTTCTGATAAATACTATTCTGTAAGCGCTGTACGTGTTAACAAACATTTTTAGCTTTTTTACGATCCTCTATCCATATGTTTTATACATATATGAGTGTTCTTAATCTGCTGGCCGCAGCTGTCTGTTACACGGTATCGTTTCGTCAGTGGCTATTACATCCGTGGTTTTTACATTCGTTAACCTTCAAACTTAGATTGTATAGAAATGCACATTTTTACCGATAAAGGACCTTGATGGATGATATTTTAAAATCATTATTATTCCGTTTCCGAGTTGTTGCACTTCCCTTGTCAGTTTCGGACTCTCTTCCGTCTTGTACGATCTTGATCCTACAGGTGTGTGAGACACCTACATCTACATACATAACCCAGAGTCACCGTTCGCTGCGTGGCGGAGCTTACCCTATAACGGTACAAGCCATTTCCTTTCCTGTTCCAATGCAAACAGAGCGAGGAAAAAACGACTGTCTATATGCTTCCTTATGAGCCCTAATTTCTCTTATCTTCGTGGTTCTTACACAAAATGTACGTAGGCAGCAGTAGAATCATTCTGTTGCCAGGTTCTAATGCAGTTCTCTAAATTTTCTCACTAGTGTTCTTCGAAAAGAGTGTCGCCTTCTCTCTACAAATTCCTGCTTGAGTTCCCGAAGCGTCTCCTTAATACTTCCGTGTTGTTCGAACTTACCGGTAAAAAATGTAACAACAGGCAGCCTCTCAATTGCTTCGATGTCTTCCTTTAATCCGACCTAGTGCAAATCCCAAACATTCGAACAATACTCAAGAATGTGTTGCACTAGTGTCCCATATGCGGTGCCCTTTATTGATGAACCACACTTCCATACAATTCTCCTAAGTAACGGAAGTCGACCTTTCGCCTTTCCAACTACAATCTTTACATGCTCGTTCTATTTCACTTCGCTTTGCAACGTGACACCTAGATATTTAACAGACGTGACTGTGTCAAGTAGCACACTATTAATGCCGTATTCGAAAACTACAGGTTTATTTTTCCTGCTCAACCACATTAACTTCGTTTTTATACCTTTGGAGCCAGCTGCCAGTCATCAGACCAACTAGAAAGTTTGTTTAAGTCATCTTGTACCCTCCTACAGTCACTCAATGGCGACACCTGACCGTACACCCCAGCACCATCAGCAAACAGTCGCAGATTGCTGCTCAACCTGTCCGCCGGGTCGTATGTATATAGAAAATAACAGCAGTCATGTCACACTCTCCGGAGGCACTCCTGACAACACCCTGAATGCCAGGGCTGTAGTCTGTATACGCTCTCCATTTATGAAAACGGTATCATTCAACTCATATCTAGAGATCATTGTTTATATCATTTTTCAGGAACAATATGCAGTCACTGCTTCATAGGACAATCTCTGCCGCATTACACAAATACTGATATGACACACATATTTTACGTGTTATATCATTCATGAGAAAGCTGGCCGGAATGGCCGTGCGGTTCTAGGCGCTGCAGTCTGGAACCGCGAGACCGCTACGGTCGCAGGTTCAAATCCTGCCTCGGGCATGGATGTGTGTGATGTCCTTAGGTTAGTTAGGTTTAAGTAGTTCTAAGTTATAGGGGACTGATGACCTCAGAAGTTAAGTCCCATAGTGCTCAGAGCCATTTGAACCATTCATGAGAAAATACCATCTATTTTTGAGTTACAAAAGTTTCATATCACAGTTTTCGTCACGACCGACACACTGCTGTTGCATTTAGGATAATTTATCGAAACTGCTGGAACACACTGCTATCGCGATTGCGTATTCCTTGTTTTTTCTACATGAGTATAGCTACATCGGAAGCCAGGCGCACTATACACAAAGTTGCTAAATTAAAAATGCACCATATGCATATCTGCAAATCTGTGTGGGCTTGTATTCAAGAGAAACAAGAATCGAAGATGAAGCCTCTGAATGTACACAGAAGACTTTCAAACAAAACAGTTAGCAAAGTAAAGGCAGATTGTTCGAAATTGTACGTCTTCGAACGTCTGTGAAATCAAAATCTGCTGCTGGGTAACATCCAATGTCGTGTTGCTCCAAAGCCCTGCCTTGTAACATGCTTGGACGCTCTTTGGCATGTTGTGCTGTCCAGGGACGGCGCTGACCAAGGCTGTCCCACTTTGTGACAGCGTTCTCCCGAGGTCATCCAGCGAGCGCGACGACACACTCCAAGTTTCGGTTGGTCCCAAGCGCGCTCATTCTCTTCGCGTCAGCAGATGTCGCAAGTGACCCCATTCGGTTCATTCTCGTATACTGGAGGTAACTGGAAATGAGCTGAGGGCGGTGTCTTCGTGCATTCGCGTCTTGTGAAATGAACCCGTCGCCTAGATGTTGACTACAGAGCTACAAAGTTTGTTGGGTGATCCTTGCTCGATGACGATGAGTACATTCGTAAACGTTGCCGACTCAAAACTTGACTGACCAAACTTCCTGCTAAATCCGCGGGATTGTTTGCCTGAGGAACTTGCATTGGTACCTGGTCATCTTCAAGCTCTTCGGCGACGATCATCAGGAATGAGACTAATCCTACACTCGCCGGTGAAGAGAACTCAACGTCATTCCAGCCTTTCCCTTGCCCGCCTTCTGTGCATACCGCAATGCCGGAGGATTTGCGCTGTTTTTCGTATCGGACGCCTAGGAACCAAATTGTTCAATGGTGATGGTTGCGTAGTGTCTGGGTCGTCACGGCCCTTCCAATCACTTTCTAAAAAGTATCGCTCAGTCTGTTTCTTTCTTCACGAAGCATGATTTGTAGATCGTGATCATCAGCTGGTGTCGTTGACAGCGGGAGACCACCACGAGGCAGATCTTAAACGTTTTGTACCTCACGATAACCGTTGAATGTTCGAATGATGTCGCTTTAGTCTAAGCAAATTCTGCGCGCCTTCTTGTCGCAAGGTCGACAACAACGCCTCATTGTCTAAGCTTGAAATGGTCGGGTTGGCTGCGAAGTGGCGAAAGTCACAAAAATTGAAAAATAGACTCACACTACTTGTCATTACTAGACAAGCTGATCTTCTGTTTCCGACAAGTGGTGTTGGTCTTAGTTCAATAGTTCGCTCACAGAGGACCCTGAATTTTATTAGTCTGAACGAAACTACTGAACGCCTTGGTTATCAAGTGGAGTACGACCGACACCTCCTGTTATACCGGGGGTGTCGGTACGACCACTATGCGCTCGTGACAGCCAGGTCTGCTGTCACGCCTGATAACCTCGATCTCTTGTGTGTTCTGTGTTCATATTATTAGCTTTGCATTGTTCAAGACTAAAATAATGTGGCCAGTGTGTTAAAGACTGCCAAAATATGGATGCCACTGCTGCAGTTCTACAGTCGAAAAAGGTTAGAATATACGATGCTCCTCATCGTGATATCTCAAAGAGGTTGTGGTAACAGAGGCAAATCATACAAGCATTGTTCGCGTAGCCTTCTACCTCCTAAAATGTTTCGTAATGTAGATTGCAGGTTCTGAAGGGAGTTTTCAGATAAAATGTTCAACAATAGATTTATGTATTGTGACTGAAACTTATTGCCATGCCATAATTTACTGAAAAAATACGTATTTATGAATTTACAGTGAGCTACAAGCTTTAAGTCTGCTCTCCTGAAATCGTTGACATGTGGACATATACCATTTGGACGCCCTCCCTCAAATGACTCTACGATATATGTTGACAGACCAAATAGTCTACACAGGACGCATTGTGTAGGGCCTAGTTTGCCAAAGGGTCCCGCCGCAGTGCAGTAAGCAACAAGTGGGCAACTGCTGTAGGAGTGATTGAGACCCTCCCCGTCGTGTTCTCTACGTTCGTTGAGTGTTCACTGCGAGGTGTCCTACAATGGGGTTTACACTGTTTGGACTTTAATAACTGAGGTGATATGAATGATAACCTCATTCAATTGCGATTAAATGGTGCTCTTATAACTAGTGTGTGAAGCCATTCATTTGTTTTTTCTTTCTTTTGGCCCTGTAGCAAAGAAAGTGGATTTTTAAGTGTTATTGGAAATGTGAAAACATGAAAGAACTGCAGAGTTAGATACTGTACCACCGCCACGTGTAACAATAACGAAATTAAGCGACAAATTTGAGAGGGAAGGAAATGTGCATGACCTCAGAAATGGCTTTGAGCACCATGGGACTTAACAAGTCCCCTATCATTTAGAACTACTTAAACCTAACTAACCTAAGGACATCACACACATCCATGCTCGAGGCAGGATTCGAACCATCGACAGTAGCGGTCGCGCTGTTCCAGACTGAAGCGCCTAGAACCGAACGGCCAACATGGGCGGCACATGATCTCAGAAAGGGACAGTGCAGCAAGGAGAAACCAGTAGCGGACGAAAGAGGGATGGATTCAGTGGTACAAGATTTCGGATCGACAAAGTAGTTCATACAACAAGCTGCACATAAATCGGGTGTAAGTAAATCAAGTATTCACTGCACTTTTAAAGCAGACTAAGTAAAAACCCTATATTCCCAGACTGCTTCACGCTACTATTGAGGACAATCCGAATAGGCGCCACGAATTTTGTGAATGGATTTGCGATAATGAACAGTTGATTGAAGTTGATGTTTGGCCTGATATGGCGATGTTTAAGTTGAATCGAACCATCAGTCGCCATAACTGTGTATATAGGGCAATATATAATCCGCATGTTACAGAAGAAAGAACTGTTAATGTTCCCGGGTTATCAGTGTTCTTTTTTTGAAGGAACAATGATAAGCGTGAAGTACCTTACCATGTTGCAACAACGAATTGTATCAGCTGTTCGCTAGCTGTACTGAGATAAAGGGTGTTTTTTTCAACAAGACATTACCATCGTGATGTGCGACAATTCCCAATGAAAAATTTGTTGAGAGGTGGAGAGGCCGACGAGAAAGTTGAATTTCCACCCACATCAGCCGATGTAACACCGCTAGACATCTTTGTGTAGGATACTCTGAACGACATCGTCTACGCTACAAAGCCATGTATGATGGACGACTTGAGAGAGGCGATTGTGACTGGCTGTGAGTCCATTCCAGTGGCAACCATAATACATGCATAGCTATGATACATGTGTGTCGATCTGTTCCGCAGGGTTGCAGACGCGGCATTGTTGCCGATGGAGGACGTCTTGAACATCTTCAAAAGTAAAATATCATCAGTAACGTCGTGACCATCTATATCACTTAAAAATTCACAGTTTTTGTTATTTTCGTTCTAGTTATTAAAGTTCAAACAGCGTAAACCTCTTCCTGGGACACCCTGTATTTAGAGATATTTATTATGTAATCTTTCTTCATAGCTGCATTTCTGACCTGTTCTCTTCACTCATCGTCGCAGATTCTTCTTGAGTTCTTGTAGAATTAAGCTAATGGTAGGAGAGAGACATCTAGTCGATAATAATTATCTTTTCGTTGTTTTAGGTTTTCTGTAACTATGAAAATGAACAGCGATTCTCTGATTTCGCTGCTCCAGTGATACTCCGTAGTTCATATATAGCAGCTGACGTGTCATTACTGAATTTGGCGTATACAAATTGTATTCCGGCTCATACACTTTGCACCTTCGTAAAAATATATAGGTAGGAATCATGCATATTACTCTGTCGACTTTTCCCCTTCGCTGATGCAAACTGCAACCCTCTGTCGCTAGAAGGTTCCTAATTGTAGCGTGTAACATGGTGGTGTGTAACGTAACTATGTAGGTACGTGAGAAATAGCACGGTATAATCGACTTTCTAACTGCAGAAAACTTCGTCCACACAAGGGGACCCTCTCCTTGAGCATGACAATGCCAGATCACACACGAGGCCTGAGACATCCGGAAGACTCTCGCCCTGGGTTCACTTTTATCCATCATCTTCCATACAGTCCCGGCTTGGCCACATCCGATTTTCATATTTCGGAAACCCAAAGAGCACCTTCGAGGACTTCAGTTTGACAATGACGAAGCGGTGCAGCCAGAGATGGCTACAGTGACAGCATCAACAACAGGTTTCTCGTTGGAAGGAATGTGTTCGTCGTCAGGGTGACTATGCTGAGAAACAAATATGTAGATGTGAAGAATAAAGATGTAGAATATTAATAAAGTTTGCTTTATTTAACAAGGTTTAAGTATTTTCACATTAAAAAAATTCTGAGGCATTACTTTTCAGCACTCTCTCTTGTAACTTAGACTATTCACTTGCCGCGCGGCGTAGCCACGTGGTGTTGGACGCTTTGCAACGGTTCGCGCGGCTTCCCCCGCCGAGGTTCGAGTCCTCCCTCGGACATGGGTGTGTGTGTGTGTGTTGTCCTCAGCGTAAGTTAGTTTAAGTTAGATTATGTAGTGTGTAGCCCAAGGACCGATGTCCTTACCACAAATTTCCAAAACTTACTATTAATTTCCTATCTTTGTTTAAAATTGCTGTAATCGCTGCACAGTTATTTCATTTGTCACTCAAGTTTACGTAAATGTCATCTTTTCTAAGCGTAGATGTAAAGTCAATTCTCTAAAGATATTCATTAATAATCTCTCTCTTTCACTCGTCGAATATAATAAAGCTTGTGAATCAACTTTATCGTATTTTTCACAAGTCATCACACAAACCATACAAGAAACGTACTGCTGCAATCAAACGTGTCACTTCCGATAGTTTAACACAACACATTTCTTTTTTATTAGCAATATTCAGTAATTGATACCAATATGTGACAGATTTGCGATAACATCTACGAGAAATAAGCCAGCGTGATACACAGTGTACTCCGACGAGAACTTCATTCTATATATAAAGCGTTGTCATGTGGATCAGATCATGCTGGATGATGAAGGTACCACAATTAAGAACAATATATATTATGCTCATACATAACATACTACGGTAAGGCGTAACTACCACTGTGACATTCTTTAAATGCAGATCTGAACTACATTTCAGTGTGATGACATAAACCGAATTGCCCACACTAAACTTATCTCAAACACAGAATATGTGGATTGTGATACTTGGCAAAGTCGGCCAATAAATAAGTAGCAGCTTTGGAGTCAAACATTTAAAAAAGCCTTTACTTCTACAATGGATGTGCTTGAAATATATTGCTTACGAGGTTTTATTGAAACATTACAGTGCAATTTCTCAAAACAACCAACTTGTGTCTTAAACATCGTGGATTTGGAGCTCTTCTGTCTATATATACTTACAAACAAATTTCTTTTTCCAGAGACACCTTTTTTCTGTTACCCAGGCATGTTTCGCTGAAGACTCAGCATCATAGCTGGGCTTTTATATTCTTTCTATAAAACAACAGGAAAAATGCTCTTTTTTATTTGTACACATATGAATACAAGTTTTTGAGAAAGTATTAACAAATTAAAAAACAGACAAAGTTTTGTATATGTACCGTGTTACCACATGTCTTGGTTTTCCTGGTTTCTTATGTTTTGGATTACAGTTGTTTCCCTTTCACAGTCCGTCCTCTGGAAGTATACGGAACTTAATGTAGAAAAGTTATTTACCTCGAAATTTTACGACTGGAAATTGCGTGGTTAGGCTTAACAATAATTAATTCTATGTGGAAAATTGTGTGTGTGTGTGTGTGCGCCCGCGCGCGCGTGTGTGTGTGTGTGTGTGTGTGTGTGTGTGTGTGTGTGTGTGTGTGTGTATGTATGTGTGTGTGTTTGTTTATGAATTTGAGGTCCGTTATACTTCTTTGAAGGCAGAGAAAAGAGCTCCGTTGCAGAGAGCTATGTATCCGTTTATTATTAGTTTTCCTTCAACTACGGCTTTTTGTATTTGATAGTTTTCTACGATTATTAGTTTTTGTGGGAGGTTGTTGCTTCACCTGAGAATTTTAAAGTGGGTTTCGATGTCTGCTGGGCTCTGTTGTATGTCCATAAGATGTTCAGCAATGATCTTTTGTGATCTGTATAGCTAATACTAAAGTTTATACTTGTCTGTCCAATATAAATTGACTTGAAGTCCTGGTATGTCAGTTGGTAAATAGCGGTAGTACTGTGTTTGTACTGATTGTCCTTAGTTATCTCTGTATTGAGTTATCTAATCTGCAAGCTATTTTTAGTCCTCGTTTCCTGAGTATTTTGCCTATCCTGTGGGCTGCTTTGTTGTTGTAGGTGAGAGTTTACTATTTGCTTGTTGCTGTTGGCGTTTCTTGCTCACGTTTGTTTGTGCATGTTTTATGTGTATTTGTGTTCTGCATGTTTGCCATTTGTCTGTCTGTGTTTGTATGTCGACTATGAACTGTTTGTTTTTTTGTGTTAGTTCCCCCTTGTGATTCAGCTTGTGTATAATATTTCTGTCATACCTATTCTCTACAGCTTTTCGTTTGGTTATCTGTCATTTATTTTTGTAATTTTCTTCACTGAATGATATCGAAAAATATATACAAGCACTTCTAAAAGAACCTCTCACATTTATTCACAAAGCAAAAGTTAAGTGAACTGGCTAAAACAAAAGAACCCCAAGGCACTCGCACTGAACAGCAGGATGTACAGTTATGCCTAGTTGTAAATTTCAGAAGTGCACCCATGTATCACCTCGGCAGAGAAATACACACATACTGACAGAAATATAATGTATACATAAAGAACAGAAGTATACCCAGCACCAAAGAGCTGATACAAACACTCAGACACATCAACATAGCCACAACAGCCACACTCACATCGTTCAACGTCACATACATAAATATCCCCATCACAGAAGCCATTAACATCATCAAACAACAATTAGAACAGTAGAAAGACATTCCGAAACAGCACATAAAAGAATTTTAGTTTGCATTCTAAACTTAATCACACAGCAAAACCATTTTGCATTTGATAGCTTCCCTTGTGCTCACCAATCAGTGGAGTACTAGCCAAAATCTTCCTCAGTCGCAATGAGAACAAAATATTTGGAACCGTGGTAATGCCCCAAAAAATTTAGTGTAATATTGTGGTATCACTGTGCAGATGACTTCATATGGCTTCTAGATGAAACACTCTGTCACAACCAACAAATCTGCAATGACATAAACACAGTTCAAACAAATGTGACTGGTATTTACCAACTGACATGCCAGGAATGCCTATCATATAGATCTGTTATCTAATTGTAAAGCTTAACTGACCCTTTCTGCAATGGAATTCTAACCACTTGATATTGAAAATATATCTTTCAGCTGCTACTGAATACACAGAAAAATAGTGTAGACCACTTCAGAAATGCCGATTTTCGAATAACTATACTTAGACCTAGGGTTATTTATTTTGGGTCCCTGCGCCAAGAAAATTTTTTGCTCCTAGTTATTAGTTCGAGAATACAGACGCTTATTAAGCACTGCTACATAAAAACAACTGCTAAAGTACTGCATTGGGTTACTTTAAGATAAAAAGATAAAGATCCCAAATAATCAACACAAATGCACTATAGTGCTTCCATTGTACTTACCAGTACAGCTTAACTGGTGAAACATCACACGTTTTTATTAATAAAAAAGTTCACCTTAATTTGGTAATGACATTAACATTAATTGCCTTTCTGAAATCTAGTTTACTATTTGGATAATTTTTTATTCAAAGTAAAGCCTTGTTATTAGAATGGTTCTAAATATGAGTATACAAGGGCTATTCGGAAAGTACAGGGCTATTACAAATGATTGAAGCGATTTCATAAATTCACTGTAGCTCCATTCATTGACATATGGTCACGACACACTACAGATACGTAGAAAAACTCATAAAGTTTTGTTCGGCTGAAGTCGCACTTCAGGTTTCTGCCGCCAGAGCGCTCGAGAGCGCACTGAGACAAAATGGCGACAGGAGCCGAGAAAGCGTATGTCGTGCTTGAAATGCACTCACATCAGTCAGTCATAACAGTTCAACGACGCTTCAGGACGAAGTTCAACAAAGATCCACCAACTGCTAACTCCATTCGGCGATGGTATGCGCAATTTAAAGCTTCTAGATGCCTCTGTAAGGGGAAATCAACGGGTCGGCCTGCAGTGAGCGAAGAAACGGTTGAACGCGTGCGGGCAAGTTTCACGCTTAGCCCGCGGAAGTCGACGAATAAAGCAAGCAGGGAGCTAAACGTACCACAGCCGACGGTTTGGAAAATCTTACGGAAAAGGCTAAAGCAGAAGCCTTACCGTTTACAATTGCTGCAAGCCCTGACACCCGATGACAAAGTCAAACGCTTTGAATTTTCGGCGCGGTTGCAACAGCTCATGGAAGAGGATGCGTTCAGTGCGAAACTTGATTTCAGTGATAAAGCAACATTTTTCCTTAATGGTGAAGTGAACAGACACAATGTGCGAATCTGGGCGGTAGAGAATCCTCACGCATTCGTGCAGCAAATTCGCAATTCACCAAAAGTTAACGTGTTTTGTGCAATCTCACGGTTTATAGTTTACGGCCCCTTTTTCTTCTGCGAAAAAAACGTTACAGGACACGTGTATCTGGACATGCTGGAAAATTGGCTCATGCCACAACTGGAGACCGACAGCGCCGACTTCATCTTTCAACAGGATGGTGCTCCACCGCACTTCCATCACGATGTTCGGCATTTCTTAAACAGGATATTGGAAAACCGATGGATCGGTCGTGGTGGAGATCATGATCAGCAATTCGTGTCATGGCCTCCATGCTCTCCTGACTTAACCCCATGCGATTTCTTTCTGTGGGGTTATGTGAAAGATTCAGTGTTTAAACCTCCTCTACCAAGAAACGTGCCAGAACTGCGAGCTCGCATCAACGATGCTTTCGAACTCATTGATGGGGACATGCTGCGCCGAGTGTAGGAGGAACTTGATTATCGGCTTGATGTCTGCCGAATCACTAAAGGGGCACATATCGAACATTTGTGATGCCTAAAAAAACGTTTTGAGTTTTTGTATGTGTGTGCAAAGCATTGTGAAAATATCTCAAATAATAAAGTTATTGTAGAGCTGTGAAATCGCTTCAATCATTTGTAATAACCCTGTAAGGAACGATAGGTCGCGAAATGGAAACCACAGTGAAAATCAGAACTGTTTTATTTGCAACAGTTAGCTACACCTTCCAGCTACTTCTCTGCACAATCGCCGCTCACACTTAAACATCTGTTACAGCGTTGTACCAGCTTTTCAATTCCCTCGTTACAGAAGGCACCTGCCAGTGCTTTTCGACAATTTTCTACTCTGGACTGCAGCTCGTTGTCTGTGTCAAAAATTATCTTCATAGCCAGCGGTTCATTTGAGCAGAGATGAACCTCAGGGGTGGCCAATCACGGGCTGTATTGTGGATGATCAAACACTTCCCATCGAAAACGCTGTAGGAGCACCTTCATTGCCCCTGCAGAGTGCTGCCGAGAATTGTCTTGTAGAACGAACTGCATGACAGTTATGTGATGTGGATTGCATAGCTTCAGGCGAAATCTTTCGCCACGCCCTCATACTTGGCGGGAGACGCTAATTTCTAGCCATCTTTACATTCTCACTGTGAGATCAGAACTGAAAAGATCGACATGATGCGATCGACGGGCGTACTAGGCACAGTGCCCAAAGCATCGCCAGCCATTGTGGCCGAGTGGTTCTAGGCGCTTCACTCTGAAACCGCGCTGCTGCTATGGTCGCAGGATCGAATCCTGCCTCGGGCATGGATGTGTGTGATATCCTTAGGTTAGTTAGGTTTAAGTAGTTATAAGTCTAGGGGACTGATGACCTCAGATGTTAAGTCACATAGTGCTCAGAGCCATTTGAACCATTTGAACCCAACGCATCTGTGCAAAGCTTCATCAGATTTTCACTGTATTTTCCATTTCGCGACCGATCGTTCCTTACTTTCCGAATTACCCTCATACATTAGCTGTCAATTCGCTTCTGACATAGACCATAGATAACGCAGACTGCTTGTGATGTCATTTTACAGAAATAAAGATCTAAGTCACATGTCTCGGAGCACGAAGCCAAGCATGTCATTACGCATTTAGAGTGCACAATTTATGACATTTGTGTTACAGATCAAATGTTGTGCTTTTTACTAGATGCTGAAGTAAAGCCTACACATATGCTCAGGTAGACAGTTGTTTGGTATCTACAGATTAGGTAAAGCGACGAAAATCTCAGTTCTGTAAGTGAATTACTTTAAAATACTTGCAGAGATATTTCCATAAGTTGAAAATTAGTATGGATGTTGGTTCTTGGATGTAAAACGTCGCGAATTACAAAATATTTTGAGACGACATACGTTAATATCTAGCTGACTACGCCAGTATAATCAACGTTTTGTAGTATATTACGCTTCCTATCTTGTGTTAACACGGAAGAGATAGGGACATGCGCGATCTATGTTATGTATAACTATGGTTTCTGATCTGGAAATGATCTTCAGTTTTTCTCAGGATACATCGACACCTGCAACATTCTTTGGCAAACGGCTATATCGTTGTGACAGGCATGCTCAAAATTTCGACTACAGGGTCGCTGGTGTGTCTGACATATCGACTCGGCAATTCAGAGGAACTGTAAAGAGAGCAGCTTCTGAACTGAGTGCTAAAATATCACTTTGATTGCAGTTCTGATATTTAAATAAAGGCTCAAAAGCAATTTCTCTTCTTATTTGATTTAACTGTCACACGGATACTAGCATTTATTGGAGGCTCTCAAAATCAAGCTTTTATGGTGAATAAATTCAGTACCAAGAGATTCTTTTAAATCTCTGGAATAAAGTTTCTGCAACTCCGCTTCAGAACCGAAAATTTAATTTCACAACATTTTTCTCTTTATAAATATGACGTGATCTATTTGCAAAATTCTTGTTCGACAACACAGTGCTTCGTCAGTTTTCAAGATAACTTGGCCAATGTAATTCGTACAACGTTACTGAATATGTTACCATCTTGAGTTACATTATATTTTGAAAGATCAGTTTCAGCATCCGGATTACCATCCCGTGACTATAAGCTCATTACATGCTATGGCGTGACTATTCGCAATGTTTTGAGATTTGGCGTCCGCTTTCCAGTTTTATCTCTCTATTTTCTATGCAAAAATGGAAAATAATTGCAATTAATTTATGAAAATGAGTTAGGAAGTATAACTGTAGTGGGCTCAGCGACTGTTTGTGATTTTAACTCTTCGATCGAAGCACCATTTTGGTAAATGTTTTATTTTGGCCATGACTTTTTTTCTACACATTAGTTTAAAACATCATGCATGGAATTGTAAAAAATCGGTTTCAACCAGATAAATATGTTGTGATCAAATATGATGAAAATGGCTCATTTTAAACTTACGATGCAGCTAGAAGCTTTATATGGTCGTGTGCTTCACTCCTGATGCACACTCATGTATCTGAAGAAAAGGTTATTATTAGAAAATAAGAGCTCCAACAAGCTATTATATAATTGCTTTAATTATCAAAATAAAAAACTTACATTTTTACAAATATGTGCATTTCAAAAACCAGTCTATGCACATGACACTTAGAGGACAAATTTGGCATTTCAGTGATACCTGTTTGCTATGTTTGATGGCATGCTTTGGCCCAACTGCTTTGGAAAGTTTGTGGTAACGGCTGTTACAACATCTTCTCACTGGAGTTTCAACCAGTTTGCGATTACCATTCACTGATGGTTCCCGAACATCAACAATCCCGAGTAAAGGATTTACAATAGTCTCGCGGAAAGCAATGATACCCATTTTTTGTTTTGTAATTCGAACATACAAAGTATTAGCATTTACAAGAGTAGTACTGAATAGTAATTTAAAGGCCGCTTTGCAGTACCACTTGACTGACTTCCTCAAGTGTGAGCCATAGGTTTTCCTTTGATGTGAAAGATCAATGAAGCGTTTGGCTGCATTGTAATCCACAACTGCGTCTGGTTTTTTCACTTTACCTCTCCTTGTTGTCACTGCTACAAGCTCGTGTTTGTGTTTGGTTGTCAAAAAAATGACGTCCCTCTTGACACGCCACTTTCCAATAATAACCTTTGAGTTGTTTTCCGCAACCACCGTATCCCCCTTCTTCAACTTTTTTGTGATGACAGTTTTCGGATTTCCCTACTTTTCGGTCGGAGTGTTTACACCAGATGAGTTTGTTTTTCTAGAAGAATGTGCGCCAAGTTCATAGAAGTGTAAAAGTTATCTACAAAGAGTTTTCTACCAGAATTCAAACGTAAATCCATTTACTCTAAAACAGTTGCTGTTGTTACGTCTACAGCATTAACTTCTTTTCCACAATATACTTCAACATTCCAAGTACATCCACCTATAGCACCAAATTTGTACAATTTCACTCTTTATTTAAAACGTTTTCCAGGAATGTACTGACGAAATCGTAACCTTCCACGAAATGCAACCATTGTTTCATCGGTACAAACAGCTTCACCTGGAATGAAAGCTTCCTGGAATTTTGTGTTCAGACGATTCACAAGCTTCCTAGTTTCGAACACCTTGTCATGTTCATCTATGTTTTCATTGTCGCAAAAATGTATGCAGCTGAGGAACAAATCAAACATATTTCGGGACATAATAGCAGACACTTGGTTTTTGTAGAGTGGATGCCGGCACCAATAATCCTCCATTCTTGGGTTATGATCAAGCCCCATCCACAACATAAGCCCCATAAATACCTCAAATCATCAACGCTGATATCACTCCATCAAGTCAGTGTGGATGACGGTGTTATTGTTTCTGCAGCTATTCCAGTAACAATCTTTTGCTCAGCATAACGGTTTGTTTCATTCACTATGAAATTGCACATTTCTTCATCAAGAAAAATATTGTAAACGTCAATGGGACCAATATTTGCAGGTAGATTGTCCAAAAGTACATTGCTTACTCCACAATTACCAGAAAAAAAAACAAAATTGTTTAGGTTTCCCTGTATATCAGACCATTTTATTCGTGAAATATGGAGCCCACCAGCACGAGAGATTTCTTCAGGTGACAGCTCACTTTCATTGTCTTCGGTCGAGGAGGGTGAAACTTCGTGTGACCCATTATTTGTAGACGTATTACTCGTAACTGGTCCACCCCGATAGCTGAGCGGTCAGCGCGGTGGTCTGTCACGCCAAAGGGGCCCAGGTTCGATTCCCGGCCGGGTCAGAGGTTTTTCTCCGCTCAGGGACTGGGTGTTGTGTTATCCTCATTATCATTTCATCATCATCATCAGTGGAAGGCAACGGGAAACCACCACTGGAATCACTTCCCTAGACGCTCATGCGATGGACCGCTCTGACGAGGCTTCCCCCATGACAACACCTGCCGTAAGGCAGAACACAAAGTTTTTTTTTATGTTCATAACTGGCACGTGTACCTTTTGTTTCTTCAAAGGAATTACTTCATCTTCACTACTACTCTCGCTCTAGGAACGAGAATAATAATCTGAGTCGGAATCACTACCACTTCCAAACAGTGAGTCATCCGATAAACTCGATTCCCGCAACCATTTTCTAATTCTCTCCTCTTGTGAAGCAATTTTTCACCGAACATCCACAAAATCTTACTGAAAACAAGCACTACATAACCCCACATAAGTAAACAAAATGCCAATGCCTACAAAGAACACGTACTGACGCTACATCGTAAACAGATAACAACTGCCTGTCATTCATTTCTGCCACTACAAAACGAACAACACAATACTATTACCACTAGTCGGTATAATGTGACGCCCATTTGATTTCAACGCATGTGTGATCGCGTATGCAACTCAGGCAAATACTCAAGAACCCTCGCATGATCGAATATGATGCACATGGCGAAAACGGAAAAACCGATGTGGTGAAAGTGTTAATTTCATACCTAGGCCACAGAAGCATCCGAGAAGAGCTCCTCACACAGAAACAATAAATTCCAGTTTCTAAGAGAAAGATATTTGTAACGTTCCTCTTTCTGCTTCGCTTAAAAAAAGTTCTTATAAAAAGAAAGAACTTTTCTCTTAAAGAAATTAATTTCTGTATTGCAATTAAATTGGAAAAATAAATGACTGTATTTCTTAATAAAATATGCGTCTTGACTTTTACACATTCCTACCCATCACTATTTAGCATTACACGAGGCATTGAAAAGTATCAAACTAAATCTAGTAATCAGCAGATGCAGGGAAGTATTGTATTCAATTTAGTGACCAAGAACAAAAACAAAATATAAGCAGTTGAAACAGAGTTTTGTCTCCAAGGAGCAGATGTGATCAAGGAATACCAAGAGCTCTTAATTTGAATTTGTAGCTTAGATAGTAAACCTGACATATTTAGAGCACTATAACAGACTTACTAACGATATTTCCTAATGATCAATGTGTAAGAGCTGAGAAAATCAAGCAGTATATTTACTATGTCTTCGTCACTATGTACTGCGGATTTGACAATGCCAGAAGACATTCCCATGGTGTGCTGTCGTTGTTCACTATTTAATGCACTTGAGCATACCGTGGATTATTAGGATTTGAGTCGGCAACAATGGAGCACTGTACAGTTTCAATTATTTCCCTGACAACCTTTCGGCGTTATGGGACATTATTGAGGACCCATGTAGTCAAGAACGTCTGCAATTACTTGGGTTATTAAATAGTAAAAAAGGTGTCAGAATTATACTGTCACGGTCAGAAGACTGCTGTGAGGTTCGTGTAGGGCAGGGGGACCAAATTATTTTCGGTGAAAACCGGGACACATTCACCCGGGTGCCAATGCACACCTCATTCCACATGTACCCAGGTTTCTTAATTTTAAATATTAATGTTTTGTTGATACATTTTGTTAACCCGATTATTATAACTAATAAGAGGATACAAAAGATTGATATAATCTAGATTATCTGTATAATTAATGACATTTAATAAACGTATACAGTAATAAAGAAATATATTACGATTTTATAAAATTTTATAGCCATTCAACTTTTAATCAATTAATATTAACATGAGCTTTAATATTACTGAGCACTTGTGAATGGAATTGACTGTCCTTGGAGAAAAGGGTATTTTTCACTGCCTCCAGCCTTCTTGATCATGTCTTTGTTCTTTGAGACACAGTGATAAAACTCGGCACAATCCATTCTGTAATTGTACAGCATCTGCAGGATTGCTTCAAGAGATTCCACTTCCATTCTGTTTCTTTCATCAGTCCACTGGATATTCATGAACGAAAATATTCTTTCCACATTGGCATTATGGGCTGGGATTGCAAATAAATACCTTGCAATTATTACCAACTCAGAGTAATGCTGAAGACAGTCACAGCTTTAAAAAAAACTCACCCACTTCTCATGACATTCCAATGGTGTCTTTTTTTTCATCATTCCACTTGTGAAGACTTTCTTCAACAAAATTTGTCAGTATGCCGAACTGATTAAAGAGAATGGAATCATCGATTTCAATCTCTTTACTCTTCAAATAATAAACTGTCTCTTCAACACTTTCCCATTTTGGCACTCTCTTCAGTAACATCCAATCAAACACCGGCGACGAGGGTAAATATGAGGCGCTCCACTTGCTGAGATATTCTACACAGGTGTCGTAAAACTTGTTAACGTCTTCACTAAAACTCCTTACCGCTGCTTCTGATACTTCTGCTCTTTTAAGGACAGATTTAACATTAAAAGAAATGAACTGCTGTTCTCTCCTCTTAGTAACAGTTTCCAGAGTATTTCTCAAAATATCATTTACCTCTATTACACTTTTCGTGCTTCCCTCAATTTCCTTTGTCCCATACTGCAAAGTGCTAAGCTGACTGTGAATGAACCATAATTAGGCTTCACTTAAAGAGTTACTGAAAAACTGCACCAATATTTTGTGGGCTTTGTCTTCATTTAGGAAAAAATATTTTAACGGTTCAAACAGGCGGATTACTCTTTCAACTGTTGGAAACAGTGATAACCACCGAGTTGACACATTACATTCATATATTCAGTTCCCACATAATCACAGAACTCCTTAAGACTCTCTGTTCTAACAGTATATATGTAAAAGTGTGAATATACCTTCATGACGATAGTTTCAACATCACAGCTTAAACTGTCAGCAGATGTCTGCAGATTTCAGCTCCAGTCAAAATTAATTTCTTGCTCTCACTGAGCGGTTGAGCGGTATACGGAATTATTCTGGTCAGTATCGGAACATTATAACCAGTTGCACTTGGCCACGGCTGGAAGCCATTGTTATGCTTTACCTCTGTTTAAACATGTGGACTCGTGAAGTATCTTCTCAGTTCAGTGCGATTTAGATCGTTGGTGATCTCACAAGTATAGTGTAATTGAATGAATTTCAGTTCGGAATCTAGTTTCCATATGTATTCGTTGTCTCAGCACGTATTAAGCACGGATCTGAGAGCCAGATAATGACTCACAGTAACGTATCCTGTCCAATTTGGTCTATTCTAAATTTTACCGCTCATTTTATGCAGAATTTTTGTTTGTGACGACCACGTGTTCGCAGATTGTGGGAAATGTTACATGTCACAGTTACTGATTCTTGGGGTGAGACTTACAAATTAGTTTCAGAACTTCTTCTATGTTGCAACTATTAAGAGTTTATTCTTACCGATGAATTCTTGTTCACTTGCTTCGTGCGCTCAAGCCAAGGGGACGGCCGTTTGCCAGCCATTTGCATCCTGGAAGTTTTTCTTTATTCTTGTATTTGTCCTGAATATCTGTTACATGTGTATACATGCGTGAACGTCACCATTCAAATATTCCTCTGACCCTTCCATAATTAATAATCAACGATAAATCTTGCTCGGTTGTCCAAGACACAGCTGTAAATGCAATTTTGTAACCCAGCCAAAAACGTTATATAGAACAGCAAGCTGTTTAGTTTATTTGTTTTTTCAGTTGTGTCTTTTACCGGAGCACGTGCTTACGTAGTCTCTCGCAAACCTCGATTTTTACGTCCTAATGTTATCCGTTGTGCAACAGATTAATATGGCCAAGTTATTTATTTAATATTTATTTAACTGTCGTAAATGTGCAGATCTCGCAACTCGAGTTCATTTAAACATCAAAGGTTTTTCTTTCATGTATATCCAAATAACGACTTCGAACCTTCTATGTTAATAGACATCTCATTTTTATGGACAGCTTCATCACGAGTACCGATCCCCAACCAGGTCCATCACCGACAGATACCCTTCACCACCACTGAGGTATTGTAAATAGCACACACCGTTTTCATGCACCGATCGTTTGACAATGTCTACAGTAGTCTCGACCTCCACTATACCCAACATAGTTTTTGTTACATTTATGATTAGGTAATTCACTTCAACAATCCCGACAATAGTTTATTAGAGCCTCTACATCAATAACTCTGCCACTATCAAACGATGTGGGAGTAACAACGTCATGATGGAAGCTGTGGCCACGTTTTTAGCGGGTGTAGCCATGTATGGAATTGAAACATGGACGATAAATAGTTTAGACAAAAAGAGAACAGAAGCTTTCGAAATGTGGTGCTAAAGAAGAATGCTGAAGATTAGATGGGTAGATCGCATAACTAATGAGGAGGTCTTGAATAGAATTGGCGAGATGAGAAACTTGTGGCACAACTTGACTAGAAGAAGGGATCGGTTGGTAGGACATGTTCTGAGGCATCAAGGGATCACCAATTTAGTTCAAATGGTTCAAATGGCTCTGAGCACTATGGGACTTAACTGCTGTGGTCATCAGTCCCCTAGAACTTAGAACTACTTAAACCTAACTAACCTAAGGACATCACACACATCCATGACCGAGGCAGGATTCGAACCTGCGACCGTAGCGATCGCGCGGTTCCAGACTGCAGCGCCTAGAACCGCTTGGCCACTCCAGCCGGCACACCAATTTAGTATTGGAGGGCAGCGTGGAGGGTAAAAGTCATAGGGGGAGACCAAGAGATGAATACACTAAGCAGATTCAGAAGGATGTAGGTTGCAGTAGGTACTGGGAGGTGAAGAAGCCTGCACAGGATAGAGTAGCAAGGAGAGCTGCATCAAACCCAGTCTCTGAACTGAAGAACACAACAACACAAATGATGTAGGCCACACAGTTGCGATTTGGTAAGAGTAATGTTTATTCAGAAAGCAAAGTAATAGCGAAAGTGGTCTTATTTAGAATTACTATTACACTCGAGCGCATATCCATTTGACACAGTTCGATCAGTCACAATCTCATCATGAATTATAAGTCCAATACTCCACCTCGTTAACTACACGAAAAGTTTGAGTTCAGACCAGGTGCGCAGCTGCTCACCGCTCAGAGACTAAGTTCCGCGGTGCCACACACACGAAATTTTCTAAGTCGTTTCACTTCATAGCTACCTAAAGACCGACTGTCCGCTTTCGCGTCTCTAACAGCACTGTCCCTCTGCCCGTCCCTGGCCTCGGTTCCCGCGCGCCGAACATCCTCGCTCAACTGACTAGTGTAGTTTCCTTTCCTTATTTATTTAATCATATGGGTAGGGCCCCCCGTCGGGCAGGCCGCTCGCCGGTTGCCGGTCTTTCACTTTGACGCCACTTCGGCGACCTGCAGTCGATGAGGATGATAAGATGATGATGATGAGGACAGCACAACACCCAGTCCCTGGGCGGAGATAATTCCCCGACGCAGCCGGTAATTGAACCCGGGCCCAGAGGATTGACAATCCGTCACGCTGACCATTCAGCTACCGGGGGCGGACTTCCCTTTCCTGAGGCCGTCCTTCTGATTGGCTACAGGTTTTTCTAAATTATTTAAATAATCAAGGTTTGGCTACTTTCAGGTTCTAAATAAAGTAACAATAATGTCCATTACATAATAAACATTAAAGTCTTTTACATAAAACCAATACAGTCTACTCGTACTTCTTAACTTTGAATGTCACGGCGAGTAGCCTTGCACCAATGTGCTTTCTCATAAATAAATAAAGAACAAAAGTAACTATTATGCAGTATACTTTACAACAAATATTCTATTACCTAATGATTCAATAAGATGTCATGCTATCATCGTTCAATTTGTTTTGTGTGGAGGAAATGATGATTTGATGCTTAACTGAAAATACAGATAATTTTAATTTACTATATCTTTTGAACAAATAAAGTTACAGAGTTGAGATTTACAACATCTGTCATTTTAATGATGCGCTTCTATATGGAATGTCGATCATTAAGATCGACCAAAGCGTTCAGATTTTAGCATTCTGGTCTTTGTTACAAAACGTGTTAATTTCACTCTAACAGTAAATCCTAAACTATAAACTATTATAAATATGATCAATATTCAAATTTTATTGGGATCATCATGGAAATTTATGAAGGAAGGTAGGTTAAAATTGCTGTGGCTTCATTCCTGAATTACTACAGAATTAAATAGTTTTCATAAATGATTTTCTTTATGGCCAATCTTAGGTCCTTCATATTTAACACTGCTATGTCTCCCTGGCCACAAACAGCTTCTACGGGGTTTCCCTATGACTCACGGTTTCTTCTGGCTCACTCGCACACTACAGCACTTAGGCCTCATTCAGCACAATATACGCCTGTGAATTTCCCCATCTAGTGGCGTATCTGCGCTCTTTGTCGCACACGGTCGTGGACGACAGGGTTCGTTTCACAGTTCCTGAAGGCTGACTCTTTCGGCCATATGCTTAAATGAGAGCGAATATCGCGTTAACTCACAATGCGTGCAATGATTTTTCGATTTAAAACTCGCAATTGTTGAATTTATGAAGGAAAAAGGAGTGCATGAACGAAAATTAGAACATCCAGAATAGATTGCAGATTTTACATTTTAAGTGGACTTGACTGGACATTGCCCACAGTAAGACACTGCAAGATAACTTCTCTCAGATTTGATGGGATGCATTTAAAAGGGGACACATTCTGACAAAGACATTCTAGGTCCCTAAGCTCACTGGATTAAAGAAAACGAGAGATTTGAAGAATTCGTTGTGGCCTTAAAATTATATTAGAAAAATAGTTTTATAAAGGTTTTGAGGACAATATCGATCTTACATGTACTTTCGAGCTGTTTTCGAGACCATTTACCATTTCAATTGAAAGCGGCATTGCGCATTCACAGATGTAACTGACTGATCAGGAAGGTAACTTCCGAATTAACGTTAAAACTGTCTGGGACGTCTACATTGCTTTCATCACGTAGAGTTTCTAAGTCAGCATAATGAGGTTGCAAAAGTATTACATTATCTTGATCGACATATTTGTGTAAAAGAACTTTTGCCAATTAAGAAACTAAACAAGTCATAATTATGCGAAAACTTGAGTGTGAAACAAAACCAAGTCATATGCAGTGCGACTGCATGTTCGCAGTTTTCTGCTCTTCCCCCTCCTCGCACCCGGACAACGTGGTGTGGCAGTGGGGGAAATGTGCAGCGGGGCTGAGTGCTTAACACTCGTGGCTGGGTACAGCCTGCGAGCCCGGTCCCAGCTCTTCCCAAAGGCATTCCATTGGGATCCGGGTGGGACTCTGGGCAGCCCAGTCCATTTCATGCATATTATTGTTCACAAACTGTTGCCTCACAGATGCTGCTAAACAACAGGGTGCATTGTCATATTGATACAAACAACGTCTTCGAACTGTCCCTCTACAGTACGCAGCATACAATGCTGTAAAATGTCTTCATATCTTTCCGCATTTATCGTTTTCTTAAGCAGCATATGGCGACCACCCATCATGTAGGAAAAACGCCCCCTCGCCATAATACTACATCCTCCTTACTCCACAGTTGGTACAACACATTATGACAGGTAACGTTCTCCAGGCATTCGCCAAACCCAGACCCTTCCATCGGATAGCCATAGGGTATAGAGTGATCCGTCACACCAAACCACTCGTTTTCAGTCACACACTGTCTAGTGGCGGCGTTCTTTACATCACCTCAAATGTCACTTAGCGTTGACTACAGAACTGTGTGGCTTATCAGTTGCTCGACCAATCTACCCCATTCTTTTTAACTCCCTATGCACAGTCTTTATGCTAGCTGGACTTCTGTAAGGAAATTACAGTTAACGAGTGATCCCTCCCACTTATTTCACGCGATTTTTTACACAAACCTTCCATATGCTCGACGGTCCCTGTCCTTCAATACATGAGGTCTTGATTTAGCTGTGGTTGTCCCTCCGCGTTTCCACAACATAGTTACATCGCCAACAGTCGCCTTGGGCAGCTTCAGAAGGGTTGAAATGCCGCTGATGGATTTGTTGTTCACGTGGCATCCAATGACTAGTCCACGTTCGAAGTCACTGAGCTATCCCAATAGCTCTAACTGCTTCTCTTAAGACAACGAAATACTCCCCGCCTCCTTTTACATTGGGTGCATTTTCTCCGGTGTTTCAGCAGATACTTGCAGTTTCGTTCTTGCAGCATGCAACTGGAGACAGCCCAAACATATTCCGCTTGTCACGTCTTTCTTGTGGCGCCCAGTGTCGGGGGAAAGCGTCAGTTTGTTTCCTGTAACAAATAAAGTTATTTTGAAAACGGAATGTTTCATGCCCTTTCGATATAGCGGTCACTAATTGGTCTAGCATGATATCGGGTTTAGCGGTATGCTTTAATAGATACAGTGAAACATGAAGAGTAGCCAGTACTCCTGCAGCGTTAGAGCAGCGCTGCTGCATGGCGGTTGCAGTTAGCGCGGCCCAAGGCCGTGCTGTGGCTGTTGAAATACCGTTTATCATTCTATTTCCCTGTCTCTGTTAATACATTTCGAAAAGCGTTTGTGTCGGGACACAAACCGACGATTTCCGTCGACAATGGACTTCGCAGGAAAGACGTGATGGGCAGAATTCGTCGGGTTGCTCCAGCTACACGTTGCAAAATCGAAATTGTAAATATCTGTCGAAACACCAGAGAAAATGCGCCTGACGACTCTCTGGAGGGATGCCCTGCATGAATATCACGTGCCATACTAAGACACAGTCGCCTTGTACACTGAAGAGCCAAAGAAACTGGTATACTTGCCTAATACCGTGTAGGGCCCGCGCGGGCACGCAGAGGTGCCGCAGCACAACGTGGCATACACTCGACTAATGACTGAAGTAATGCTGGAGGGAACTGACACCACGAACCCTGCAGGGCTGTCCTATGGAGATCCCTCGTAATCCATAAGATTACGAGGGAGTGCAAATCTCTTGGAGCAGCTCGTTGCAAGACATCACAGATAAGCTCAATAATGATCATGTCTGGCGAGTTTGGTGGCCAGCGGAAGTGTTTAAACTGAGAAAAGCGTTCCTGGAGCCACTCTGTAGCAATCGTGTGGGGTGTCGCATTGTCCTGTTGGAATTTCCCAAGTCCGTAGGAATACACAATGGACATGAATGGATGCAGGTGAGTAGACAGGATGCTTACGTACGTGGCACCTGTCAGAGTCATATATAGACATATCAGGGGTCCCATATCACTCGAACTGCACCATTACAGAGCCTCAACCAGCTTTAACAGTCCCCTGCTGATATGCAGCGTCCATGGATTCATGTGGTTGTCTCCATACCCGTGCACACCCATCCGCTCGATACAATTTGAAACGAGACTCGTCTGACCAGGCAACATGTTTCCAGTCATCAACAGTCCTATGTTTGTGTTGACGGCCCCAGACGAGGCATAAGGCTTTGTATCGTGCAGTCATCAAGGGTGTACGAGTGGGCCTTCGGCTCCGAAAGCCCATACCGATGATGTTTCTTTGAATTTTTCGCACGCTGATACTTGCTGATGGTCCAGCACTGAAATCTACAGCAATTTGCGGAAGGGTTGCACGTGTGTCACTTTGAACGATTCTCTTCAGTCGTTGTTGGTCCCGTTCTTGCAGGTTTTCCGGCCGCAGCGATCTCGGTGATTTGATGTTTTACCGGATTTCCTGATATTCACGGTACACTCGTGAAATGGTCGCATGGGAAAATCCCCACTTCATCGCTACTGTGGAGATGCTGTGTCCCATCCCTCGTGCGCCGCCTTTAACACCACGTTCCAACTCACTTAAATATTGATAACCTGCCATTGTAGCAGCAGTAACCGATCTAACAACTGCGCGACAGTTGTCTTATGTAGGCATTGCCGGCAGCAGTGTCGTATTCTGACTGTTTATACAGGGTTTTTCAAAAATGACCGGTATATTTGAAACGGCAGTAAAAACTAAACGAGCAGCGATAGAAATACACCGTTTGTTGCAATATGCTTGGGACAACAGTACATTTTCAGGCGGACAAACTTTCGAAATTACAGTAGTTACAATTTTCAACAACAGATGGCGCTGCAAGTGATGTGAAAGATATAGAAGACAACGCAGTCTGTGCGTGCGCCATTCTGTACGTCGTCTTTCTGCTGTAAGCGTGTGCTGTTCACAACGTGCAAGTGTGCTGTAGACAACATGGTTTATTCCTTAGAACAGAGGATTTTTCTGGTGTTTCAATTCCACCGCCTAGAACACAGTGTTGTTGCAACAAGACGAAGTTTTCAATGGAGGTTTAATGTAACCAAAGGACCGAAAAGCGATAGAATAAAGGATCTGTTTGAAAAATTTCAACGGACTGGGAACGTGACGGATGAACGTGCTGGAAAGGTAGGGCGACCGCGTACGGCAACCACAGAGGGCAACGCGCAGCTAGTGCAGCAGGTGATCCAACAGCGGCCTCCGGTTTCCGTTCGCCGTGTTGCAGCTGCGGTCCAAATGACGCCAACGTCCACGTATCGTCTCATGCGCCAGAGTTTACACCTCTATCCATACAAAATTCAAACGCGGCAACCCCTCAGCGCCGCTACCATTGCTGCACGAGACACATTCGCTAACGATATAGTGCACAGGATTGATGACGGCGATATGCATGTGGGCAGCATTTGGTTTACTGACGAAGCTTATTTTTAGCTGGACGGCTTCGTCAATAAACAGAACTGGCGCATATGGGTAACCGAAAAGCCCCATGTTGCAGTCCCATCGTCCCTGCATCCTCAAAAAGTACTGGTCTGGGCCGCCATTTCTTCCAAAGGAATCATTGGCCCATTTTTCAGATCCGAAACGATTACTGCATCACGCTATCTGGACATTCTTCGTGAATTTGTGGCGGTACAAACTGCCTTAGACAACACTGCGAACACCTCGTGGTTTATGCAAGACGGTGCCCGGCCACATCGCACGGCCGACGTCTTTAATTTCCTGAATGAATATTTCGATGATCGTGTGATTGCTTTGGGCTATCCGAAACATACAGGAGGCGGCGTGGATTGGCCTCCCTATTCGCCAGACATGAACCCCTGTGACTTCTGTCTGTGGGGACACTTGAAAGACCAGGTGTACCGCCAGAATCCAGAAACAATTGAACAGCTGAAGCAGTACATCTCATCTGCATGTGAAGCCATTCCGCCAGACACGTTGTCAAAGGTTTCGGGTAATTTCATTCAGAGACTACGCCATATTATTGCTACGCATGGTGGATATGTGGAAAATATCGTACTATAGAGTTTCCCAGACCGCAGCGCCATCTGTTGTTGAAAATTGTAACTACTGTAATTTAGAAAGTTTGTCTGCCTGAAAATGTACTGTTGTCCCAAGCATATTGCAACAAACGGTGTATTTCTATCGCTGCTCGTTTAGTTTTTATTGCCGTTTCAAATATACCGGTCATTTTTGAAACACCCTGTATGTCTCTGTATTTGAATGCGCATGCCTATACCACTTTCTTTGTCGCTTCAGTGTATTTTGGAAAAGGATGCGACTTGTTTTCTTGCCCATCTTTGTCAAATGGTCCAAATGGCTCTGAGCACTATTGGACTTAACTACTGAGGTCATCAGTCCCCTAGAACTTAGAACTACTTAAACCTAACTAACCTAAGGACATCACACACATCCATGCCCAAGGCAGGATTCGAACCTGCGACCGTAGCGGTCTCGCGGTTCCAGACTGTAGAGCCTAGAACCGCTCGGCCACACCGGCCGACCAATCTTTGTCCTTTCCGAGTTTTGTTCTCACAGTCAGTATCTGATGCCATCACTGTTGACGGGCTCCTATGTCGTATCACTCCTTGGAGCGCCCATGCTCTTGACGCTTCCGGAGCTCGTGACCTCAGCGTTATACACGGACGACGCTATTCCGAAACCTCGGAGGCCCCTCCATATCTTTTCCGCTGAGTACAGCCAGAATGAGGAAATCGTACTCGCAAATTGGTCGTCCGTAACAGAGGGCAAACGGTACAAGGGGAAAATGCATTGCTCCGGTAGAAGCACAAATTGCTTGCCTTCTCACTGCCTCGTAAGTCTGTAACAAGCTCTGCCGACTATCAAACGGTGACTTAGATTGCTTCAAGAGTTTCAGGTGTTAAGGAAGGTTTCACATGACAATAACACCAACGTCACGACGCGATGCCGAACAGCGGCGACTCAACAAAGGCTCAATTCACACGATCATTGAAAGAATGCGCGTTCCTTTGTCTATTGACTCTGATGGTGACTACGCATTAGGTCACACGCGTAGTGCAAGTGAAGCAGATTAGCTCTTTTGCAGCCCAGTGACTTAAGATAGACGTACGTAACGGTCGTGTACAAAACGAGAGTGGGGTATTTAGGAAAGCAACCACTGGTTACAAAATAGCTTCTCAAAGCTAGTTACGCCGTAGTATCTACAGAACTGACAGATATAATGGTAACTTATTGAGTTAGGTGAATCATGGAGGAACTAATATTAGGATTTATCGTGTCGTCATTGATTATTTAATTAGACAGGAAGCCCAAATTCCGATTGGAGAAAAGGTTGAGTCTAAAATACACCAACGGCAAGACTCAATCAATACCTTCACTGCGCGATAGCAATGGTAATATTACCGATGACAGTGCCACTAAAGCATATTTACTAAAGACGGTTTTCCGCATTTCCTTCACCAAATAAGGTGTAGTAAATATTCCAGAATTACTGTCAAGAACAGCTGCCAACATGAGTGACTTAGAAGTAGACATACTCGGTGTGGCAAAGCACCTTAAATCACTTAATAAAGCCAAGTCTTCTGGTCCATACTGTATACCAACTTCATTCCTTTCAGAATATGCTGATGTACATTGTGGTGGTAGAATTCGTGGGATAGCGATACGCACACGTGCAGATGGCGGTATTAACACGTACACAAGGTAAAGGGGGGTGCATTGTTGGAGCTGTCATTTGTACTCAACGTGAAAATGTTTCCGACTTGTTTATGGCCGCACGATGGCCGCACGACGGCCACTGTGATGCAACAACCGAGTTAGAAAACTGCTGCGGAAGTAAAGCGAACTTCACAGCAAACATAAACATAGCCAAAGCCTTGCAGACAAACAATAATTACGCGAAGCGAAATGTAGTGTGAGGAGGGCTATGCGAGAGGCGTTCAATGAATTTGAAAGTAAAGTCCTATGTACTGACTTGGCAGAAAATCCTAAGAAATTTTGGTCTTATGTCAAAGCGGTAGGTAGATCAAAATAAAATGTCCAGACACTCCGTGACCAAAATGGTACTGAAACAGAGGATGACAGACTAAAGGCCGAAATACTAAATGTCTTTTTCCAAAGCTGTTTCACAGAGGAAGACTGCACTGTAGTTCCTTCTCTAGATTGTCGCACAGATGACAAAATGGAAGATATCGAAATAGACGACAGAGGGATAGCGAAACAATTAAAATCACTCAAAAGAGGAAAGGCCGCTGGACCTGATGGGATACCAGTTCGATTTTACACAGAGTACACGAAGGAACTTGCCCCCCTTCTTGCAGCGGTGTACCGTAGGTCTCTAGAAGAGCGTAGCGTTCCAAAGGATTGGAAAAGGGCACAGGTCATCCCCGTTTTCAAGAAGGGACGTCGAACAGATGTGCAGAGCTATAGACCTATATCTCTAACGTTGATCAGTTGTAGAATTTTGGAACACGTATTATGTTCGAGTATAATGACTTTTCTGGAGACTATAAATCTACTTTTTAGGAATCAGCATGGGTTTCGAAAAAGACGGTCGTGTGAAACCCAGCTCGCGCTATTCGTCCACGAGACTCAGAGGGCCATAGACACGGGTTCACAGGTAGATGAAGTGTTTCTTGACTTCCGCAAGGCGTTCGATACACTTCTCCACAGTTGTTTAATGAACAAAGTAAGAGCATATGGACTATCAGACCAATTGTGTGATTGGATTGAAGAGTTCCTAGATAACAGAACGCAGCATGTCATTCTCAATGGAGAGAAGTCTTCCGAAGTAAGAGTGATTTCAGGTGTGCCGCAGGGGAGTGCCGTAGGACCGTTGCTATTCACAATATCCATAAATGAGCTTGTGGATGACATCGGAAGTTCACTGAGGCTTTTTGCGGATGATGCTGTGGTATATCGAGAGGTTGTAACAATGGAAAATTGTACTGAAATGCAGGAGGATCTGCAGCGAATTGACGCAGGGTGCAGGGAATGGCAATTGAATCTCAATGTGGACAAGTGTAATGTGCTGCGAATACATAGAAAGAAAGACCCGTTATCATTTAGCTACAATATAGCAGGTCAGCAACTGGAAGCAGTTAATTCCATAAATTATCTGGGAGTAGGCATTAGGAGTGATTTAAAATGGAATGATCATATAAAGTTGATCGTTGGTAAAGCAGATGCCAGACTGAAATTCATTGGAAGAATCCTAAGGAAATGCAATCCGAAAACAGAGGAAGGAGGTTACATTACGCTTGTTCGCCCACTGCTTGAATACTGCTCAGCAGTGTGGGATCCGTATCAGATGGAGTTGATAGAAGAGATAGAGAAGATACAACGGAGAGCAGCAGGCTTCGTTACAGGATCATTTAGTAATCGCGAAAGCGTTACGGAGATGATAGATAAACTCCAGTCGAAGACTCTGCAGGAGAGACGCTCAGTAGCTCGGTACGGGCTTTTGTTGAAGTTTCGAGAACATACCTTCACCGAGGAGTCAAGCGGTATATTGCTCCCTCCTACGTATACCTCGCGAAGAGACCATGAGGATAAAATCAGAGAGATTAGAGCCCACACAGAGGCATACCGACAATCTTTCTTTCCACGAACAATACGAGACTGGAATAGAAGGGAGAACCGATAGAGGTACTCAAGGTACCCTCCGCCACACATCGTCAGGTGGCTTGCGGAGTATGGATGTAGATGTAGATGATAGTTGAAGCTAGATGAGTGGGACACTCCATTTCGGAAATTGTTAGGGAAATCAGTATTCTGAGAACCATAGTGTGAAGAGTGAGTCGAGAATACCAAATTTCAGGCATTACCGGACGGCCTTCGCTTAGCAATCGAGAGCAGTGGCATTTGCGTGGAGACGAACGGCGCAAGTGCCTTTGCTGTTGCACGTCATCGCCTGTAGCGCCTCTCCTGGACTTGTGGCAATGTCGGTTGGACTCTAGACGACTGGAAAAACGAGGCCTGGTCAGATGAGTTCCGATTTCAGTTTAAGAGCTGATGGCAGGGTCGAGTGTGGAGCAGACGCCACGAAGCCATGGAACCAAGTTGTCAACAAAGCACTGTGCAAGCTGGTGGCTGTTCTATAATGGTGTGACCTGCACTTACATGGAATGGAATGAGTCCTCTGGTCTAACTGAACCGGTCGTTGACTGCGAATGGCTCTGTTCGGCTATTTAGAAACCATTTGCAGCCATTCATGGACTTCATGTTACCAAACAACGATGGAATTTTTATGGACGATAATGTGTCATATCACTTGGCCACAGTTGTTCACAACAGGTTTGAAGAACATTCTGGACAATACGAGCAAACGATTTGGGCACCCAGATCGCCCGACATGAAATCCATAGAACGTTTATGGGACATAAATGAGAGGTCACTTCGTGCACAAAATCCTGCATCGGAAACACTTTCGCAATTATGGACGGCTGTAGAGGCAGCATGGCTCATTTTTTCAGCAGGGGACTTCCAACGATTTGTTGGGTCAATGCCACCTCGCCGAGCAAAAGGAGGTGCGACGTGATATTAAAAGGCATCCCAATACTTCTGTCACCTCAGTGTAACAGCACCTCATTTAACAATCGTATACAACTGCTCGCTCGTCTTAAGGTCGGTGCCCAAACACTGGAAAATTGGACAGAAAGCAAAAGAAAGGAAAGGAAAGGAAAGGAAAGGAAAGGAAAGGAAAAAACAGTAATCTGCTGAATTACAGACCCATATCACTGACGTTGTTTTACATTAGGATTTTGGAACATATATTATGTTCAAACATCATGAAGAAAAGACGCATTAACACACAGTTAGACTTCTTAAAATATCGTTCTTATGAAACACGACATCCTCTTTACTGAAACGATGTAATGAGTGTTATCGATAAGGGATCTTAAATTGACTCCATATTTCTAGATTTCCAAAAGGCTTTTGATACAGTTCCTCACAAGGAACTTCTAGTCAAAATGAGTGCCTATGGAGAAACGTCTCAGTTGTGCGACTGGATTTGTGATTTTCTGTGAGAGAGGTCACAGTTTGTAGTAACTGATGTTGTCACCGAGTAGAACAGAAGCGATATTTGGCGTTCGGCAAGGAAGTGTCATAGGCCGTCTGCTGTTTCTAATCTACTCGTATATCAATGACTAGTGAACATAGCAATTCTCCCCCCCCCCCTTTCTCTTCGTCAATCTCCTCTTCCTTCCGTCCTCTCTTAGTGCATCACCTCTTCCTCCCCCGTTTTTCTATCCATCTCCTCCCCCCAGTCTATGTCCATTATCTCCCCCCTCCCCCTCTTCTCTGTCCTCTTACCCCACTCTCTGGTCATAAGCCTTGTTTATTGTTACTGCAAACGAAACCTTGATTGTGAGTAGAAGTCGCTTAAAATGAAAGGGTAAATCGGTTGGGATCATTAGGGTACGGGGTACGAGAGAGACCTCTGCAGCTGCCGGATGTGTAAGTATAACAGCTTCAACGACAGTATTTCGCTTGCTTTTAATATACGAATGGGTAGGATTATAAAGTTACGGACGATTTAGATTCCGAAGTAGTATTCCAGTCATAAGTCGATAAGCCATAAAGACAACTTTCCTGTTTTATGCATAACCGAAAACGAGAAAAGAAACAGAAGAGCGCGTTGTTGTGTATACAATTTTTGTTTCAAAGAATATGTATGGGAGAAGTAATTTGGTTAATGGTCTACACGCCCTGCTATCGTAGTTGGCACTGACCGCAAGAAAGAAAACGAAACTGTACATTTTCAAATGCTAGCATCGCATCCCCTTTAAATATTACATTTATATTACTGACGGGAAAAAATCGCAACACCAAGAAGAATTTGCGCTACATGAACGAAGTTGATAGGCGGGTTTGTACATGGGAATTTCGCGACACTCGCATTGAAGTGGCGCTAGTAGCGCCGCTGTGCGGGTGCAAATCAGGTTTGATTTAAATACTCGCTGTACTGGTCGTGAGTCTTAGGTACCTTTGAGGTAGGACATGGTGAGTTGAAGTTAATCAGGAGCGCCTTTAAGGCGACAAAAAGACCATTATCAGTGCCTCACTGAGCTTCAATGAGTTCGTGTAGTAGAAATGGGAGAAGCTGGATGTTCCTTCTGCGTTACTCGTACTGCGGGGCTTTGGTAGGAGTGTGGCCGCTGTGCATTGCTGCTGGTGGTGGTGGTCACGGGAATGAGCGGTCGCAGCGGCGCCGGGTTCCCGACGGCCAGGATGTGGTATCACCCGTTTTCTGTCATTTCATTTCACTGATAGCCCAAAAGCTTATGCGCAACTGTACAAGTGATTTATACCGCTCAAAGACTTGTTACGGCTGCGAAAGACGTATTATCTTTGACTCGCGATATAAAAACTCCATGGACGTAATGTGGAACATTACGTGTACAATGGACTTACGCCTGATTTAGAATTGTGGAGAGTATGGTCGCAGCGGAACTATAATTAGCGGTGTTGTTGTAAGCTGCCATTTGGAATACAGAATGCAATTCAATTAATTACGCTAACATTTCATCTCACACAAGAGAATGTTGTATCCTGAAATGTAGCTGCGAAGATTATTTACGGAAAAATATAATTCCATGAGTGGAAAAGGTACATTCAGTTCTTTGGTTATTTTGACTTCTCTCTTGTCTGTGGCTCCGAACATTATTTGCTGTGTCGTAACTCGTAGGGAACTTTGTACCATGGGAAATCGGTAGAGCCTGCACCACGGTTGTTTGTGTTCTATTTTAAGAGATTAAATTCTACATTTTATTGAAATACCCAACTTGGGCATTGATTCGCATGCTGCAGAGTGAGTACGTCGTAGCACTCACGACGGTTTCCCCATGGCATACAATTGTGCCTCTGACTATTTTAAGAACTTCCAGAGTCGACGATCGCCGAGGTTTTGCACAGCCACAGAAATTTTGTTCCAGGTGCTGACTTTGACATCGAGAGGCAGACAGAATATGATTACAAACTGTAACTTTTAATCATTTTGTTGTATACAGTTGAGAATTCACCTAATAATTAACCGACTTCTCTCGTCCAGAAGTTTCCATCCAAGTAACTAGATATTATTCAGTCATAATAATTTAACTTCAATTTCATGGGGAAATAAATCAAAAGGTGGCAGACACTACCAAGAGGGAAGACCACCGTGTAGAGCGTATGGCTCTGGTGCACCGTACCGCATCTGCAGCAGCAGTTAGAGCAGCATTTGGCACCACGGTGACACGACGAACCGTTACGGATCGGTTACTTCAAGGACAGTTCCGAACCTGACGCGTGCATTCCACTGACCCCATACCATCGTCATTTGCGATTTCAGTGTTGTCAAGCGAGAGCTCATAAGAGGGCGGGGTGGAGGTCTGTTGTGTTTTCTGATGGAAGCTGGTTCTGTCTATGCGCCAGTGATGGCTAGCTGGGTGGTCGTTAGGCCTGTCTGCGTGGTATACACACTGAACCTACACGGACTGGGGTGCGATTTCGTATGAAAGCAGCAGCACTCTCGTGGTTATCCCAGGCACCCTGACTACAAGTCTGTACATCAGTCTCGTGATTCGACTTGTGCTGCCATTTATGAACACCATTCCAGGGGGGTGTTCGTCAACAAGATAAAGCTCGCCCACTTACCGCTGTTGTAACCCAACATGCTCTATATAGTGTCGACATGTTGCCTTGGCTTGCTCGATCACCACATCTGTCACCAGTCGAGCACATTTGGGATATCATTGGAGGACAGCCTAGCGTCATCCACAACTAGCCTTAACCGTCATTGTATTGACCGACCAAGTGCAACAGGCACGGAATTCCATCCCACAAACTGACATCCGGCACCTATGCAACACAACGCAAGCTGCATTCAACGTTCTGGCGGTTAGACTGGTTCTTAATGTACCAGTATTTCACATTTGCAACGACTTGTCTCGCGCTACATTAACCCGCGTTCTTGCAATGTTAATCACTTTAGTATGTTAACTAAACAAACGTATTCCCGAAATTTCGTTATTCTACATTAATTATCTTAGGGTGCTGCGTTTTTCTCCGTCAGCGTATATGAAAAATTTATGGCCTATACCCGTCCAAATATTCATTAGAGTATCGTGTAAAAATCTTAAGTAAATCGGGAAAGAACTTTTCGAGATTTTTGGTAACAATTATACATATATATCTGGGCGTTCAAAGACGTTTCGAATACTGTCAGAGGTGGTAGTGCTTATCGAAACAAGAAAAATAAGTCCAATAAACATGGGTCCGAAAACGAATTCTATCCGAGATAAACATGTGTTTATTGAAAGGGCTGCACGACACTTAGTTGTGGATATAAGCAGTCGTTAAATTGGCGCCCCGTCTAATATGTCGGCGGGATATTATGATGTCTTACTCTCAGTAGTCTACCTACCTTTAGGTGGTCTGCAGCCAGTTGTGTGGTTCGTGTCGTATCGTAGGCTACGTTAGTTTTCGACGTGTTTGTGTGCCGTATTGTGTAGTACTGTCAACCCTGGATACGTATCATTGTGTTTTATCCTCTTCCAAACGCAGGTTCCTTGTGTGTTTACTGTTATTCAAAAATGGTTCAAACGGCTCTGAGCACTGTGGGACTTAACATCTGTGGTCATCAGTCCCCTAGAACTTAGAACTACTGAAACCTAACTAACCTAAGGACATCACACACATCCATGCCCGAGGCAGGATTCGAACCTGCGACCGTAACGGTCACGCGGTTCCAAACTGAAGCGCTTAGAACCGCACGGCCACACCGGCCGGCGTTTACTGTTATTGCGCTATATGGATATACAAAATGTGCAGTACATTTACATTTTCTCTCTTCCACCACTTGTTAGCAATGGAAGCCTTCTAGGCAGCCGCTGTGGCCGAGCGGTTCTAGGCGTTTCAGTCCGGAGTGGTTTGCTGCTACGGTCGCAGGTTCGAATCCTGCCTCGAGCATGGATGTGTGTATGTCCCTAGGTTAGTTAGGTTTAAGCAGTTCTAAGTCTAGGAGACAGATGATCTCAGATATTAAGTCCCATAGTGACTGAAGCCTACTACTCGACAATGTAGTGGTGGATATATTATTCTGCTGTGGTTTAGCAAATGGACGTAGCCTGCGAGCCCGCGCACTCAACGCTGAAAAATATCCACAGCGCACGGTGTCCTCTGATAAGCTGTTCGGCAGACTTTTCCAGCTTCTGAGGGACACAGGTACTCTTCCACCACAGAAGACTGACGGTGGGAGGCCCCGCATAGTGCGCACGCTTGACATGAAGGAGCGTGTGCTACGTTCGGCCGAAGAAACCTCTGGGACCAGTGTGTGACGGTTGGCAGTGGCAGAAGGCGTTTCTGACTCCCTTATCTGGAGGGGGCGGGATACTTCATGAACAACTGCTATTGCCATATCACATTCAGCGCGTTAAGGCACTAAGGCCACAGGATTATCATGGCAGACGGCGGTTCTGTCAATGGCTGTTGCAGAAGTATGCCGCAGATCCATTGCTCACATCCAAGATTTTATTTACCGATGAGACGGGGTTCACAGGAGATGATGATGTGAAATTCCATAACCAGCGTCAATCGGCAGATGTAAATCCCAAGCAATTCAGGAAAGAGCGCATCAAAAACCGATTTTCAATCAACGTATGGGCAGGCGCACAAGGCGATATATTAACAGGGCCATATGTGCTAACTGGGGCGCGTTATCTGAACAGTTCTCTTTAATGTATTGCCTAACTTTCTGGAGGCTGTGCCATTGCAGCAACGAGTACAAACTTGGTTCATGCATGATGGCGCACCAGCACACTTTCGTGACAATGTACGCGAACATGTGATGCAGACATTTCAGGACCGCGGGATTGGTCGGGAGGGAGGCGGGACACCTTGGCTGCTCGTTCCCCAGACCTCAATCCCCCAGACTTCTGGTCATTGGGACATGAAGGAATTGGTCTACGTCACGCCAGCGAACGATGTGTGGACACTACAGGATCGCACGTCTTCAATGCGCGCCAGCAGGTACAACAACAACTGGGTATACTTCAGAGGGTGCAACATTCCTTACGCCGGAGGGCAGACGGGTGCATCGTCATGAATGGACGCCATGTTGGACACCTCCTGTAAACACACGTTTACCACAGAAAGTATGCATTTCCGGACTCATTTTTATTTGACTTATCTCAGAAAGTACGCACTTGCGGTCCCATGTTTATTGGACTTATTTTTCTTGTTTCGACGAGAACTACCACCTTTCAAAGTATTTGACACACCTTTTCTACGTGTGTCCAAATGTTCATTGAGCATCGTGTACAAATTTGAAGTAAATCTTTCAAAAGCTTTTCGAGAATTTGGAAACGTTTTCTCCTAATAATCATTAAAACGAGATCTTTGCACGAAATTTCGACCACCAGTTTTCTCCTCCGAATGTGAAAACATTTTTATGACGCTGACCTGCATAGGGAGAAATGATAACGTAATAAAAGAAGAGCAATCAGAAGTCTTATGGAAGTGTTCTTTTCTCCAATCGCCCTGTTTCTCCGTTTGAGGTTGGAACGGCGGAGAAATAGTCTGAAGGTAGTTCGAGGAAGGTTCATAAGCCTGACTGCAGAGTACTCATGAAGATGTAGTTGTAGGAAATCGGCCTAGCTGGTTTGATAGGTATTTGAGCCTGCTCCGCCCGAATACAAAAAGGAAGGAAGATTAGGGTTTGATATCCTGTTGACCATTAGGTCACTACAGACAGAGCACAAGCTCGTATTGGGATTGGATGGGGAAGAAAATCGGCCGTACCCTATTTAAAGCATTTGCCTCAAGCGAACACATGCAGGGTTTGAACCACCGTCCTCCCGAATACGAGGGAGTGCTTTATCAATGTGACGCCTCACTCGGTCCACGGATGCAAGTCTAGCGTCTTAACTACTGTCACGTCACTCATTGCGGTCGCTGTGGAGAGTGAACCATGCGCTTGAACCTTTCTTACACAAGAAACGGCAAACATGAGATACAGTGGTTGGATAAAAATATGGGAACAGCGCGAGAAATGCTTGCTTGAACATAAATGCAATTGTAGCAAAGCCTGCAGGCTGCGCTGTACTTGACAACGAACGGCATCTGTGCAATGTCCTCAATATGTTTTAAGTGTCACTGGTGGTAGGACGGTATACTGTGTAGTCGTGAGTGCATTATGTCGGAGCTAAGGTAATTCGAATGTGGGCAAATTGTTGGTGCTCGTCTTGTGGGTGCTTTCGTAACCCTGAGTGTTTAGTGTTTCAGGAGCCATCATATCAAAGATTTATGTCGCATACAGAGAGAACGGTAAAAAACATTATCTGCTAAGTCACAACGTTGACGATAGTGTGAATTGAGTAATCGTGACAGACGGTCATTGAAGATGATTGTGAGGAAAATAATAGAACGACAGCGCCAAGAGTCACTGCAGAACTGAATGTCAATGCCGGCACGGTAGCTCAGCGTGTTCGGTCAGAGGGTTAGCTATCCTCTGTAATAAAAAAAACTGAATGAACGGATCAACGAAGAACCTGAACGGTTCAACGAACAATATAGAACAAAATGAGATCAACTAAAAAAAAAACCCTGTCAGCCTCAAAATAACGCGAAGGGAGCCCCGTAAGCAGGGAACTGCAGGGCGAGCTATAGTTCCAAATCCACCCATGAGTGATGCAAATGCCCGTAAGAGGAAAAGCCATAAATCCTGGACTGTGGAACAATGGAAGAAATTAATTTGTTCGGATGAGTCTTGTTTCAGACTGTGTCCAACTTCTGGCCGAGTTTACGTCCCAAGAGTAGACAATGTGGGGTTCGGTGATGATTTGGGCAGCCAAATCGTGGTACTCCATGCGCCCCATGGGTATTCTGCTAGATCACATTACTGCCAAGGATTATGAGACCATTGTGGCTCATTAGCTCCCTACCATGGTACAATGTTTGCTTCCCAATGGTTATGACGCGTTGCAAGAGGACAGGAGCCCCTGTCAGCACAACCCATATCGTCCAGGACTAATTTTGTGAGTACGAGGATGAATTATGACATTTCCCCTGGCCACCATAGTCACCGGATAATATTATGTAGATTTTGTGTTCTACTTCGAAGAGAACGGTGTGTGATCGCTGTCCATCCCCATCATCGTTAACTGAGGTCGCCACCACTTTGCACTTTACTTGACTATCATACAGGATCTGAATTTAACCATCCCGAGACGACTGAAAGCTGTTGAGTGCCCACGGTTTCCCAACAATGTGCTCAGTGTGGTAATGTGTTTATTTTTTATGTTTCCATATTTTTGTCCACATCTGTACGTAACAATTTCTACGTTCATTTAACCGTGGAAATGAAACAGGAAAAAATTTGAGCTCACTTTTCCCAATGCAGTTATGAAACTGAAGCTGGGGCTATACATTTTGGAACTGATAGTATTTCACCTGTCGAGACATATAATGTAAACAAAAGAAGAAAGCTTCGGCAGTTATAATGTCTGAAGCGAAGTTCTGACAAATTGTTTTCTCCGTGCCCACTGTATCTATAAAAATTAATCATTACTGTCAACGCTTGCTTCTGATTATTGAAGATACCATTATATGAAGCAAAGCCTATGACTGGCTGAAACTATTTTTTAGGTATAGTATTTACGTTGTTTTAAGCTGCGTATACTTGAAATTTTCTCCTCGACGTTAACGCATTTAAGATAACGTTCGAGTAATTACGCACAATGCTCCAGCAGGAAGTGTCTTCTGTAGTCGCCCTTCGTTTTCCAGTACCGGTAGTCAGATTTTGTGAAACTTTGACCCTTTAGTTCTATTGTTATCGGTCGGGAGATGCTAGGTCGAATGAATTGTGAGGGCTTTTCTGTGATATAGTATTATTTTCGGTGAGTTATTTCTTAACGCTTAACCAGTAACGACTGGTGTACGGGGTTTTGTCACACACCAGAAAGTTAATTGTTTTCCGCTCATTTTTGTGGACGTTCACTTCTGACAGCTTCGTAAGGGCCAGGAGATGTTTACTGAAGTTCTTTGGTCACAGTCTGTGAGTCTTCCTCTTCTGCACTTCAAGTGTAAGGCACGTGTTCCTGTTCCATCTCCATGTTTCACTGGCAACTCGTTCTGAGTCTTCCTACGTCCATTCTTCATTTTGGGTGGTAAAACATAGACTGTCGTGGGATTCGCTCTACATCCATTCTTTGTAGCTGATATTTCCACAGCCGGCCGGAGTGGCCGAGCGGTTCTAGGCGCTACAGTCTGGAACCCCGCGACCGCTACGGTCGCAGGTTCGAATCCTACCTCGGACATGGATGTGTGTGTTATCCTTAGGTTAGTTAGGTTTAAGTAGTTCTAAGTCTAGGGGACTGATGACCTCAGCACCCATAGTGCTCAGAGCCATTTGAATCATTTGATATTTCCACAATGTTTTATTTTGTTCAGTCTTTTCACTAATATCATAAATATGTTGTTGATTCCTAAATCCTCATTTCATATATGATCTTCCCAGGCAACACCTGTAATTTTCCTGTGAAATCTCATTTCTGCTGCTTTCAGTTTTCTTGTATTGAGTTTTTTAGGGCTCCATGACTCACTTCCATGCAGCAATACAGGTGTAGCCATGGTTTTATAAAATTTTGATTTTGTTCCTTATATATTTTGTTTTGGAATGTTTTCTTTATCTTTCTGTATACTGACTGATATTTGTGAATTTTATTTTTTATGGCCTTGTCCACGTCATAGCTCACATCACATACTAAAAAGTTTAAGTTGGAGACCTGTTCAAGTGGGATACTATCTTTTATTATTTTCGAGCGGTTGGGGTATTTCGTAGTTTAAACACTGCTTTTTGTAGCTCATCTTCACTTTCTTCCAAAATGTTACATCATCTGCGTATATGAGGGTCTGAACATTCATGTTTACATTAAACTGTATACCCGGATTTACTTCCTGTCTACAGATCTTAAACAAAACGTTAATACAGTAAATAAGGTTGGTGACAGTCTACAGTCTTGTTTTACGTCCTCGTGGGTACTAATTTCTTCATTTACATTATTTCCAACATTTATTACAGTAGGCTAGAAATAAGATACAAATATGAAATTGGTGTCTAATTGTTTGCAACCTATCAAAGTTTTTTTCACACATCAGTTAACTTCCACATGAGCACCCTTGGTAGCACGTAGCACATCTAGGCGATATTCAGTTTCCGTCCACACATTAGCCAACATCACTGGAGGAATCTATTCAACGACTGTGGTTATCTGTTGCCGCAGGGTTTCAAGATCTGGTACACGTGTTCGGTAGACCTCGTCCTTGACATAACGCCATAAAAAGAAGTCTAAAGGGGTTATGTCAGGAGAGCGTGGAGGCCAAACTGTTGGCCCATCATGACCAATTTATCACCTAGGAAAGGTAATGTCGGGATAGGCACGGACGTCCAAACCCCAATGAGGTGGTGGACCGTCTTGCTGAAACATGACATCGGGGTGATACTGAGGAACAGCATACAATTGCGACATGTCCAGATACACTGCAGATATGATGGTAGCCTCAGTGAAGAAGAATGGCCTGATTATTCGATCGTGCAATAGCGTGCACCAAACATTCAACTTTGGGCTGCCTCTGGTGCACTCCATGAACTCGCCAGGGGGTTGTGATCCCTAAATCCGCACATTATGGCGATTCACTACTCCATTGGCAAAAAAGGTCGGAAAACGCAATTCGTCTGAGATAACCATCATTTTGTCCTCAATACGTGATAGCATTTCGACCGCAAAGTCATTTCGACATGTACTGTCATTGGGCAACAAGGTCTGAACGATTTGCACTTTGTGTGCACGAAACAATAAACATTTGTGTAAAATGGCATGGAGAGAGCTTTTTGGCATCTGCAGTTCAGGTGAGACCCTGCGCACCAATTTCTTCGGACTTCGCAGAAAAGACTGCCTTACAGCTTCCACCCTGTCTGCTGAGGTTCTTGGTCGACCAGACCTCGGAAGGTCGACAACCGATCCTGTGTTCTTGAACTTCTCATACCAGGTGTAAGAGGTAGTGGTCTCCTGACCTTCATTCCTTACATATTCCGCCCTCACAATCATATTCCGCACATCAATACGCTTCATTCGAACCCAAACTCGATAAGATAAAGTCAATGTTGTATGAATTCATGTAAACGATATGTAATTAACAAGTAAGCGCACCGTGGTTGAAATACTTGAGGCTGGCGTACACACATACATTCCAGACACGACGGTCACAGAAGCTTTTAGTTCGGGAGATAAACCGCACAACGGGACGCCGATCCCTTCAGAAGACAACTCAGCCTATGTCGGCCGGTGACCGCCCGTGTAGCGGACAGCGTGGACCCAAGTGAAAGGGGGGAACAACCCCATGTTTGACTTAAAAGCAAATTCCGCTACATTGTGTGGGAGTGGCCAGCCTATGCATTCTTTACTCATAGCATGCAGTTTCAGAGATTTTCACAGGGAGACAGCAAACGCCAAACGCCAATGCTACAGGTTTCCGGATTGGTCGCCTTAAACGAAACGTCATTCTCCCGTTTTAGAAGAGCAATGCTGATTGGCAGACGATATTTCTGGCGCCTTGAGCTGAAGGAATAATGGAAGAGATATACCCCTTCACGTCTGGCATGGAGAGGTGCCGTTCCAGTGTCGCTCTTGGAGTGAGGAACAAGTCTCTCCTCAGTACTTCACTGGGAGAGCACCTCTGTCGAGAGCAATTCGAAGTGCTACTCTATATTGAGTCCTTGCGATTAAGCGTTGTTCACTGTGTTTGCCGACACACTTATTGTGCGGTGTGAATGGACAGAGCTATAGTTAAGCGCCTGCGAGCGAATTTTGAGTGGCAATGCAGTGGACTGATTATCTGACCGGTGTACCACGCCAATAGTTAGACTAGGGGCGAATAGGAATCCTTGACTTCATCAAGGCATAGGGAGAGTTTGATTGGCGAAGGTCAATCCAGATAGAACGAGAGTTATCTTATTTGTGAGCAGCGAGCAGCGCAGACAGCAGTCATTGCAGCATATGGTATTGTGCGCTACAGCTATTGCGAGCCCCATATTTCCTCCACAACAGTACACTTCACTGCATTTCACATGCGACAGCGTCGACCGTACCTAGCAACATTCTAAAGGATAATTATTCAAGTTGACTAGGCGCGCCTCTCAGCCATTCTGCCAAGTCAACAACCATCTTAAGCTTTGTATAGAAATTTCATTAGCGAATCCTATCCTTGAGAGGTAACTTCACATTCCGAAAAGAACCAGGATATAACTTGTTCAATCCATAACTAAAAGTGCCTTTGGGATTTCTCAGAATTTTTGCAAAAATAAATAATAACTTTCGTTAGTTTCATGTTTTTCTTACACTAACTAGCACTACTCCAGTACCCAAGTATCCCACTAGTCACGTAAGAAATTTTGTGAATTTTTGTGTCATATCCTTACAGTGGATGACTCCAGAAGATATTTATTGCTGAATGTCTTTGAAGCATTTCTCTTTAGAACGTTAGGAGCGTCTGTCTGACTTCTGTAGTAGTGTGAGGGTGGAAATTGCATCTGGCAGGAGCCACAGGGTAAAGGGTACATCTCAGATTAATCCGTTGCGCAGAATAACAGATCAACCCCCGGTTTATCACAGAAAATGGCGACCCTGCCAGGATGGGTAAAATAGGTAAGCTACCAGGATAGGAAAGTGTCAGGATAGTTAGGTACGGCAGGTCGCAGCAGTAGCACTTTGAAGAACTTTCTTTCATGTATTAAATAGCTATTTGCAAAGATTGGGATCAGAATAGATACAGGTAGTGAAGAAAGCAGAATTGTAGGGAAAAGGGCGTTTGTTATTGTGTTGGAAAATTTTGCATTTTTTTACTATTTTTGTGTAGCTCTTAGGGCATAGAATTTTCATGTGATAGGTACAGACGCAGAGTGACGCAGAGACGCGTTGTGATGCAGCATCACATAAATTAGAATTAAGAAATAACATTTTTCTCCCTTTGCAAGCGCACAGGTAGAGATGGGAACTCTAGCAGAGCAGACAGAACATTAGCCCAGAAGTCACGACGTTGTTGTTGTTGTTGGTTCAACCAACTGGTAAGTGGTCGTACAGTTTTGTAGATAGGGTTGTGGTGTGTTGAAAGAATTTCATTGATAACGAGAGCACAAGCCAAAAGGATACGTGAGAGACCGCAAGTAGACAAGATGGGGGAGAATCAGCCAGATAGACAGCAAGTAAACGAGCTTATTGAGAATAGGACAGAAGGTGAACCCGAAAATAGGACTGACGGTGAATCAGAGAATTGGAGAGTCGGGGAGCTGCAGAATCAGCAGGCTCAGTTAGACTGGGATAAACTTGGGACAGATCAGACAGATGGGAATGGAAGGGATGATAACATCGAATTTCCAGAATATGAAATTCCAGGTAGGGCACATTCTGAGCCAGAAATAGACAACCCACGTAGGAAATGGCAAAGATTAGAAGCGAAACGAACACAGGAAACGCCTTTGTTTGCCGCATATTCAGGGACAGAATACGTGTCAGTACAGTCAATGAACCGGCAGTTAGCTAACGTTCAAAGAGAAGTAGACGGTGAGGAAGAGGGGAAACATTTAGAATACGTTGAACCTATCGTACACATTCTAAATATGCCCCAAAAGCAGACACAGAATTTTGCGGAGTTACGAGCGCCACGAAAAGGTTCCGTAAGAGACGCAACTGTACCTGCAAACACAAAACATACACAACAGAGAGGGCAGAATGCGGAAGTGTTTGCGCCACGTAATGGTTCAATGACAAACGCAACTGGTCCTCAACACAGACACCACGGGTTATTGCAGTTATCAAACTTAGAAACGCCACAGCAAAGCCCAGTAAACGACGTAATTGACAGAGTAGAAAACAATAGATGAAGAATACATAGTTCAGCAGAAGGTAGTGTTACAGGACAAGACGCGATCATGGAGATGTTACAAAAAATGAATGCTAGTATGGCGGAACAGAATCAGGATATTAAGAAACAGATCCAAAAGGATAATTAGAACTTGAGACAAGAGATAAAGACATAGATTCAACAGGTCAAAATTCAGATGGAAGAACGGATCGCTAGAATTGATAGCCAGATCACTCAGATAAACAAAGACGTGAAAGAATCTAGAGAAAGAATTCAGGTACTAACACAAGGTCAGCAGCAGTTACGCACTGACGTGGACAAGGTCCAATTGGACATCGTAAACGTTGACAAAAAGGTGGAACGTTTTACGAAAAAAGCCACTCGAACAGCAATACAAATTTCGGAAGAACAAGCAATTCAAAGCAAGGTCGCAAAGGTTGCACTGAAAAAGTATGATCAGCGGATTAATAAAATAAAACTTAAAAACAAAGATCAGTTTGAATAGCTTCGAACAGAGATGATACAAACTATCGAAGAAAAGATCGAGACCGGTTATACCTGTAGCGAAACAACTAACGCGTCAAGCATTAATTCAGCACACGAACACGCGCCGTCTAAGAAAGTTCAAGTAAAACCAAGGCTAGACGTAACACTCGCGCAGAAATCGAAACAGAAAACCCCGATTAAAGTAATACATGACATGCCACAGGACCAGGCACAATACCCAGGAAAACGGAACACATACATTCAGCCGATATCAATCGAAAGACAGGCAACTGAACCAGTAAATCCAATGACACAACATAATAGCAGCACAGGTACTATACCACGAACGACGAGAGTAGAAACACATGAACAACACTTTTGTTCACCAATGATACGATATGACGCGGATATGAGTCAGGAAACTGAGAATAGGCAGACAGGCAGTAGATTACCAGAGAATAAACACGACGACACAAGCAATGGCAGATTATTTGAGTCCATGAATCAGCCACAAACCGGATTTATGAGTAGATATGATACAGACCACTTCCCTACAGTTAGAAAATTTCAACATTTCAAGGAAGAAGGCGGTAGCACATTCATCGACCAATTTCAAGTAGGCTTACCAAACAACTGGAGCGTAGCTCACAAACTTGACTTCATTTGTGCACACATGTCAGGGGCAGTAGCAGAGGTGATGCAAAAGATCGCGGCTACCTGTACGTCTTACCTACAGTTCAGAGCAGCATTTCTCGAAAGATATTGGTCCAAGGAGGCGCAAAAAAAAAAAAAAAAAAAAAAAAAAATACGAGTTACTTCAGATGACACCATATTAAAACTCAGGAGATAAAAACGTGATAAAATTCTTTGATACAATGGGCAAAAAGAATCAATGCCTAGACAAACCATACAGTAACGGAGAGCTGATACGTCTGTGTAGAATGAAATTACCGGTAAAGTTTCAACAGGCAACAGTAGGAAAAAATGAAAATACCGAAGAATTCAAAGAGGTTTTAAGGGAACTTGAATTTATGTTTAAAGAAGACGAGGTGAAAGAAAAAAGAAACGAAAGGGAACAGCAAATGGAGAGGACTAGGAAGGAATATTCCAATAATAATAATAATCGTAATCCTAACACCAATAATTTCAGGCAATTTAAGAGACAAGGACAGTGGTACAATGGAGACAATTGGCATAGAAACGATAACCAGAATAATTGGTACCGAAATAGGAACGGTAATGGACACTCATACAGTGGCGAATATGGATTTAGGAATCAAAATGCCAACGGTCAAGGGTACTTTGAAAGAGGGCACAATGTCATAAATAGCAACGGGCGAGATCAGGGCGCGAATAATTACCGAGGAAATTATGGTCCACAAAGACAAGAACAACACAGCAAAGAGAAACCAAATGTAGAAGTTTGGCCGCCGAATACTGCAAAAAGTAAGGATTGAATTGAAAAAATGCGGAAGAGTCTAGGGAAACTAACGTCCACCCTATCTTATACTAACCACTAAATCAAAAAATAAATTAAGAATCAACAAAATAACACATTAATTAAAAGAAAAAAGAAACACAATACACACTAACAATATCTTGTAGTGTCAAGTACACTACAATATGCACACAAACAATGAATGTTACACAACAAGTAAAAGAATGAAGAACTGGTAGGACATAATTAGAATAAAGAATATATATATATATATATATATATATATATATATATATATATATATATATATATATATATATATATACACAATAATTTTTGCCACTATTAGAAATTTTTGCATTATATAAAATCAGAGTTTTTTTGTAAATAACAAATATATGTAAAACAAAAATTGTAAATATTTCTACGCGTCAGAGGGACATCGCCACCAACACCAGTCACCAGCTCCCTTAACACCAGATGCTTCGAGATAGCGACGGAGAGGGTACAGACATGTTGAGAAAGCACTTAGAGCAATAACAACAACATGAAGACCAACGCCACACTGGAAATGCAGGTTGCAACCAGGTTGGACTACAGGAGGACAACGTGCAGCATGGACATTTCATATGTCACGACACTGCTACACAACAGAGGAGTGTGGGGAGAATCACAATATGACGAGACGACAATGAAGGTACAAAGAAATTACTAAGATCTACAAACTCATCAAGCAACAGTTGGAAAGGCAGTCAGGTCCTACAAATCCTATATCACTCCTACACTAAAATTCACATATTCCTGGACCAAGAAGAACAGAAGAATGCAAGAAAGAAGAGAAGAGCAGAAGATGCAAGATGAAGAAGGGCAGAAGACAACAAGATACCTTTCTTTCCTATCCTACAAAGCAAATTGCTACAAACGTCGTTCCATGAACTTTGAGTCATAGCAACTACCACAACCACCTCTCCAAAAATAAACCTTCAATCGTCAAACAAATACAAGCGAACGGCAAACAGAATATTAAGTAGTACCAACCAACATTATCTAGAAACAGATTCAGCAAAATGAACAGTATTCTCCCTACCACATCATCAAACTGCCATACCGAACCAGGTGTGAAGTACCAAGACGTCACAGCACAATATTGGGTGACGATCGTCGGTACTCAACTACAATCATCGAACTGCCACACCGTCCCAGGTGTGACAGCAAAGGAGTACCAAGACATCACTGTTGATGCAGTAAACCACAGTCATCATCATCAGTCAAAAGTACCACTCCATGATGACTATGTCAACAAGTAAGACTCGGCATCGCATGCTAGAGTGCTTCTCTCGTGATTTGTGACACCCATACAAATGAGTCGACGCCTTCCAGCATTTCAGTGGGGATCATGTAGCACAGAAACTGACGCAGCAAAAAAAAAAAAAAAAAAAGGAAACGGCTGATATAATACAAAGGTAGAATTAAGGAAATGATATATTTGTAAAAGTACCTTTCTCCTTTCTTGTAAAAGTAATTATTTTTATTATGTATGTAAAGTCCACAATTTATAGATACCTAAAACCTTTTGTAAAGAAACTTAGTATAGTTATATAATCTCACAAACTCATGGAAAGTCTATTTATTTCTTTTATATGTAAAATTAGAAAAGGATTTGTGCAGGATTTTCTTCTTTAAGTAACATTAAAAGACACCTTTTTGGGGTAATAATATTAATACCGAGGATAGAATTAAGAGGAAACGCTTCTTCATTCTTACACAAAAAAAAAAAAAAAAAAAAAATGCCACATAAAGAAAAAGATATTGCTTAAATAAATAAAACAAAGTAGCACAACAGGGCTTTTGCGAACATTTACGCAAGCTTAAGTAAAGAAAAGATATAACCACACTAAAACATGATTTACTGTACACTTACGAGTTTAGAAAAATTAATATTGTAAAAACAAATTCTTGGAAATGAAAAAGAAAAACAGACACATACTGGCAACGACAAAGAATAACAACCTTTGTAAAGCCTATATTTGCCAAACAACAAAACATACATTGTAGAATTAAAAAATAGAAACAATAGCTATAAAGAAATCATTAGAAAAAAATTGTTAAGAATGGCCGAGAAAAGTTTATTGGAAAATCTAAAAGAACAATTTTTTTCCTGACTTTGTCAATGTTTTCCTCGGCATTGACAAACCCCAGACAACAATTTTGTCTGAAGGAGGGAGGTAAGTAAGACGTCGTGGTCTTCTGACCTTCATTGCTCACATATTCCGCCCTCACAATCATATTCCGCACATCAAGACGCTTCATTCGAACCCAAACTCGATAAGATAAAGTCAATGTTGTATGAATTCATGTAAACGATATGCAATTAACAAGTAAGCGCACCGTGGTTGAAATACTCGAGGCTGGCGTACATACATAGATTCCAGCCACGACAGTCACAGAAGCTTTTAGTTCGGGAGAGAAACCGCACAACGGGACGCCGGTCCCTTCAGAGGACAACCCAGCCTATGTCGGCTGGTGATCGCCCGTGTAGCGGACAGCGTGGGCCCAAGTGAAAGGGGGGAACAACCCCATGTTTGGCTTAAAAGCAAATTCCGCTACATTGTGTGGGAGCGGCCAGCCTACGCATTCTTTACACATAGCACGCAGTTTCAGAGATTTTCACAGGGAGATAGTAAACGCCAAACGCGAATGGTACAGGTTTCCGGATTGGTCGCCTTAAACGAAACGTCATTCTCCCGTTTTAAAAGAACAATGCTGATCGGCAGACGATATTTCTGGCGCCTTGAGCTGAAGGAATAATGGAAGAGACCGAAAGATATACCCCTTCACGTCTGGCGTGGAGAGGCGCCGTTCCATTGTCGCTCTTGGAGCGAGGAACAAGTCTCTCCTCAGTACTTCATTGGGAGAGCACCTCTGTCGAGAGCGAATCGAAGTGCTACTCTATATAGAGTCCTTGCGATTCAGTGTTGTTCACTGTGTTGGCCGACACACTTATTGTGAGGTGAGAATGGACAGAGTTATAGCTAAGCGCCTGCGAGCGAATTTTGAGTGGCATTGCGGTGGACTGATTATCTGACCGGTGTACCAAGCCAATAGTTAGACTAGGGACGAATAGGAGTCCTTGACTTCATCAAGGCATAGGGAGAGTTTGATTGGCGAAGGTCAATCCAGATAGAACGAGAGTTATCTTATTTGTGAGCAGCGAGCGGCGCAGACAGCAGTCATCGCAGCATATGGTATTGTGCGCTACAGCTATTGCGAGCCCCATATTTCCTCCACAACAGTACACTTCACTGCATTTCACACGTGACAGCCTCGACCGTACCTAGCAATATTCTAAAGAATAATTATTCAAGTTGAGTAGGCGCACCTCTCAGTCATTCTGCCAAGTCAACAACCATCTTAAACTTTGTATAGAAATTTCATTATTGAATCCTATCCTTACAGCGGACGACTCCAGAAGATATTTATTGCTGAAAGTTTTTCAGGCATTTCTCTTTAGAACGTTAGGAGCGTCTGTCTGACTTCTGTAGTAGTGTGGGGGTGGAAATTGCATCTTGCAGGAGCCAAAGGGTAGAGGGTACATCTCAGATTAATCCGTTGCGCAGAATAATGGAATAACAGATCAACCCCACACCTCAGACAGGCTTTAATGCTCTTGACATCAGGTGGATTCCTTCCAAATGTTGTCTGGAAGTTTCTCTGCACTGTGGTTGGTGATCGTGCCTCATGGTACCACAGGACACACTGTGCCTTCTCCTGATTGGTTAACATGGCTTCTTGGGCACTGCACCTCATCCACTACTTACGTACTGCGAACCTAAAACAGAAAAAAAGCTTTGATAGTTGTAAACAATTCGACACAAGTTTCATATTTGTATCTTACTTCTAGCCTGAGTTATCAATTTATGTAATCAGGGAAAGTCTTTTCGGACACCCTGTATTTCTTTCTGACCTTTTGTAAAGTTTTTGTAGCTTCCGTAAGATATGTAGGGCAACCAGATTTAGTCATTATGTCGCATAGTTTCTTTCTGTTCCCATTGTCAAAGCTTTTACGAAGTCAGTGACAGTTATGCGCGTCTGTAAACTGACTTTTCGTTGTTTATGGTAAATATATTGTCACTGCATGGACGAACTGGCAATGATTAACGGCTACATGATCAGAAAACACCTGCAAAGTCCTTTTTACCTGCTTTTGTCCACGAGAAATTTTTACTTCCTTGGAAGTGTTCTTGAAATCTATTGAACTGACTGAACTTTTGCTGCCGTCGCACAGAAAACAGTTTTCATCTCCACTTACGATGGTTTTCTGAAACATGTCGTATACAACAGAGTTCGCCTTCAACGGTTTCCCTAGGTTCCCTACGCCAAGATAGCAGCATCTGATACTTATTTCTGCGGACAGCCTCAAGAGATACATATGAATTTTAGAGACAATGTCGTCGATTGTTTGTCTTCTCGTTTATTAGGTGTTTTTTTTTCGCTTAATGTTTCTTTGGTACATACTGAGGTCCGAATCGCTGATATCTTGGATACCTGTTACGAAATAGCTTGAACCACACGAACACCTGCAGTACTGTCGTCACATCGTTTCCACCTGGCTTCTGTTAAAAGCAAAGGCTCAGATTGCTATCTGCACCATACACAGAAGCAGATCTTTTGTCCCTATATGGTGGCTGTCATTTCAACATGTAATCTGCAAAAGAAGTCTAGATTACCGCACCGATTACTTAACCGACAGTAAGTGCAGTCTCCTCATAAGCATTATCATAAGCTGAAGTCAGCTGAGCATAACTGTTCTGGAGTTACTAAACGCTTCCGTAGCGAAATGTCTACATCTGCACGTTACGAACCAGTGTGAAGTTCATAGCAGAGGTTGTGTCCCCGTCAAAGGAATAACTCCGGCAGTAACTTTCGCTGATTTAGGCAAACCACGGAGAAGCGAACTGTAGCTGACTTAACGGGGTGTATTACCTCGTTTAGACAAATGGCAACTCGAGAACGATTGTCCGCGGGGTACGTGAGCAACATTTCAACCTCAGAAATACAAAAATCATGTCAGCTTTGACGCTACCACACTGTAAGATTGAACTTACTAATATCAACATTATTAAAACATATTAGCGGTAAATCAAGGTATGAATATCTTATTAATGTGTCAGTTCAATGCAAACTGACTGAAAAAATATCATCATCATCATCGCCATCTTCTTCAAGGGTTAGGCCTTTTGGCCTTTTGGTTTGTTCCGCCTCAGCGTTGTTCACGCCATCCCTTTAAGGTAAGGGACGCCCAACGTTCCTCTTGCCAGCTGGGTTAGATTGCATTGCTGCTTTAGTTATTCTATCGTTAGGCACACGTTGGACATCCTCTTTCCAGTTCAGTCGATATTTTTCAATTATATTTGTAACAGGTTCAACATTTAGTTCTTGACTAATCCCATCTGACTTGGGAAATTTAAAATTGCATCTTAAATATTTAAACTCTATTACTTGCTCAATTATTTATGCATCTATAACAATTCCGGCTCTTATGGGTTCCAGTCCTTGAAATGCCAAAAAATGTATTTCACAGTAATTAACGAATATTTCGAAGAAAAACTTCATTAACCGTTTCCGCATAGTTGTAATTGAGAGTTCAGAATACTGATATTAAAATGAGTTCAGAAAACTGATATTAAAATGACTGCCATGAGGAAAAGTTGGAAAAATGCTGATAAACAGTTGAGTTCTGTTACTATGACCACATAGTAGTAAGTAATTGGCACTTGTTGCATACACAGCAGGCAAACGAACTGGGTCACTCAGTTTCTGATAGGCATCCACATGTGCCTAGAGAGGTGCTGATAAAAGCTGATGAAAAGTACACACAGATAAAAACTGATAAAAAAAGTACGCACAGTGAACACGGCGATCCTGGCTGCTAAACCTGTGATGAGTTCGGTTAAGATTCGGGTAATATGAAGGCCACGAAAATATTTGGCAATCTTTCTTGTGCTTGCGTACACTTTTTGCAGCGTGTTGAGGCCTAGTTAACTTCATTCTCCATCGAGATGCCGATCACCACATACGGATGAAAGTAATCGTTGAAGATGGATGGTACATCACCTCCTAATTGGGGATTTCATCACTATCCCAGTCGAGGTACTACTGTTTGGTGTAGAAATTTGCCTAGTCTATACAACAACAGGTTACCCAGTAGCGACTTATGGACTTCACATAAGAGTACGACGCGAGTAGAGGAATTACGGGCAATCTGATTACTGTAGGAGAAGACAATGAAAGAACATTGTGATTTAAGGTCTCGTGAACAATGAGTTGATTAGTAACAGAGTATAGATTCAGACTGGAGAAGGTTAACGAACAAAATTGGATGTGTCCCCGTCAAAGGAATAACTCCGGCAGTAACTTTCGCTGATTTAGGCAAACCACGGAGAAGCGAACTGTAGCTGACTTAACGGGGTGTATTACCTCGTTTAGACAAATGGCAACTCGAGAACGATTGTCCGCGGGGTACGTGAGCAATTGTCTAGTATAACAGAAGGACTGAAACTAAAGTATGATTCGTTTGCCAACGGTGCACGAGACATCTACATCTATACTCCCCATCCAACCCTTCGGTGTGAGGTGGGGGGTGCTTTGCATACATCCATTTTTTCCTCCTTTTCCTGAGCCACTCGTTAATGGTAAGCGAAAAGAATGAATCAGTAATACTCAGTATAATCGCGGATTTCTCTGATGTACCTGTCACGGTCATAACGCGAGATACGTTTGGGGAGAAGGTAATATATTGATTGACCCTTCCTGAATGTACGCTTTCGAAATTTTAGCAGAAAATCACTTCGTGATGCACAACTCCACTCGTATTTTCCACTGAAGTCAGCTGAGCATAACTGTTCTGGAGTTACTAAACGCTTCCGTAGCGAAATGTCTACATCTACACGTTACGAACCAGTGTGGAGTTCATAGCAGAGGTTAGTTCCTCCAGTACCTCTTACTTGGGGTTCTTCCCATTCCATTCGCGAGAGAAGAATGACACCTTAAACTTCCCTGTGCGAGCCGTAATTAGTGTAATCTTGTATTCGTGATCCTCACAAGAGTGCTGCAATAGGGACTGTAGTAATTCCTAACTCCTCACTTAATGCTGTGTCCTGAAACTATGCACGTAGACTTTCGTGAGTTAGTTTGCGTCTATCGTCAAGCGCCTGCCAGTTCAGTTTTTTCAGCATCTCTGTGGCTCTCGCCCATGGGTCAAATAAGCCAGTAACCATTCGTGCTGCCCTTCTCTGTGTACGTTCAATACCCCCCCCTCCCCCCCTCCCCCCCCCGTTACTCCTTTTTGGTACGAGTACCACACTTGACATATATTCTACGATGAGTCGCGCGAGTGATTTGTGAGCTATCTCTTTTGTAGACTGATTGCATTTCTTAGTGTACACCAATGAACCGGAGCCTTCCACGTGCTTTACGTACGACTGAGCCTACGGGATCGTTGTACCCCTACAGATTGTTACTCCCAGTTATTTGTTTGAGTTTACTGACTCTAACTGTGAGGCGTTGCTATTATAGTATGTAGCGTGTACAGTTTTACATTTCTGAACATTTAAAATTCATCACAAGACTGACATTTGAGTAGCTTTTTCCCGACAGGGCTCCATTTATGCTAACTGCATCGTCTGCATTAAGTCTTACGTTACTATTAAAACTGACTGCCAGTGCGTTAATATACAACATGAACTACATGGGGTTCACAACACTCCTCTGAAGTACTCCTGAAGTTCCTTCTACTTCTGTCGATGACTCGCCATCCGAATTAACGTGCTGCGTCCTGCCTACCAAAAAATCCTCAACCTAGTTACGAATTTCGCTAGATACGCCATACTGTTGCACCTCCGATAATAAGCGTAAGTGTGGTACTGAGTCAAATTATTTCGGGATTTCAAGGAACGGCATATGTGAAAAACGTGACTTGTGTTTCACGTGGCCGATGTTTTCGGAATTCATGCTGGATGGTATGGAGAAGGTCATTTAATTCCAGGTACCTCATCACAGTAGAGCTTACAACAGACCGATATCAAGGATATATTGGGCGGTAGTTCTGTGGATCACTTCCGCTACCCTTCTTGCCTTCTTGTAGACTGGTTTCAATTGTGCTATATTTCAACTGCTGGACACAGCTCTTTGTTCGTGGGATCTACGGTATATTATGATTAAAATAGGGCCAACTCAGCTGGACATTCTTATAGAACCTGATAGGGATTTCAGCGGCCCCAGTCCACAAAACTGCAATCATTCTTGAAATGTTTTGTCTCATGAAGGTTCCGACGTTATTCTCCAGATCTTATACATGTATATATAATCACATTTACAACTGATGTTTTAGCCCGGTTTTGAAATCAGTTTGCTATGAAGTCCTGAATCCTGTCACAAATTTCGATATTTCCTAAGCTCGTATCTTGCTGAGGGTGACACAGAGAATCTTAACGCATGGATAAATCATACCCATTTACCTCAAAAAATATAAAGCAGGTCCCCTATATTCGTGATCGTGCAGAATAAGGCCGACCTGACAGTGTAGTCCTTTGATTTTTTTTAAATAAATGCGTATCAAATGCCGATTTTAGTACAGAGAACGTCTTACAGATTACATAAAGTAAGCTGAAACTTGAGAGGAACCTGTGGCTTTGAAAAACAAAGATAATGTCGAGAGTGACGTAAGAAAGCATTACAGGCCAGTTGTTGTTTTCAGTACATATAAAGATCTGTACGACAGTGGAGCACTTCAGTTTGTTTTCCTACCGAACTCTTACGTAATGGAAAGTAGGATGTAACTGCAGGGAAGTTCAGAGCGACAAACAAATACAGTCACTTAGCGCAATCAGTGTCAATTGGTTTTACGTTGGAGTAAACGCGTCACCATAGTCATGGATAGGATCAGAAATCCGGAAATTATTGAGGTTTTGCTAGGGAAACAGGGCCGGACACAATCACAGCATTTAATTACTCCACCCGACAAAAAAGTGAAGCACTCATAAAAGGAGCAGTAAACGAAATTTCACGGGTCGAGAGAGCATGTGAAGTTCTTTCACTGATTCCAGTGAAATATACAAAGATCTTGGCATTATGAGCCCACTTAGCAGCTTTACGTCGCACCCACTCTGGCGAGGATGCATGCACTGACTGGGTTGCGAAATGTGCCTCTGATGAGGCAAGCTAGCCCACAGCTGATGTTACTGTATAGAGATGGCACTGAGACAGAGTGACTTCCGAGCTGGTTCCACGTATGTTTTATTGGGAACAGGTCTAGGAATCTTTCTGGCTAAGGTAGTACCTCGACATCACGCAAACAGTTCACAGAGACAAGTGTCGTGTATGGAGGAGCATTGTCCTGTTGAACAATGACACCACGATACCACTGGGTGAGAGGAAACGTGACAAACAGTTGTGCTGTCAGAGATCCCACAATCACTACCAGCCGTGACCAGAAGTCATACCCGATGGCTCCCCATACCATGGCTCTCCAAAGCACTGGAAGAGTTGGACCTCTCCCCAGCCCGCCATCATAATCGGCGACAGTAGCCATCCGGGATGTGCAGAGCCGCATGTCATTGCCGACCGAAATGCGATGCCGTTCATCAGCAGTGCATGCTTCCCCGTTACGTCACACTCCGAACGCAGCCGTTTGTAGTGTGGTGTTGACAGCAGGCAACGCATGAGGCGGGACTTTGCTAGCCTGGGTGCTCCTTGTATCCGACAAATGGCGCAGGATGATACAGTATGTTGAAGGGAGTTCATTACTTGTTCTCCGATGGCAGCCACAGGCGTGAATGGTTACGATGTGTTTATTACACAATACGGTGATCCATGCCGATGGTGGTCAGACATGGGAGGCAGGAACATCGCGACGACGGGTGTACCTGTCCTCGCGTTCGCACTCTGTTCAGTATCGGGCCTCTGCTGCATCCGAACCCCCCCCCCCCCCCCCCCAAGTCTGGATACTGCGCTATTCGCCAATCCGGCCAGATGGAGAGCACAGCCGGCCGGTGTGGTCGAGCGGTTCTAAGCGCTTCAGTCTGGAACCGCGCGACCGCTACGGTCGCAGATTCGAATCCTTCCTTGGGCATGGATGTGTGTGATGTCCTTAGGTTAGTCAGGTTTAAGTAGTTCTAAGTTATAGGGGACTGATGACCTCAGAAGTTAAGTCCCATAGTGCTGAGAGCCATTTGAACCATGGAGAGCACAGTGAGGCCCGTTTCAAACTCTATCAGGTGCTGATAACGCTGTCTCACATGATAGCAGCATTTCCGTGTACTTTGGCAGCGATCTCTCAACATTTGACACTGTTCATGCCAATTATACAAAGGGCGATAGAAAAGTTTTCCAATACAGCTTTATTTATTTAATTTTCTCCAAGTAATTTACGCCACATTAAATACAACTCTCCGCCCACAGAAACCTGTTCTCCCAAGTTTCTGTAGGTAGTAAGGCACACTCCTTGTCCCAAGCCCTCAGGAGGTCCTCATCAGCTGAAAACTGCGATCCTTCCAGCTTCATTTTCACATGCGAGAACAGTGAAAAGCAGCAAGGAGCAAGGTCTGTGCTGTAAGGACGGTGCTCAAGAAGTTTCAGTCCTGCAGCCTGCAAATATTTGGCGCATGCTTCGGCGAAGTGAGCCAGAGCGTTGTCATGATGGAGGAACTCAGGGTCCATTCTTGACTTCGGTCGCAGGTTCTTCAAAGATTGGATGACTTTGGGCAGGCACTGCTCAGTGTACCACTTAGCTGTGACTGTCTTCATTGTGTCCAAAACAACACGCTCCACATTTCCACTCGATTTGGAAGAAAAATCAGCTATCATTTTCTCCTTTACTGATTGGGATTTTCTGACAGCTACGAGTGTGTCGTCATCTTTAAAGACCCAAACTTTGTTTTGAGTCTTAATCGGCGTGTCGTATTAGTACAGCCAAATCTGGTCACCTGTCACGATGTTACTCACATACTGAGATTGTCCCTTACAAAACTTCTTTAACATCACCCGGCACCAAGTCACTCGTCGTGTCATCTGCTCTTCTGTCAGTCTATGCGGCACCCAGAGACAACGAACTTTCTTTTCTTGCAAATTATCATGATGAATCGAAGGAATTGCTCGTCATTTAGCCCTAGGTATCCACTATCTGCTTATAGGTCACTCGCCTGCCTTCGTCTAGCATTTTCCTCACAACATCAATGTTTTCTTTCGTAACTGATGATCGTGGCCTTCCTGTCCTCTCAGCGTCCTCCAGAGTGAAATTTCCTCTTTGGAACTATCTGTATCACTTGACTATAGTTGTACGATGTGGACACACACATCATCGAGTGCAACAGCCATTTCTTCAAAGCCCTGATCTGTGTTTAAACCACGCCCGAAATTGTACCGCAAAACTGCCCGAATCTCACTTCGTGACCACCATGGCATAACAAGCACTTCAAACAAACCCTGCTAGTGCACGACTGCGCCTACAGATTTGGCACAGCAGCTACAATGCAAATATGAGGTATAATCAGAACACAGCAACAACCAGCCTCCTGCGACTTATTGTTGCATCGTATTACAAAACTTTCCTAGTATCCTCTGTATATCCTACAAGGGCTGGGCTTTCTACTTGTCACAGAGAATTGCAAATCTTATCATTTCCATACCCGCCGATGGAGCATGCGTTTAGGAAGTTACATTGTCATCCAATCATCTCCTCTACGTACTTCACTTTTTTGTCAGGTGGTGTAAGTAGACGCTACATTGCGAAGAGATATGAAGCGGAACGAACGTTCAAATTAGTGGTATGGACACCCAGTGGACGCCTTACTTTATCCATTTTTATCTGTGAAGTTAGTTATCGTGACAAGACTGTGGCCATAAGGCCCTATCATATATCTAACAGGGAGTTGCTCATATTTTATCCGTTATTTTACATGTTTTACATGGAACGTTCTTTCTTGTCCGTCCTTTGAACTAGGGATGGGAAAAAACCGACCGGTTAAAACCAATAATGGTCTTTTCGTTCTGAATAAGCGGTATTTTTAGGTGTTTGTTTGGTTTCGGTTAAAACATAGTTTTAATTTTTTACTAATAACAATAAGAAATGAAGTACTATAATGCATAGCAACACTTCTAAAATTTTTTGTTGTTACATAAATCTTTTCTAAAAGAAAGCCACGCGGCTTCCCCTGTCGGAGGTTCGAGTCCTCCCTCGGGCATGGGTATGTGTGTTTAGCGTAAGTTAGTTTAAGTTAGATAAAGTAATGTGTAAGCTTAGGGACCGATGACCTCAGCAGTTTAATCCCATAAGACCTTACCACAAATTACCAATTTCTAAAAAAAGAGTAATTTTTATTCGCAAAAAAAAGGTTCAAATGGCTCTGAGCACTATGTGACTTAACTTCTGAGGTCATCAGTCGCCTAGAACTTAGAACTAATTAAACCTAACTAACCTAAAGACATCACACACATCCATGCCCGAGGCAGGATTCGAACCTGCGACCGTAGCGGTCGCTCGGCTCCAGACTGCAGCGCCTAGAACCGCACGGCCATTCCGGCCAGCTATTCGCAAAATTTACTTTGGTGTGTAATATTGCGTTATTATAGAAAATGGGGAAAGTGATCAGTGCTATTTTAATAACAATGCCGGCAGAAACGAACAACACTCGGCCTAAGAATTGGTACCTGCCCTACGCGGTAGTTTCTCCCTTTCGTCGCCGGACATAATTTGTATTGCAGAATAGCACCATCCCCAGTCTGGAAATATTTTTACAAAGTGACGTAGCAATTTGGTTTGAAAGATTGAAGATTCGTCTGCCATTTATATGAAATAATAAAAGAGGAAGGAAATTATGGTAGCAGTATTAAATTGAAAACTTAACAGCATTCATAATATACAATAAAAACAGAAAATATTCCATCTGCTGTGTCTACATAATATACTTTTATCTGCTTGTATCGATTGAAAACGGACAACTTCACACGAAAAACAGAGTTCTTCGACCTCAGTTTTCACCCTTTAGCACTGACTATTCATAGCGCCCAAATAGTAGTATGATCGCCGATTACAACACGATTGTTGAGCAGAGGTTCAAAAAATTAGAATCAACAGTGGAATACTGGTGATTTTATCATGGAGCGAGGTGGTGCAGTGGTTAGCACAGTGGACTCACATTCGGGAGGACGACGGTTCAAATCCACGTCCGGCCATCCTGATTTAGGTTGTCTGTGGTTTCTCTAAATCGCTTCAGGTAAATACCCGGATGATCCATCTGAAAGGGCACGGCCGACTTCCTTCCCCTTCCTAGCCTCATCCGACGGGACCGATGACCTCGCTGTTTGGCCCCCTCCCCCAAATGAGCAACCAACCACTTATTACTTTCCGAGAAAAGCAGCGGACGGTGAACGGGCTAAGTTTTCTTTTACTTGCCTTTTCAATTTGCTACTCTGATTTTGTGTATCTTGAAACTGAGAGAGTCAAAAATTTAAGGGCTTTTGTTCGATTTAGACGTTTATTACAAAAAATAATAGAATAGAAAACCGAAACTCGGTTATTTTAAAAACCGGTTATTTTGAGCGGCTTTAACATTCAGGTTAAACTGGCGTGGAAAAGAACGTTATAATCAGAAACCGACTGTTCAGCGATAATCGTCATCTCTACGAAGTCCGAGCTTCCGTGGAGTCATGCGATGTTCCAGCACGGCTCCTACCGAGTGCGTTAACGCTCACCTTGAAAACCGGCCAGCTATCAGGTCTGCTCACGGAAACACACATCCGAACTCTTCCGAAGCTATCCGCTCGGGCAGAACAACTTGATTGATCGCTGAGGATCCTCGACTACCGAATTTCAAAACAACTCAGCAACGTCACCTCCCCGTAAGACGGAACATAACTTGGCTCCTGTACCTCACGAGGACTACTGGTCGATTTCCGGTTTTGTTAGCTCTAAAAATGTCCCATGAAATTATTTAAAATTTATCCCTTTCAGCCAATCAGAATCAGGAGCAAAAGGCAGGCATTTTCAGTTGCTATTTCCTTTTTCGTTGACTATTTTCTTGCAAAACTAATAACTGTAAGGTGTTGCTTCTGGCCTAGACGCGCGTTGGAAAGTACAGGCCGTCATGGGAAATCACAAGCCCTTAAACAAGCCTAGTCGATGCAGGCACAATCCATTTACCAGGATTAGGGAAAAGTCAGCCCATCCTCTCCAGGCATGAACGTAGCTCCCTTTATCCAGACACCAGAACCAGGTCCCGGATTACGCAAAGCAACTGGACAGTCAATGATTTTTTCAAGAATAGCTGAAACGAGACCACTTGCAAGACACTGTTGTGTTCTAGTCTTGAGTACTACTAAAGTTTTTAGGATCCCGCCAAATTTAATTAAAAGAGCAAATCGAAGGAATTCTGGAAATATTGGACCTCTCGATACTAGCCATCTATTTTGACCCATGATGACATCAGAATCAAGAAAACAAGTCACTCAATGACACCAGTACTCGCAAAAACTAATAAGATTCGTAGCTATGCTATAATAATAACATCATATTCGTTGCCTACTCCAACTTCCAACGAGGCTGTCAGCTATCAATCTAACAAAGAAACAGCGCCTACCAGCCGTTACTGGTTTCGCTCAAGTTAATGTAATATGAGGCCTTGGACGGAAATAAGAATGATACAAGTGGATGCTCCAGATGATCAAGCGTTCTGGAAATATAGCATTTATGTCATTGGTCAGGTGACACATGAGCCGTTTACAAGCGCCAAAGAATCTGGTATAGGCATGCGTATTCCAGTACAGATATATGCAAACAGGCAGAATACGGCAGTACCGTCGGTAACGCCTTATAAGACGAAAAGTATCTGGCGCAGTTGTTAGGTCGGTTACTGCTGCTACAATGGTAGCATGCCGTGGATATAAGGAATCTGGTAAAATATCATATCTCAACATCGTCGTGGCCCGAAAATGATCCTGCAAGAACGGGACCAACGACGATTGAAGAGAGTCGTTCAAAGCGGCAGAGGTGCAACCCTTCCGCAGATTGCTACAGGTTTCGATGCTGCCGGCCGGTGTGGCCGTGCGGTTCTAGGCGCTTCAGTCTGGAACCGTGTGACCGCTACGGTCGCAGGTACGAACCCTGCCTCGGGCATGGATGTGTGTGATGTCCTTAGGTTAGTTAGGTTTAAGTAGTTCTAAGTTCTAGGGGACTGATGACCACAGATGTTAAGTCCCATAGGGCTCAGAGCCATTTGACCCATTTGTTTCAATGCTGGGCCATCAACAAGTGTCAGCGTGCGAACCATTCAACGAAACGCCATCGATATGGGCTTTCAGAGCCCAAGGCCCACCCGTGTACCCTTGATGACTGTACGACACAAAGCTTTACGCCTCGCCTAGGCCCGTCAGCACGGACTTTGGACTGTTGACGACTGGAAACATGTTACATGGTCGAACGAGGCTTGTTTCAAATTGTATCGAGCGGACAGACGTGTACGAGTGTGGAGACATCCTCATGAATCCATAGATCTTGCATCTCAGCAGGGGCTGTTGAAGTTTGTGGAGGGTCTGTAATGGTGTGGGGCTTGTGCGGTTGAAGTGACATGGAACCCCGGATACGCCTATACGACTCTGACAAAAAAAAAAAAAAATGGCTCTGAGCTCTATGGGACTTAACTTCTGAGGTCATCAGTCCCATAAAACTTACAACTACATAAACCTAACTAACCTAAGGACATCACACACATCCATGCCCGAGGCAGGATTCGAACCAGCGACCGTAGCGGTCGCGCGGTTCCAGACTGTAGCGCCTAGAACCGCTCGGCCACTCAAGCTGGCTACGACTCTGACAGTTGACACGTGCGTAAGCATCCTATCTGGTCACCTGCATCCATTCATGTCCATTGTGCATTCCGACGGACTTGGGCAATTCCAGAAGGACAATGCGACACCCCACGTGTCAAGAACTGCTACAGAGTGGCTCCAGGAACACTCTTCTGAGCTTAAACACTCCCGCTGGCCCCAAACTCCCCAGACATGAACATTATTGAGCATATCTGGGATGCCTTGCGACGTGCTGCTCGGAAGATATCTCCATCCCCTCTTAGTCTTACGGATTTATGAACAGCCCTGCAGGGTTCATGGTGTCAATTCCCTCCAGCTCTACTTTAGACATTAGTCGACTCAGTGCCATGCCGTGTTGCGGCACTTCTGCGTGCTCGCGGGGGCCCTACACGATATTAGGCAGGTGTACCAGTTTTTTGGCTCTTCAGTGTAGTTAGCGGACGTTTCACGCAGCAAGTAACCCACCGGAAAGAAAGACGAGGTTGAGGTCTCTTCGGCAGCGAGGTCATTAGATACGGAGCACAAGCTCGGATTAGGGAAGGATGTAGAAGGAAAGCGGCTGTGCCCTTTCGAAAGAATCATCCAGCATTAGTCTTATGCGGCTTAAGGAAATCACGGCAAACCTAAACCGGGATAGCCGGACGCGGGTTTGAGCCGTCGTCCTTCCGAATGCGAGCCCAGTGTGCTAACTACTGCACTAGCGCCCTCGGCAGCAGAAAGAAACAGAACGATAATCGGAGGGTCATGAGGTCGAGTCACTATGTGAAAACTTTATTTTCAGTTTTTGCGTTACTTACACTACAAGTGGACTGCAATAATGATCGGTATACTGTATATGGTAAAATTTTCATAGAGTATAAAAAGAAAAAGCAAAGGAAAAGTTAGGATTGAGAATAAATTTTTAAGAAAGAATTGTTCTACAGCCTCCATGAAAGGCTCTGCAAACAACTTTCTAAGAAGCGATTGCAAGAAAAGTGTCCGATCAGACAGACAAGTCGAGAAAACTCGTTCGTAGACGTCAATCAAAGTACTCTTTTTAACGTCACGTACAATACAATATGTACATTGTTATGTTCTCCTTCCAGGTTGCCAGTACCAATCGACTTACAACAGAAACCTGGACCATCGAGGGATAAAACTAGTTCTCATGAAAAGACAGGATACGAACAAAGTAATCCATTAACATACAGTTCAATATGCTGTACCACTTTCTATCTATAGTCTATCTATGCCTTCAAGAGAGTAGTGAATAATTTAAACTGAAGACTCAAAACACGGTGGATGAGGACGCGGCAAAATATAGGAATGTTTTCATTACTTCATCAAAATCTGGATAACTTAGAACAGCCTTATACAAAAACTTTTTGACTGATGTGTGGAAGCCCTACGCGGAGAAGGACAAATTTCTTCTGTAATTTAGCCGTGGGGTCGACATACAACTCCATAATTATACGACGAGATGTTTCAAGATGAAGAAGGATTGCCATCGTTCAGTATTAAAGTGATTTCACCAAAATGCACTCCGCAATTTCAACCCGGCGATGTCTGTTTTTACCATTAGCTAAACAATTTGATCAAAAATCTACAAAATTGCTCTGTCTCATCGAGAGAGAGAAAGAAATCACATCCCGAGAAGACTGCATCATTGTACATCACCAGCAATCCTCGCCGATATATGGCGGAACTATGCGTTACGCGTGGTTTGCTGCCAAACAGTGCGATGAGAAAGAACCTTTTACGAATGCAAATCAAGTCTGGTTTTCTATAGAAACTTTAAAACAATATGTTATTGTACAAACAAGGCATTTATAGCGTATGCAAGATGCCGAGAAAATTACTGCTCTCTTGTTTTTACGGTGAATATCAGCCCATCGCGTGTATATGTTTCAAATGGCTCTGAGCACTATGGGACTTAACTTCTGAGGTCATCAGTCCCCTAGAATTTAGAACTATTTAAACTTAACTAACCTAAGGACATCACACATATCCATGCCCGAGGCAGGATTCGAACCTGCGACTGTAGCGGTCACGCGGTTCCAGACTGTAGCGCCTAGAACCGCTCGGCCACCCCAGCCGGCCACCGCGTGTATATCATCAACTGTAAAATAATGAAAGTATCTAATTTCATAGACGAAGTTCTTGTGTACGCCTTACAATCCCTTCTTGGAAATTTATTTGCCATGTAAAATTATACATTGTCTTTTCTTTACGTGCTCTATATGAAAATATTAACAAATACAATATACTGAGCATTATTTCAGTTTACTTGTGATGTAAATAACGCAAAAATTTAAAATAAAAAGTTGCCACATAGCGACTCGACCCCAGAACTCTCCGATTATCGTTGCGTTCTCTTTGCATTGGGAGTGCGCTACGTTGAAACTACGATACCTAAATGGCTCATACGTCACCCGACCTGTGACATAAATGCTGTATTTTCTAAACACTTGGCCACCTGAAGCACTCACTTCCATTTGCTGCCAAGCCCTGCATATACAAGAAATGTGAACGTTGTTGATAAGTAGGTGCAATTCCCATTGTAAGCTAGAGCTCATGTTACGCTGCAGATCAGTCTCTCATCACAACTGAGATTTCGTTTCTCACTGACATCGCCAACTTTAACCAAACTGTCACATTCTAACCTAAGTTAAATCCACCTGTCACTACAACCCACATTCCAAAAAGTAAGGCCGGCCGGTGTGGCCGTGCGGTTCTAGGCGCTTCAGTCTGGAACCGCGTGACCGCTACGGTCGCAGGTTCGAATCCTGCCTCGGGCATGGATGTGTGTGATGTCCTTAGGTTAGTTAGGTTTAAGTAGTTCTAAGTTCTAGGGGACTGATGACCATAGATGTTAAGTCCCATAGTGCTCAGAGCCATTTGAACCATTTTGAACCAAAAAGTAAAATAGAAGCATACATGTTGTCAGTATTCTGTTCTATCTTTGTCTGCGCACCATGACGTTACGCGTCACATTATTACGTCACTGGTTCACGCCGAAGACCGGTATCGGTAGTTTCAAACCTTCCGTAATTCTGATGCGTACTGCTCAATTTATCTGTCGCTTCAGCCAGTGGAAGACTGTTCTGGGGATACTTAGGAATCTTACGAAGGACGACGTTCTATTCGGGAATCGCTACTGGATAAATTTAAGAACTAGGTACCCTAGACAAAGATTAAAATGATACTGTTGGCTATGATTTATCTCGAAAGAGGACCGTAAGGACGAGATACTAGAGATTGCATACGGAAGAGGAGACAGTTATTTTTCACGAATTTCGTTCGTGTGTAACGGGAAAGGGAGGCAGAAATAACGGTACAATGCTCATTCCGCAATGGAATGTACAGATTGCGGAATATCTATGTTGATCTAGAACTTGATTGCGTGGCCAAAAAAAAGTCTTTCACGCAACTAGAATTGCATCAATCCTGAAGAGGAGGAGAGTGCTGTGACGCAAGATGTATTACGTTCGCTGACGCACTTCGCGGACACTGGTTCATCTGATAATGTCAGTGAATCTGGAATTTGACACGACTTCTACGCAAGCGGAAGCAGTAGCAGCGGCCTCAGCGGTACGTCGCTTGAATTAGGTTGCAGCATTTTAGATAATCATACGTGCACTAAACAACTAACAACGCAAATAATCCTAACAGTAGGAGATTCTCTGAAAACATCCAATACTACATGTGGGAAAAATCAAGCTGGCCTCTAAAATATTTACAGTGGGACTGACGCGGGATTGGTGCTGGTGATCACACAAGATGCTGGAAACGGCCACCACTGACATCGACAAAACTCTGTGCTTGACTTATCACACTGTGAGGCACGTGTCTGAGGGGCAGCTGCAATAGCGCTTTAGCCTTCTGCTGAAGCTCTCCCACTGTGTCCCTCCAAGTTGCCACGGAGGTAAACATCGCAGGAAGAGAGATCAGGCGATCGAGGTGGCCAGCAGTTTGCACTCCCTCTGCTAATTGTCCTCTTTTCAAAGAATACTTCATGCACTCGTGACAAGTTTGTGAAGGTCGCGGATGCAGCTGCTTCGTCTGCTGAAAATATTCGTATAATCGTCCATTTGCTGTGAGTTGATCCACATATCGATTAAACAGTTTCTGGAAGTACCTGTTAGCATTAACAGTTTGGTGAAAGAATCGTGTTACGATGCGGACACTAGCCATTGCGCACTAAACATCAATCTTGAGACTGTACAATGGCTCTTCAAAGTACTGATGTTGATTTTCCAATTCATAATGGCGCATTTTCTGCGAGTTCACATTCCCCGACAAGCTGAACCAAGCCTCATCTGAAGAAATCAAAAATTGAGGATATGCAAGTCCTGATTCCACTTCATTCAGAGACCATCGGCAGAACGCATCACGTGAACGTTCGTCTGGACGCTTTAACTCAAAAACAACAGTAAATTTGTAAGGATACAGATGCAAGTCCTTTTTGGTTTTGTTTCGACACGCCGGTCTCGTAATTCCCTCTTGCACTGATAAACGGTGTTGAGATTTCGTTGGACTTTGTTCCAGGTTTTCCTTCACTCGAACAGTGTTTCCTGATTTCCGAATTGTTTCTGTTAGTTACGGTTTTTATTCGTTACAGAGCCCACTTTTCACCACTTTGTCTCTACATGTTGCACTGCAGGCTTTGCTAAAACACTACCAATCTTAAAGTAACGTGAAAACTGTTCCGCACCTTTTCCACAAATTGTTCTTCGCATTACGCTCAACAACTTAGTATCATTTTTTGTTGGGCTTATCTGGTCTCTAAACACACCTGCTCCTCTCACGCACTCAAAGCTAACGACACAGCGAAGTACTCGGGACAGAGAAAGTGTGAGATGCGCCAGCGCAGACACTGGACATTGTGACAGCAACCACTTGGTGCATCCGAATCACGATTTCCAGTATTTTCTGTGACGAACATTTCTACTGATCATTAATAATGGACAATTCCGTCTCAGTCTTATAAATATTTTCCTGACCAATTTTAGTTTGCTCATACTGTATTTCTTGTTCAGAAAGCTGACATTCTGGAACTAACCAGAATTTCATGGAACTTTCGACACATCCTATCTCAATCACAGCCGTACTCGTCGACAACAATATCTAAGTATATGTTGCTTTTACTGCCGGAATTGCCGTTCCTTTAAAGCAGAAACAAGTAGAATCTTTAGTTGTTGTTGTTGTTGTTATGGTCTTCTGTCCAGAGACTGGTTTGATGCAGCTCTATGTTACTCTACGCTGTGCAAGCTTCTTCATACCCATGTACCTACTGCAACCTACATCCTTCTAAATCTGCTTACCGTATTCATCTCTCGGTCTCCCTCTGCGATTTTTACCCTCCACGCTTCCCTCCAATACTAAAGTGGTCTTCCCTTGATGCCTCAGAACGTGTCCTACCAACCGATCCCTTCTTCTAGTCAAGTTGTACCACAAATTCCTCTTCTCCCCAATTCTATTCAGTACCTTCTCTTTAGTTACGTAATCTACACATCTAATCTTCAGAATTTTGAAAGCTTCTATTCTCTTCTTGCCTAAACTATTCATCAGCCATGTTTCACTTCCATACGTGGCTGCACAACACACAAACACATTCACAAAAGACTTCCTTAAACATAAATTTGTATTCGATGTTAAGAAATTTATTTTCAGAAACGATTTTCATGCTATTGTCAGTATGCGAAGCATTTATTTCGTCACTCTGAACCTTAATTCGCTGTCCAAATTTCTCCTTGGTTTTCTTTACTGTTTGCTCAATTTAAAAACAGGATAAAATGAGCGATAGCATACAACCCTGTTTCACTCCCTACTCAACTACTGCTTTCCTTTCGTGTCTTTCAACTATTAGTTCTGCAGTCTGGTCTGTATACAAGTTGCATATAACCTTCTGCTCCCTGTATTTTATCCTTGCTACCTTCTGCGGGACAGAGGGTCTATTCCAGTCAATATAGTTAAAAGCTTTCTCTATATGAATAAACGTTATAAACGTATCTATGCTTCAGTCTGTCTTCTAAGATAAGTCGTAAGGTTAGTACTGCTTCGCATGTACGTTCCTCTAGAACCCAAACTAATCTTCCCTGATGTGATTTGCTACCGATTTTTTCGTTCTTCTGTGAATAATTCGTGTTGGTTTTTTAGAACCGTGACTTATTGATCTGTAATCCTCATACTTGTCAGCACCTGTCTTCTTTGGAATTGCGGTATTACACTCTTCTTGAGGTCTCACGATATTTCATCTGTCTTATATATCCTATAAACCGGAAGGAATGGTTTTGTCATGTTACGTTCTTCTAAAGATCTCAATAATTCTGAGGAAATGTCGTCTGCTCCAGATGACTTGTTTCGACTTTGGTCCTAAAGTGGTCTGTCAAATTCTTCTCGCACTATCACATCTACATCTACTTCCTCATCCTTTTCTTTGTGATTATTTTCGAGTTGGCTTCCTGCATTTAGCCCTTCGGTATATTCCTCTCACCTTACAGCTTTCCCTCGTTTACTTAGTACTGGCTTGTCATTTGAACATTTAATATTCATACAGCTTGTTGACTTTCCTCCAAATGTTTCTTTAATTTTCCTATAGTAGGCGTCTATCTTTCTTATAGTAATGTATACTTCTGTTGCTTTGCATTTCCTCTCTAGTTTTGCTATTTTGCACTTTCTGGCAGTCTTATTTTTAGACGTCTGTATTCCCTTTTGCCTGCTTCAGTTGCTGCTTTTTGATATTTTCTGCTTTCGTCAGTTAAATTAAATATCTACTGGGTTATCCAAGGATTTTTATTGGTCCTTGTCATTCTGATTATTCGATTTTCCGTTACCTTCATTATTTCATCTCTCAGACCCACCCATTCGTCCTCTGTTGTATTCCTTCCCCTGTTTCAGTTAATCGTTGCCTAATACTGCCTTTGAAAGTCTCAGATACCAACAGAGCCAGATAGTACAGTGGTTACCACGCTGGACTCGCATTCGCCAGAACAACGGTTTAAATATTTGCCACGCTGAATTATTAGTAGGTTTTACGTGGTTTCCCTAAATTGCTTAAGCCAAATATCGGGATGGTTCCTTTTAAACGGCACGTCCGATTTCCTCTCCTACCTCTCCGTAATCCGAGCTTGTGCTCCGTCTCTAATGATCTCGATGTCGACGGGACGCTAACAACTTCCTTCCTTTGTTTTCTCAACTAGCAGCAGATTTTTTTCAATTTATGCAGCTCCCATATCCCTAATTTTGTACCTTTCTGCAATTTCTTCAGTTTTAATCCGCATCTCATAACCAATAAATTAAGGTCATAGTCCATAACGCACTTGGAAATGTTGTAGAGATTAAAAACTGGTTTCAAAATCTCTGTCTCACCACTATATAATCTATATGAAACTTCCGGGTCTCCTCGTCTCTTCCACGTACACAGCTTCTAAAATTATGCACTAGCAATGTTAAATTCTGCTTTGCGCAAAATTCTACCAGGACGGCTTCCCCTTTCATTCTCTTCCCTCAGTCTATGTTTCCCTAGTATTTCTTCTTCTCTTCCTTTTCCTACCACTGAATTTCAGTCTTTCATCGCTGTCAAATTTTCGTCTCCCTTAGCGATCTGAGTAATGTATTTTATCTCATGTCACAGCCTGTTTTCTTCATCATCTGCGAAGCTGATAGGCAAATATACTTGGATTATTGCGGTGGTTGTTGGTTTTGTGTCTAGCTTGATTATGATAATGTTTCGTTGTAGCTAATCGGCATTCATATTTTCTTACTCATTGTTAGGCTTGTTCCTGGTCACTTATACCATATAGTCCTCAATTACAGTCACAGTTTATTACATAATATTATATCCCAGTCGAAAGCATATGTATGATATCAAAGTGAATTAAAAGCTTATCTCTACATGATGTATGAGTTCTCCGAACTGCTTTGATTAGCGTGTGTTAATAGTAAACACGGTGATAGCAGATGTAAGCGGCAGTTAACAAACATGCTAGCTGACTCTCAATCGTGACGGCAGGCTGTCAGAGCTAAATCGACAGCCAGTTTCGGATCTGTGTAGCCTTCTCTCAACAAGCTGTCGAGTACTGTTAGAAAAATCAAATGGCTCCAAGCACTATGGGACTTAATGTCTGAGATCATCAGCCCCCTAGACTTAGAACTAATTATACCTAACGAACCTAAGGACATCACACAAATCCATGCCCGAGGCAGGATTCGAACCTGCGAGCGTAGCAGCAGCGCGGTTCCGGACTGAAGCGCCTGAACCGCTCGGCCACAGTGGCAGACAGTACTGTTAGGGGCGCTGTTTTAAGAATTTTTGAAATCGACTGAGTGAGTACGTATCAAATGTTCGCAAAAATGCTCAGACTCAGTAGAGAGGTAGGGGTTAAATCACTAAGTTTGGTTGAGACACTATAAAATATCAATAAACCTTTTTTGGTAATAGTTAATTTGAAAAGGACGCAAAGGAATTAACCTTTGATAACGGGTCATTTATTGTTATTGTTCTGTACTGCCACGTGGTTTACGAGATATCAATTGGACGCAAGTGAACTGACAAAGCAGTCAAACAGTGACAATCTGCCATCTTTCAGCGTACGAAGAAGGGCCGCAGTCACAGAGGTACTGCTAGTGAGCTGGATGTACAGAGAAGTACGGTTTGGGATGTATTCGTAATGAGACGATTTGAAGAGAAAGATCGCATAGGTTTTCTCCCCCGAAATGGGCAGCCAGGGAAGCAAAATGAAAAAGAGAGGTGAGAAGTCATAAGAAATACTGAGCGTAACTCTCTATTAAGTGCGTCTAAAACTCATTCCAGCCACTATAGAAACGTTATAAACAAGTAAGCGAATAAACTGTCTGGACTGTTACCAGAAAAGAAGGGTACAACGGAACAGCGGCAAGGAAAAAGTCGTACGTGCCCAAAATGAACCGAGGCAAAAGACTACTGTTTGCAAGGAATCACGTTAACAAATGATCAGAGCTGTGGGCTGATGAGAGGAAATTAAAGATCTTTTCAATACATGGAAGTACTGTGGTGTGGCGAAAATAAATTACGAGCTGCACGCTAAACATTTCCGACCTATTGCAATTCACGACGGAGGAACTGTTTTCGTTGTTGTCTTCAGTCCTGAGACTGGTTTGATGCAGCTCTCCATGCTACTCTATCCTGTGCAAGCTTCTTCATCTCCCAGTACCTACTGCAACCTACATCCTTCTGAATCTGCTTAGTGTATTCATCTCTTGGTCTCCCTCTACGATTTTTACCCTCAACGCTGCCCTCAAATACTAAATTGGTGATCCCTTGATGCCTCAGAACATGTCCTACCAACCGATCCCTTCTTCTGGTCAAGTTGTGCCACAAACTTCTCTTCTCCCCAAGCCTATTCAATACTTCCTCATTAGTTATGTGATCTACCCATCTAATCTTCACCATTCTTCTGTAGCACCAAATTTCGAAAGCTTCTATTCTCTTCTTGTCCAAACTATTTATCGTCCATGTTTCACTTCCATACATGGCTACACTCCATACAAATACTTTCAGAAACGACTTCCTTACACTTAAATCTATACTCGATGTTAACAAACTTCTCTTCTTCAGAAACGCTTTCCTTGCCATTGCCAGTCTACATTTTATATCCTCTCTACTTCGACCATCATCAGTTATTTTGCTCCCCAAATAGCAAAACTCCTTTACTACTTTAGGTGTCTCATTTCCTAATCTAATTCCCTCAGCATCACCCGACTTAATTCGACTACATTCCATTATCCTCGTTTTGCTTTTGTTGATGTTCATCTTATATCCTCCTTTCAAGACACTGGCCATTCCGTTCAACTGCTCTTCCAAGTCCTTTGCTGTCCCTGACAGAATTACAATATCATCGGCGAACCTCAACATTTTTATTTCTTCTCCATGGATTTAATACCTACCCCGAATTTTTCTTTTGTTTCCTTTACTGCTTGCTCAATATACAGATTGAATAAAACTGGGGACAGGCTACAACCCTGTATCACTCCCTTCCTCTGTCCCTTTCATGCCCCTCGACTCTTATAACTGCCATCTGGTTTCTGTTCAAATTGTAAATAGCCTTTCGCTCCCTGTATTTTACCCCTACCATCTTTAGGATTTGAAAGAGAGTATTCCAGTCAACATTGTCAAAAGCTTTCTCTAAGTCTACAAATGCTAGAAACGTAGGTTTGCCTTTCCTTAATCTACTTTCTAAGATAAATCGTAGGGTCAGTATTGCCTGACGTGTTCCAACATTTCTGCGGAATCCAGACTGATCTTTCCCGAGGTCAGCTTCTACCAGTGTTTCCATTCGTTTGTAATGAATTTGCGTTAGTATTTTGCAGCAGTGACTTATTAAACTGATAGTTCGGTAATTTTCACATCTGTCAACACCTTCTTTCTTTGTGATTGGAATTATTATATTCTTCTTGAAGTCTGAGGGTATTTCGCCTGTCTCATACATCTTGCTCACCAGATGGTAGAGGTTTGTCAGGACTGGCTCTCCCAAGGCTGTCAGTAGTTCCAATGGAATGTTGTCTACTCCCGGGGCGTTGTTTCGACTCAGGTCTTTCAGTGCTCTGTCAAACTCTTAACGCAGTATCGTGTCTCCCATTTCATCTTCATCTACATCCTCTTCAATTTCCATAATATTGTCCTCAAGTACATCGCCCTTGTATAGACCCTCTATATACTCCTTCCACCTTTCTGCTTTCCTTTCTTTGCTTAGAACTGGGTTTCCATCTGAGCTCTTGATATTCATACAAGTGGCTCTCTTTTCTCCAAAGGTCTCTTTAATTTTGATGTAGGCGGTATCTATCTTACCCCTAGTGAAATAAGCCTCTACATCCTTACATTTATACTCTAGCCATCCCAGCTTAGCCGTTTTGCACTTCCTGTCAATCTCATTTTTGAGACGTTTGAATTCCTTTTTGCCTGCTTCATTTACTGCATTTTTATATTTTCTCCTTTCATCAATTAAATTCAATGTACCTTCTGTTACCCAAGGATTTCTACTAGCCCACGTCTTTTTACCTACTTGATCCTCTGCTGCCTTCACCACTTCATCCCTCAAAGCTATCCATTCTTCTTCTACTGTATTTCTTTCCCCCATTCCTGTCAATTGTTCCCTTATGCCCTCCCTGTAACCCTGTACAACCTCTGGTTCTTTCAGTTTATCCAGGTCCCATCTCCTTCAATTCCCATCTTTCTGCAGTTTCTTCAGTTTTAATCTACAGTCCATAACCAATAGATTGTGGTCAGAGTCCAATTCTGCCCCTGGAAATGTCTTACAATTTAAAACCTGGTTCCTAAATCTCTGTCTTACCATTATATAATCTATCTGATATCTTCTAGTATCTCCAGGGTTCTTCCATGTATACAACCTTCTTTTATCATTCTTGAACCAAGTGTTAGCTATGATTAAGTTATGCTCTGTGCAAAATTCTACCAGACGGCTTCCTCTTTCATTTCTCTCCCCCAATCCATATTCACCCACTATGTTTCCTTCTCTCCCTTTTCCTACTCTCGAATTTCAGTCACCCATGACTATTAAATTTTCTTCTCCCTTCACTACCTGAATAATTTCTTTTACCTCATCATACATTTCTTCAATTTCTTCATCATCTGCAGAGCCAGTTGGCATATAAACTTATACTACTGTAGTAGGCATGGGCTTCGTGTCTATCTTGGCCACAATAATTCGTTCACTATGCTGCTTGTAGTAGCTTACCGGCACTCCTATTTTTTTTTATTCATTATTAAACCTCCTCCTGCATTACCCCTATTTGATTTTGTATTACAGGGTTGTATTTCGTCACCTCGTGTGGAAGAAACCACTTTCTTGGACAGTACGCTAAACAAGGATGGATAGGCTTTCATTCCGAAGAAAATTTTGGGTAGGTTTGCAGAAATGATGTGGGTAAGAACTACGTCCAAATTTTTCCAAGATAAGACTGAAAGCACATGTCACATCTCGTAAAAGAATGGGTTTTTTAAAACTGTTGTTCGGACAACAGTTTGTTCGCCCAGAGAAAGTTAATGGAACGAATACAATAATCCAAGGGGTTTTCGTGTCGAAAGATGTGTGTGTGTGTGTGTGTGTGTGTGTGTGTGTGAAAGAAGAACAGGAACTAACTGGACCTCAATACAACTCAAAATATAGTTGGTAACATACGAGAGCGTTCGCAAGCGGTTAAAAAGCATAGGGGAATATCACATTATCATTGCTGTATTCGAAAACAGTTATGTTGTGGCCGAAAACTGAACACACTATATTGTTAATCTGTGAATTCTTAACTAAGAGAATACCGTCTTGTTATATCACCTAAAAAATTATATAATGCAGTTTACGTTTATCGAGAGAGTGTGGTTTTCAATTTCTGGATTTTATTTTGTTTGTTAAATATACATGTAAAAATAAAAGATAGTCACATAGCTGAAGAACGCGAGTATAAATGACAGCCACTGTACATCACTGCGCGTGCATAGCGACGCCGAAATGTGTGGCTCGGGAGCGAGAGTGAACGCGCGTGTCGGTCAAGTGGGAAGGGGACGGCCTTGGAGTCATTAAAGGCCGACCACGTGAGCGACGGACGTCGTGTCGGCCTCCCGCGAAGCGGCCCCCTTGGGAACAGACGTGCGACCGTCGGCGAGTTCAATGCGCGGCTCGCCGGCCTGTATCTACAGGCGACACAAAAACGACCATTCATAGGGCATAGGAGGAGAAAGGAGGAAATTAGTGTTTAACGTCCCCTCGACAACGAGGTCATTAGAGACGGAGCACAAGCTCGGATTAGGGAAGGATGGGGAAGGAAACCGGCAGTGCCCTTTCAAAGGAACCATCCCGGCATTTGCCTGAAGTGATGTAGGGAAATCACGGAAAACCTAAATCAGGATGGCCGGACGTGGGATTGAACCGTCGTCCTCCCGAATGCGAGTCCAGTGTGCTAACCACTGCGCCACCTCGCTCGGTGCATAGGGCATACTTAGCATCTGGAACCATTATGTCTGACAATGAAATGATTCAGAATACTCCTTTTCTCGAATTATTTGGTTCAAACAAGGGAAATGTATACCAAAAAGTTCACCGATTTTGCTCAATTGTAGAACGTACTTAGATGTAACCTCTGCTGCTCTAATACGATGCACTTCTCTAGCGTTTTCAAGAAATCATAGTTTAAAGTTACACGAGCCTGTGGAATAGCGCAAGAGAGCGCCAACCACCGAGCAGTGGCATTAGTGCAATTGGCCGGTGCGACCTAGTCTTGAGTACTCCTTGTGTGTGTGGGATCCGTACCAGGTCGGATTAAAGGAAGATATCGAAGCAGTTGAGAGTCGAACTGCTAGATTTGTTACCGGTAGGTTCGAACAAAACGTAAGTGTTACAGAGATGCTTCGGGAACACAAGCGGGAATCTCTGGAGAGAAGGCGACTTACTTTTCGAGGAACACTACTGAGAGAATTGAGAGAACCGGCATTTGAAGCTGACTGCCGAACGATTCTACTGTCGCCAACACTCAAAGTGCAGCAGGACCCGCAGATAAGATCCGAGAAATTAGGGCCCGTACGGAGGCATATAGATAGTCGTTCTGCCGCGCGGGATTAGCCGAGCAGTCTTAGGCGCTGCAGTCATGGACTGTGCGGCTGGTCCCGGCGGAGTTTCGAGTCCTCCCTCGGGCATGGGTGTGTGTGTTTGTCCTTAGGATAATTTAGGTTAAGTAGTGTGTAAGCTTAGGGACTGATGACCTTAGCAGTTAAGTCCCATAAGATTTCACAAACATTTGAACATAGATAGTCGTTTTTCCGTCGTTCTATTTGCGAGTGGAACAGGAAGGCAAATGCGCAGTAGTGGTACAGGGTCCGCTCCGCCACACACCGTACGGAGGCTTGCCGAGTATCTATGTAGATGTAAATGTAAATGTAGATGAGGGCTCAAAATGAAAGCTCGCCAAAAGGGACACATTGTGTCGTCTGGTTAATACTGGAAAGGTTCCGGTCAAATGTTTGAGCGGAGCGAAAACGAGACACTCTAAATTATACAATGGGTTTTTGTCCGAATTTTCATAGCCACGCGAAGAGAGAGAAACTAATAAATGGTGCATGAAATTGACCAGCGTGAGGTCTAGTTTTGAAAAAAATAAAAAAAAATAAAAAAAAAGAAAAGCTACTTGACAGTGATCAGGATAATTAGTGAGTTGAGGGAAAATTGAAATACTTCACAAACACTTGCTGCTAGCTAAGTAAACGAAATGTCAGAAAGTTCACCTCTACAAAGCGTAGCGTTTTTGTGCATGAAAAAAATCGTTGGTTTGGTATTTAACTGTCAAAAAAGTTTCCTTCGAATCAAGTGTTACAATTAGGACATTTCGAGAACAGGAGATGCAAGAAAGGTAAATGAGTTGTCAATAAGATCATGCTTTCTGAATAAAACTTGAAAATGAAAAAAAATGAAAAAATTGGCCAAATGTTTAGTGAAATGATTTGCTTAAAAGTAAGATATAAAAGAAATTACAGAAAAATTTTGCGTGCCTTTCAAAGACGCTGTAAATCATGTACAGCAAACGTGGTGCATCAAATGTTTCTCTAATCTATTTTATTTCTTACTTAAAAAAACATCATTTCACAAAACATCTTACCTTTTTAAAGAGAAATATGCTTTATTTATGAAGACTATTTAGATTAACTGAAAAACTCGCCATTAACATTGACTGCTGATGAATTGCATTCCCACCAATCAAATACCAGTACATTCCTTGGTTGTACAATGTGTTTTATTAGGAACTTAATGTGTGTGACATATTGTGATAGGTGTGTATAGATTTTAAGTACTTCGACAATACCTTAAAAATCTACTTCGAGATGCAATGTGAACAGTATATATAAAACTTAATACACGCAAAACGTGATTGGTTTGTAATTGAGTCAGTTAAAATTTCAGAGGCAGGCAAGTCCGAAGCCTGGGACACACAGTCAGTCAGTTTACTAGCCGAAGATGCTACTGCTGAACGACCGAAACCTCTTCGATACTTGCGATAATCAGTCATTCTCCGTACGTATCGGCTGCTGAGAGGTCGTTGTCGCTTACGAAACACTCGTCTTTAACTCACTGATGTAGTCGTACGTATCTGTGATCATCCTCATATATTTGAAGAATTTGGCTGGCGATCTTCGTAATTGATATAAATTATGAAATTTCGCATGAAGATTCTTTCCTTTGTAAGTTTCATTTACAGCACTGCTATTTTGCCTTATTTTCCTAAATAAAGCTAATTTTGCTGCCTAATTTTGTTGCCTTTTACTGTTTATAGGCGTTATTTTTTAGAAACAGCTGGTCAGCTCTTATGGAATTTGTGACTCGCACATGGGGCACCGAAGGGTATAACCCCATGCTGCAGCTTGTAGCAGGAATGTCACACGTCCATATGCCCCACGCTGTCGGTCGCTTCTGTCGCTCATATAGAACGCAACGTAAAAGGTGTCTCACTATGCCTACGCAAAGAAAACTACAATGAGACACTCACAGAAAGTAATATTATGTGAGTTACACTCTCAGCATCAATGTATTTAGAATTAAAGCGTCATAAGCACAAGGGCGCATTGATCCAGCACCGCCACAGTTGGGAAACTGCCATCTAGTCGAAACTTCCTTTCCATCTCAAAGTTTTTCTGTTCAAGGAACTGGAAATAAATAGGAGGACGTCTGTAGACAAATGCGGAGAGTAATTCTTCCACAATTCTGCTGACGTATTCCGTAGAGATTCGGGAGGAAAATACTAGAGATGGGAAAGGTTCTCGTGTTGTCAAAATCCTGAATAAAAGCTAATTAAACTAGTACACTTTTATTTTTAGTAAGTTCATATTTCATGGCACTTAGGTGATATTTTCAGGAACATATGGAGAACAATTAGGGATTCATGTCGTAGAAATAGAAGAGAAAGAATACTTCGAACGGGATCAAATGTCTCAGTGAAACCAAAGAAATGGATCCTGTATGATCACTAGGTTATCCTGGGTACAGTTCAACATGGAAAACAATAAATAAATTTCTTGATTTTAAGCATACTACCTAACTCTGCCGGTAGTTACCGCTTCTTTTCCTTCGGGAAAAATAAATTTGGGCTGCTAAAGCGCTTGCAGGAAATTTAAGGTCAGGCCTCAATTTAGTTGAATCCGCACATGCTCCTAATGTAACAGCATTTCAGACTATGTTTTACATGATGTTGTTAGTCATCTTAATTGAGGGTTTCAGTTAAATTTCACTGTTGTAACTGCAGTAATGGAATATTTTAGCGTTTTCAGACTTAGTCTTTCCTTTCTGGAAACTGCTAATCCTACAGCTATGAAATCTGTACTGCTGTTTTATTACAGCACAGGAATCATACAAATACTATCACTAAAAAATCCTGTTTTTCTGATTAAAATGTTACTTTCTCGAAAACTGCTACTCCTACACCTAAGGTGCCGGGTGATTATAATTATACTCTCCCTATCTAAAATGGTAACTAATTAACGTACGAGTATCAAACTTGGTCGCATTAATGTCAAGGACATGGGGAAGAGAAATAGTGCAGAATCAATTCAATTGAAACACATTTAATGTGCTGCTACCATGACACCGTTACACACAGACACCATTCATGCTGAAAACGGGCTCAATATGGCGCCCATCAGTGAAGATCCCCACACTCGGCAGTTCTGTGTGTTCACCTCACCCGTCAGAGAAAAATGAGCTTCGTCTGCCCATAGGGTGGTCCAGGGTCAGCTCTCGTCAGCTTCAATCCTTGCAAGAAAGTGGACAGCGAAGTCAACACGTCGTTGTGCGTCCTGTGCTGCAAGCTTGTACGGATATCATTTGAGAATGGTTCGAACCATCTTCGGTGCAGTGGACCACGGGATGTTCGAATGTCGTGACACAAGGCGCGCACTGCCTGACGATCGGGAATTGCGCGCAGCGTTGTCTTCCACAGCAACAGCGGTTTCATCAACCACCTGTGGCGCAACCGGTCTTCGGCCTCTTCATGGAAGGATGCCCAGTTCTCCAGTTGTTTGCTCCTCGCAGCAGGTGGAGAAAGAGGACCATTCCGTAATCCTTTCAGCCAGCGATATTCTCGAAGTGCAGCTGCAGCATTACTATTGTTTTGACAATAGAGCTTCACCAAATAATGATCTGTTCCCTTTGTTCAAGCTGATGTTGACACGTCAACAAGTGCAATGCGACTGGTCAGGTGTGTGAGACTATGAATCACGATGACTGATCATGGCAGCTGGTGACCATAGTTGGAACTATACACTTACATAGATATGTCTCTCGGACATGTCCGAAAGAACAGACACCATATCCATATAAGTATATAGTTCTGGCAATGCCAGCCACGACCTTCTTCTGTGCGGATGCACACATATTCCTCGGACTCTTACGGGACTTAATAAGAAAGTCTTCCACGAGTAATGAGTGTGTCGGGGTGGGACACTACGAATGTAGTGTGTGGACATACAAGGTGAGAATGTGGATCTCGCGGGAGGCGTGCGCCAGATAGTCCCTGCAGTCGCACTAACCTCTGTGCCTCGGTGGCTTAGATGGGTAGAGCGTCTGCCATGTAAGCAGGAGACCCCGGATTCGAGTACCGGTCGGGGCACACATTTTCTTCACCTGTCCCTGTTGGTACGTATCAACGCCCGTCAGCAGCTGAAGGTATTAATATAATTCTAATAGTTGGAACTGGACGGTGGCGCTGTAGCGCATAGAAATCAGTCACCCCATACTCTGGACATTAATGCCACCAAGTGTGATACTCGTACGGTGATTAGTTTCCGTGTTATAACGTGCTAAATTGGGAAAGTTTAATGATAACACCCCCTGATATTTTTAGTGCTGTTTTATTACAGCATAGGAATCACACAAGTACTAACTACTCATTTCGTCACCTCTCAAGCAAAATTTTTCCTCGTTAAATTTGGTGGCAGAAACAGTCAGCTTCATTCCGCGATAACTCCAGAAAAAAGACAGGGAGAAAGCAAATGCGTGGTCAGTATTGTCTTAAATGTTGCCAGTCGGTATTTACCGTGGAAAGAAACTAGTCAATTTGGCACCTAATTCACCGGTGTAAAATAATCTTATTACGTTATCCATTTTGGTTGGAGAACACCGCAGCTGTTTTCGTAATTTCACAGTAGAAAATACTACAACCTGCCACAAGTTTTCTTGAAATGATTTTATTACACCATTACCATTTTCGGGCCTGCGCCCATCGTCAGATGGTAGCGTTAACTTCTTTTACACTTGTTTCATCCCGAAAAGCCCTCCTTAACATATTATAGGAGGGCTTTTCAGGATGGCACAAATATAAAAGAAGCCAACGCCACATCTGGAGACCCTCAGGGTGGAAACTAATAATGGTAGAATATAATCATTTCAAGAAAACTTGTGGCTCGTTGCAGTATTTCCTACAGTGTAATTTAAAAATAGTCTTGTCTGAGGGATAACCAAATCAATAAATTTTTTTTTCGCTTGTTGTATTATTATTCTTGTGATTGCTGTGGTATGATGAAGCGGCATTTAAAGTTTAATAGTAGTAGAACTAGCAGTTTTAGAGAAAGATAATATTTTAGACGGAAAACAGGATTTTTTAGCTCTATTTACTAAACTGAAAAACGTTAAATATCCAAAAGTATTAGAGCTAGAGCAGTGAAATTTTAACTATAAACTCGTATTTCATATCTCTAACAACATCGTGTAAAACACTGACTGAAATATTGTTAGTGAGGTGAACACATGAGGATTCAACGAAATTTAGAAGTGTCCGTAAACATTCTGCAACCACTGTGTTGGTACATCTGACGAACTACAACAGGACATATTCTATTGCAGATGTGTCTCCAATATTTGACTCTTCCAGCCGGAAGAAAAGACCGACAGTATTGTTTTCAACATTGTGACTGATTCCAGAGACAATACAGAAGTTGTATCCATATCATTTATCCTGGCAGAGCCTGAGATGAGAGAGAGATACAAGCTCCGTTAACTGTTTCAGATGGACATACAATTTCCGAGCAGATAAACAAATGTCTTGATACCAGTGGCACAAGTTTACGTAAGAGGAAGAAAATGAGTGTTGAGGACAAGATGTAACTCTTGTTCGAAAGAAACGACAGATTTATAAGAACACCCCACCTCACTATTTTAGTTGTGTCAAAAAAGCATATGTAACTTAGGAATTAAGTGATGGATATAAAACTCAAACAAGAGAAGCGTAAAATTCTAAGAGCAGACTGATGTTATTTGATAATGGTGATCTTAGGAGCATGATGAATTTCCTTTTAAAATAAAATTAAAGTGTTGTTTAATTTTTTACCAAATTTTGTAACTTACTTAAAAGCAGTTTTCCATTTCAATGAGTACACTTTACAGTAAGTTCTCTCTCTCTCTTCGTTGCTGTAAACCTGTCGACGGAGGGACAGTAGATAAGGACTTTTATCACAGTGACTCAGTGCTATGCAGAAGCTATTACCCACATGATATTCAAGTGTTAATAAGTAGCTATTTTCCAAACGTTTCAGTGCTTTCACTTTCAAGGAGAAATTTGACAGCATGCAGCAGGAAAGTGTGCAATTACCACATGAAAACATTCGTTTTTAATGATAAATGAGGAATTACTTAATGCCCTATGTTGTGTTAAAACATTACAAGTTATTAAACTATAAGAAAGGCGACAAAACAAAAATTTGTGTATTACAGGAGAAAATAAGCGTCAGTTTTTCACCTGAACGATGGGTTTCTTGAACAGGTTGCACTTTTTCCTGTAAGGTGCAAAATATGCGCAAACTAACCTAAAGTAAAGCCTGAAGTTTGTTCATATTGCATTCCACCAAACACTCGTATCGTCAGAACGAATATTCTTTCTTTGGAGAGGTATAATAAAATAATTCTATAATAATAATAATAATAATAATAATGGTAATAATCATTGCAGTACATTCGTGATGATATATAATCGGCAATGAGAATTCAAAAGTAATGGCAGTGTACATGGCTACAACACTAGGAGAAAGGATGATCTTCACTACTCAAGGTTAAATCTAACTTTGGCTCAGAAGGGGGTAAATTATGCTGCCACAAAAGTCTTTGGTCACTTACCAAATAGCATCAAAAGTCTGACAGATAGCCATATAGCATTTTAAAGGAAATTAATAGAATTTCATAATGGCAACTCCTTGTACTCACTAGATGAATTTTTGGATATAGTAAGTGGGTAATTTCCCCAACCCCCACAAAAACAAAACAAAAATTAAAAATATTGAGTGTCTGAGTGTCATGTAATATTTTGTGTAATGTAATATCTTGTATAGACACATTTTATTAACTTGACACGTTCCACATCATTACGAAATGTCGTGTTCATGATCTATGGAACAAATACTAATCTAATCTAATTGAGACAAAGAGAGCACCACCCCACTCTGCATTGCTGCCAAATTTATACAAGATGGCGGATCCAAGATGGCGGCAACATATATGGCAGCATCGTACTGACGTCATGGCGGGAATTTCAAATTTTGGTCGGAAAATAGGTCGGCTGGGCTACCTCTACTAGCCTAACCCCAGCTGTGTAGGTATTTCCTGTCGTGTTGGAAATAACCGCAGCCTTCCTCCTTCCCATTCTCAGAGTATGGACTGGCACCTGGGTACCCTTTGTCGTTGAACACTAACTGCTTTGGGAGTTATTATATCTGGTTTTTAAGCAATGTGCAGAAAACTGTTCCATAGATAACTTGAAGATGTCACAGGAACTAAATGTATCACTGCAAAAATAGAGAGAGCTTTTTAGATGACACAAGAATATTTAAGCAATTTGCGATGTAATTAACGTTTTAATCCGAGGAATACCAGCACTGCACTTGAACACCGTCTCTAAAAAAAATCGCGACGCACTTGTGAAGCTGTCCCTGAGATACTTCGAACGCTTTTGTGGGCAATACCCTTCTCTTTGAACATGAGCTCCTTCAAGAGTTGCTAAATACAGTGGAATATGTCTCTAAATACACTTTCAATAGGATTGCTCCACAGTAGTTTGCCTCAGTTTTGCGGTGTATACTACCACACTTGAACACTGGCTCTTAAAAGATCGCTGCACACTTGGGAAACCTCGCTGAGACACTTCACACACTTTTGTGGGAGACGGATCCCGAAACTGAAATCAGTTGCAATATCTGATTTTACACGCGAAAACGACGACGTTTGGAAGTCGAAATAAATATTTCTGTAACTCTAAACAGGACGCTCATCACTTTTCGAATTTTAGCTGATTGTCTGAAGGTTCTACCAGAGACAGAGAGAGAGAGAGAGAAGAATTTCTAAGTCTTACGTCTGCTGCATTGTTCATCACTTTTCTGAAACGATGAGTGGGCTTAGTTTATATTTTCTGCTCGTGTCAGGGACATTATTTTCCCCATTTCTCGAAGCACACACTGTTGTCTAAAAGAGGACGGGAAAATCAGAACAATTACATAAACAGAAATCGAAGCACTGTCCTATAGACGAGAAAAATTGGAGGAATTTTCGGTGAATTTTCGACGTCCTACAGGTGCTGGTCTAGAGACGCTCTGAAGCCACAATGGCGGGTAGGGACAGAAGCCCACCCATCCAAACCAGAAGAAAATGGTCTGCTTGGACTTGTCTCCGAACACTCAAACAAAGAAGACATCACGTGACTCTCAGACGTCACAGAACTTTCCATAGATACCTTGCCCCCATGTTGTTCGAACCAGTCTGTAGAAGCCCCTATGCGTCGCACAAAGGATGACTTGTGACTCTTTAACATCGTGGACCTTTTTGTGAATGGAGCATTTGGATTGGCTCTTACTGAATTTACCCGCCAAACTGCTGCTGCTGCCTGTCTGGAAGCATTTCCTGCCTTTTTTCTGCAGACTGAAAATTTCGTGAATTTAAGCAGCAAAGCTATTTTGCACTGATCGGAAAAAACATACAGCAGCCATATTGCACTGACAGTTAAACCCTGTAAAAGTGGTGTACAGATCATGAAATACGGAAACCACTGCCAAAGAAAGTTCCTCAGTCACACTGCTCTGTTACTGCCGAGAAAAGCTTGAATTTTTCAGCATGAATCCGATCTCCAACCGGGCTACATCACCAAATGCCGTATCAATGCAGTAAACACAATTCATGACTTCTGCATCCTGCATAAAGCTGTCGGCTTCAAGACACTCATATATATATATCGCGAAGGCAGACAGATCCACATGCACCTTACGTAGACCCCGCCGCACTAGATATTTCCCGGGAGGTCGGTCAGTCGTCCATCCCCGCCAACGGTCACGAGTCAACCGCCCACCACACACAGGTGCCAGATACGCGATCAGAGCGCCCTCAACGGACCACGGTCACTTTCCGAACTGGTGTAAAAAGGCTGGGCTGGTTCTCCCAGGCACAAAGGCGTTGCTGTTTCCGGGCGCGACCTGCTTGCTTGCTTCATATGCATTTCATATGGTTTGCAAGAATATTATACCATTTACGCGGTAGTTCCCGATATCAAGCACACAGCAGTATGCTACCGATCGCTTGCACAGAGTGATTCTGAAGATACTGTGTGAAAATTATTTCTCTAGAAACCCGAAACTTTAGCGACGTTGGACCTGCTGCAAACCACTAACTAACGAGAAACTTATCTCGTCTGCGAAGATCTTTATGCAAAAACTCGATAAAATAGAGCAAACTGGTACTTCCAGTGGTAATTTTTAAGGAATGCCTATGTCAATGATATAACAGATTCCAAATCATCCTTGTACTTTAGAAAGTCAACGAAGATGTTTCTCATGCCTAGAGAACAAGCAAACGTTACACCTTTTTTTCACCATTTATATGCACACAACACACTTCTGAATGAAGTGGTTTCCACATAAATACCGCGAAATTGAATGTAGACGGTGATTGCGAGGTGTGCAGTAACAGATCGAAAGTGCGGGTGCACAATGACACACGTGTAAGCTCGTAATAAAATCACCAAATTTAGAAAGTGATTCGGCTAAGGAACGTGGTATTAAGCCGGTAGTTGCGACTCCCCTAAGTCGCCGCTTGATATTTTTCCAGTATTTGTAACACATTCTAGACTAATGCCATGTCACAGGTTCTGCAGTGTACGCACTGGCTTATAGGCGAAGAAGGATGATGGTTGACTGAGAATGGTCGCGTACAGTAGATGATGTGCTATGAGACGAATCAGTTTAAAACAGGGCAACGCTAGATTGAGGTCGTAAGAAATGTACAAAATCTTATGACCAATACAATGGCTTTTCAAGTCTTTTGTGTTACGCTTTCTGGTAGAAAAGCTGTGTGCAATTTGGAATCAAGTCTTTCCATTCAGCCACATACCTGCTCTGGAGCCTATGTAGATTTCTTTTAATGGGGATTGTATTACCCGTTGAGGAACTGCATTATACAGTTCCAGAATGGATAGCGTGTTTCATCCTGTGCGGGACTGATTATGTGTTTCAAAACCTAACAAACAGCGGGCTGCTCTGTATCTCCGCCAATAACAACCTTGCAGTGCCAGCTAACAGTTACTATATGGCAACATTCAACTGTATGTCTATAGCGGTAATAGTGATACATGCTAGTTGACCGCTGTCTTTTATGCTTTCCTGGAAGCAAGATAACCATCTGCCTCTAAATTGACTTGCAACTGTCTTAAAGGATGACAGAAGGTGGATGAAGTGATCGCTTGAGGTGGAGTTGAAACGAGCTATGATTTAATGTTAGACTGATGACTCATTCTAGAGAGAGAGGGAGATATTGATGCATCATTTATCCATTTTGTTCTGTTGTTCTGTCGGGGTGTATCAGTTGTGTGGCATTTCCTGTGTTCGACTCGTATGCAACTGTGTACTCTGTGTGTGACCCAGAGCACTATCTACCTGCGATCGTTTAACAGCAACCTCCTCCATACCACAATTATCAGAGGACTTCCAACACGTGTGTGATGATGATGAAACATGTCCATCCTGTTTCGGCACCATTCTCTAAGATTTATGCGACGCACTCCATTCCCCTGCGCACCTTGGGCATTAACTCGAGTCTTCAGTTTCATACCTACGATGATTCTAAGTTTGTGAGGTACTGCAATCCCACTGTATGCATTTCCTTGACAGATGTTCTATTTACGGAGTTATTTACAGCATGACGTGTAATGTCTCATGTCAAACATCACTGCTACGCGTTTGTCTGTTCCATTTTAAGACGCATTCTCCGTTATTTTTTTTATTTTTATTTTTATTTTTTTAAAGGACTGATGCGAGCATCAGATGTTAGCAGTGGGCGCTAACACCTCTCGAAAGCTTTGTTGTGCATGTATCACAAAGACTCTATGTTTTAAGGAAATAGTTTCATCTTACTAAAGTTTGTCACCGTAGAAAGTGGGACAGAAAACTTGCAGTGTGGATTAATGTCAGATGATGGACATTTATGTCCTGCATTAGAGTGCGTGTGTTTATGTTCTCTCTTACCAATACCTTCTTGGTACTGACCCAGGCACTAGAACACTTTAGAATCAATAGCGCAGTTACGTAAAATACTTTAAACTCCGTCTATCTGGGGCTCCATCATGCATAAAAACTACACCTTTCTTTTTCTTAAAAATCTGTTGTGTCACCACAACATTTTCATATCTGCTACACACCGGTAAGGGGTGCTGACTCCATCGACATGCGCGCATCTGGAGAAATCTTGTGCACTTGAACGGGTGTTGTGAGTAAACTTGATGCGGTACAGCAGTTATGAAGTCTGCTCGCTCTGTTCCTTCACGAGACGCGAAATGTAGCAGTCTACTTCTGGTCATCTGCAGATTAAATCGAATATAGTGTTGCAGTGAGGATTGGTCAGAGACAATGCGAGGAGATCTTTCAATCTCTAACTTTATCCTAAGAATGCGAGATTGCTCTTGACTCTCATCCGTATATGGAAAGATGAGCAATCGTAATTTTAAATTACTCACTATGATCAAAGTTCTAGAAATATGTAGATTGCTGTCTGATATACTTTGATATATATGTTCGAGGATTAACAATGAATGGACATCCTGCACAGTCATCTCTTCACATTCATAATCTAGTATATAGTACTTGCAAAGAGTTGAGGGGTGGTTTAGTGATGATACGGAAACTGGGAAGCATGCTGCGGTGTCATTGTTTGGCGTTGAAATTACACCTTCCAGGCTTGGCTAGTGACCACATTCAAGACCGCAATATGAGGAATCAGTCGAAATGGAAAACTGTGAAAGACGAGTTTAAACATATAGATCATTACCTTTAGGCAGCTGTTTGGAAATGCTCCACAATGCCGCAAAACTCTTCCAGTTTCCATACGTTGTGATTTCTTCTGCATTTTTGTCAATAAGAAACACTGCCTCTCTCTTCCATTTCAGTCATCTTGTGTGTGTGTTGTGGGAGCAGCAGCATAATTTACACCTTGCAATGCCAAGTTTTCTGTGAGAGCCAATGGATTGAAACATATTAATGTCAGTTTACAACCTGGCACAGACCTCGAACTCGTGGTGGGAAAAACAAAATGTATGTATTATACAGCAGAAAAAGCAATGTATCAAACAGCAAAGCAGAAACACACTCTTGCAACTGATAGTCTGTGGTATATAGTCCTCCTACAGTACAGGCGATGAACCTTTACATTGGTCTGTACAGGTGACTTCGATCACTAGTCACCTGCTCCAATGGACCAACACCTGTATATTTTAAAGGATCGCCACTTATGCTCGATGTCAGCTCACAGTCAGTATTTCTTTTAGATAAATATATTGAGTTCTCTGTTTAATGACGTTAGTGGAGCTTTTGTAGTTTGTAGGTTTTTCTCTGTTGGATGGTGCAAAATAACAATGATAGATAATGTTTGGGTGACATACATGAATGCACCCTGAAGGAGACAGATCTCCTCTGGACTGCAGTACCTGTATGTAGTTTGGTAATGCCTCACAATGCAGTAGCAAAATCCTTGTCCTTCTCCCAGTTCCTGTACTGTCTTTTCTACTACCCCGAGTTACAGGAGCAAACTTTATTTGTCGTTGGTCTTACACATTGAACACAGTTGGCAGAGCTATGACAACATATTCCCATCATCCACCGAGTGCTCAAAAAAGATGGTCCTGTTGCATTAACTCAGTTCACCCTGTTTCTCGATGGTTTGTAGAAGGTCTTAGATATAGCGCTCTCTGACATCTGCTCAATTCCGACTTAAATTGGGAAGATCTCATGCACAAAGCTGCAGGGATGGCGGGACAGAGACTGAGGAAGAGTTACAGGATGCAGAAGGACTGTCTAAAACAGCGTTGGAGTTTTAATGTAGCAGAGAATTTCGAAAAGGATGACTTGTTTTGATATATGAGAGTGCCATGAATATGTTTCACTAGTGGCTGTAATCATTAAAAGACATCTCCATAGGATCCAACGCAGGTATTTGATTGAATGGAAAGACTTGACTACAAATCACACTTAGTATTTCTACCAGAAAACATAATACTATAGATCTGAAAAGCCAGGTTATTGGTCATAGATTTTGTACTTTTTTATGACCTCAATCTTGCATTGCATTTTTTAAAAATTGATTCGTCACATCCCACACCCATTTATTGTATGTGATCATCCTCAATCAACCACCATCTCCCGCGCCAGTAAGCCCGTGGGTATACCGCAGAACCTGTGACATGGCATCGCGATAGAATGTGTTACAAATGCTGGAGAAATACCTAGCGGCGGCATGGGGGAGTCGCAAATACAAGCAGGCTTAATATCACGCTCCTTAGCCGAATCACTTCCTAAGTTAGATGATTTTATTACGAGCTAACACAACCGGCGACATGCATCCGCACTTTCAGTATGTCATTACAGACCCCGCAATCACTGTCTATATTCAGTTTTGCGGTAATTGTGTGGAAGACCACTTCATTCAGAAGTAATAGCATACCTCGATTTATAAGGCTTGTATAGTTTTTATCAGGGATATCGTTAACAATACTTGTGTGTGCCGGTAAACCAAGACCGTTTCCTATGCAGGGCGACAGTAACATAGCAGTTGCGATTGTGTTTTTTAATATCTGGCTTCTAAGACGATTATGTCTCTCTTCCTAAGACACAGTGGTGCTACTTGCAAGAAAAACAAATGAAGCATGTCCATCCAACGCTGATTTTCGCTCAATATTGTTTGGTGTCACCATCATCCTGTTATTGACGAAGTATTAGTAGGGGTTGGGCGATAGATTCGTTGTCATCAGCAGGGTTATAAAGTATGTGTACTGTGGCCAGTGTTCCGATATGTGCCAAGAAAATGGCTTTGTCCTGTCGTAAGGAAGGTATGGATTTGATGTGGAAAATTACGGTAGTCGTAAGGGGAATGAAAGATTTTTTTTACGTTTGAAAGTATGTCCAGTCTAAGAAGGATATAGATTTTCATATTTCCACAGCCACAGTTGTCACGAGGGGTATTTCCAATACATTACACGCTGTCGAATGTCAACAGATTGAAGCTGCAATCGTAATATTTAATTGTAAGTACAGCAACAAATATGTGACTGGTTTCCTAGGACGACTCTGCCTGGTGTGTGGAGAGTGTGTGGCTGGAACGATTGACAGTTCCGGCTTACAGCGGGAGCCGCCCCAACTAGACAGGCTGTAGTAGAAGAATGCAGCTGACCTGTGTCGCCCTCTAGGCGGGTGAACTCAGTATGTGTCCAGCAGCCTTCGTCATCGCGTGTCCCCCCTGTGGAAATATTAGAAGATTCAATATGGACAATTAATCCCTGCCCTGCTATACTGAGGTTGAGAGAACATCGATTGTGATGTGTGTCGTGTGCATCTAGATGGTGAAAAAGATGTTTAAGAGACATTTGTTGGTACTCTGGACATGAGAAACACCTTAGTTGATTGTACAAGTATAAAGTACATGGACTCTGTTATATCGTTGACATAAATATTCCTTAAAAATGTGAATGGAGGTACCAGTTTGCTCTATTTTTGTCGAGTTTTCGCATAAAGATCTTCACTGATGAAATAAGTTTCTAGTTCGTCAGTGGTTTGCAGCACATTTCGCCTCGCTGCACCTCGCTCAAGTTTCGGATTTCTAGAGATATAATTTCCACTCTTTATCTTCAGTATTATACTGTGCTGGTAGTCTGTAGCATACTGCTACGTGGCTGATATCAAGAACTGTTGTGATATTGTGGCAAACCATGTGAAAACACATATGTTCTTGTAATCCCAGAGTCTGGAGATGGCTGTAAAAATTATGGCAGCAAGGGAGCAGACCGTAGCCGGAAACAGTAAGACCTTTGTGCTGGTGGGGAGGGGACGGGGGGCGGGGGAGGGGAGGAAAGGGGGTTGAGGTGGGGGGGACCGTCCCAGCCCTTTTGTACCAGTCTGGAAGGTGACCATGGTCTGCTGAGGGTGCTCTGATTGTGTATCAGGCAAACGTCTGCAAGGGCAGTTTACTCGTGACCGTTGGCCACGGTGGATGACTGGGGGACCTCGTGGGAAATGTCTAGTGCTGTGAAGACTATATACAGTACATGTGTTTATGTTTATTTGGAATCTGTCTGTCTTCATGGTATATGTACGAGTCTCTGGTGGTTGACAGCTATATGCGGGATGCAGAAGTGATTATTTTGTATGGTGCAGTATACGAATTGTGTTTACTACATCAATATGGTGTGTGGTGATATAGCCCTGTTGGAGATCGGTTTCATGCTGAAAAATTCAAGCTTTCCTCGACAGTAACAGAGCAGTGTAATTGAAGAACTATCTTTGGCAGTACTTTCTTTATTTCATGATCTGCAGACCACTTTTGCAGGGTTTACCATCAGTGCAATATGGCTACTGTATTTTTTTTCCCGATCCATGCAAAATAGTTTTGCTGCTGAAAGTCTCGTAATTTGTCCATCTGCACAAAATAGCGGACAGCCCTCCCACACTAGCGCGCGCACATACACACACACACACACACAAACACACACACACACACACACACACACACACACAATACGCAGAAAAATTACCTGTAGGGTATACTTGCAGTATTTTTGGTTTCGCACAAAAATGTCCGAACTCTCTGCATTTTTTTGTATCATATTCGACTAAAAGTTATGTATATGGTATATTATCCAGTATTTTAGACTGTGTTCAAAAGCATATGAATGAACTAATTTTTTTGCACCATGTTCAGAAGAATTTATTCAAAAAATTATGTAAAGGGTATTTTGTATTCTGCTCAAAAGTATCAAAACACTTTGAATTTTCTTTGCATCATTATCAAAAATGTTTCTCCAAAAAACTTTGGAAAGAGTATAATTTGCAACATTTAGGACACTATCCAAAAATATCCATATGCTGTATTTTTTGTGTCATACTCAAAAGTATTTAACCAAAAAGTCACATAAAGACTATAACCTGCAGTATTTTTGGCTGTGCTGATCTTCCCCCTGTGTTCAAAGGTATTTATCCAAAAAATACATAAATGGTGTAACTTGCAGTATTTCCACATCTAAAAGTACTTTACAGGCCATTAAAATGAAACAGCCACTCACAATGTAGTCATCCTGACTGTGCTAAAAAGTATTCAGTCACTGAAATTTTTTTGTGTCATATATTTATCCCAAATATTATGTAAAGGGTTTAACTTGCAGTATTTCTATTCATGTGTAAACAGGCATGCAGACAATCAGGGAGGCACATGCAAGACTTAACTCACTGACTGAACATTTTGCTCATTCCAACAAGCCTTGTCTTGATGTGACATTCAATCGGCGTAATATACACATGCTGATCAGGAATTAGCAAGACTAAACTCGCTGACTGAGTATTTTGCTTGTTCCAGCAAGACTATTCTTGCTGATATCTAATCGGTGTAATATGATATGCATGCCACCTTGCAAAACACACATGGGCTCCACTGCTTAAAGCAGGGGTTCCCAACAAAATTTTCTCGGCGACACCCTAATCGAGCATGATTGGTACCTTGTCATATCACAGTATCAAGTACCTAAAAAAGCCAAATTAAGAGTCTTTTTATACGTTTTCTATTTTTGGTACTAACAAAAGACATTGACATATTCATTATTGAAAAAATATTGAGCTTAAAACTTTTTCATTTTAGCCATCATTGTTACTGATAAAATTTTGATTATTGCTCAAATCCTAAAGTCTTCAAATCTGGGTGTTTAGTATAACAAACTCCTTAAAAAAATAAAAATTGATTATGAGATGAAACGCACAAGTTAGCGTTCGCTAAAGCTCTGCTCATGCAGGAAGCGGCCAAAACAAAAAATCTGTTATCATACGAAATACATTTAGTATATTTTTTTTATTCTAATAGCATCTTGTGGACCCCTCTGGCATAGCTCGCGGACCCCTGGGGATCCGCGGACCACCTGTTGGGAACCACTGGCTTAAACCATACTTATCGACAACAGGAGGGGAGACTACCATTAATTAAATATATGTTTAGGTAACCCCAAAAACAGTTTTCCTAAAAACTTGCAACTATGCCATACCCCAGGCAGGTTTAGCTGATCTACTCCTAGAGACGAATTGGCATAATCTGATATGAATGGGGATACTTCCTCATAACACAGGGATTTTTGATGAAAATATTTTATTAAAACTTGGAATAACTTTCTTTTAAAAAACCAAATCCTTCAGAAAATAAATTCTTCATGGAAAACATACCAGGACAAAACAAAATCTGGTTAAATCTACAAACAACAATATGGACTAAATGCATGAACAAACAATGACTTCTCCAAGAAAAGTATATTACGTTTATTATTATAGCTACCTATAGTCACTGAAGTAGAATGAGCTCAATGTGTTAAAAGAACCATGAGTGTAGGAGTTGGGTGCTCGTTGAGTTGAACATGTGAGTTAAATTTCTGGCGGAAATAAAGCTGTGAAGATGGTTCCTGAGTTTGCTTGGATAGCTCAGTCGGTAGAATCTTAGTCTAGCACACAGTTTTAATCTGCCTGGAAGTTTCATATCAGCGCATACTCCACTGCAGAGTGAAAATTTCATTCTGGAAATATCCTCCGGGCTACGGCTACACCATGTCTCTGCAATATACTTCCTTCCAGGAGTGCTAGTTTTGTGGGTTATACAGGAGAACTTATGTGAAGTTTGAAAGTTAGGAGACGAGGTAATGCCGCAAAAAAAAGTGAGGACGTGTTGTGAGTCATGCCTGGGTAGCTCAGCAGGTAAAGCCCTTGCCCCAGAATGCAAAGATCCTGAGTTCAAGCCTCGGTCCAGAACACAGTTTGTATTGGCCAGGAAGTTGCTGTTGGAATCTGTTCCCCATTCAGTATCATTATCTTACCCAGTCTCTGTAGAGTCAGGAAGGGTCCAGTTCACTGGAGTATGTTCATCGTTTTGATCTAGGTAATACTAAATGTTTTAGTGTGCAGCTTACCATTGAGTCTTTCACTCTATTTTCCACAGTCATTGTAAACTTCTTATAATAAAACTTTCAGGGTGAGTTCATACGTTTTTAGGGGCAAGTTGATACATTACTCATACGGAGAAAGTTGTCACACTTTCAGGGCAAATTCGTACATTTTTTGAGGCAAGTTGATATGTTTTAGGGGCACGCTAATACCTGTCTGGGATGAGTAAATACTTTTTGGGGGCAAGTTAAATTCATTACACATTCAGAGCAAGCTGATACTGTTCTAGGCTACTCAATACCTTTTTGGGGCAAGTTGATACCTGTTTGGGGAAAGTTATGATGGGGTATTAGCTACTGGGGAAAACTGTATTACATTGATTCGCTTTGTTATATATTACAATGTTGTTGCCTCGTTAAAGTAAGCATTACAGAGAGGTGGATGAGGGAATATACAGAGGTCTATAAATCATAGAGATTATCTTGGCAGCTGGAGATATCAGCTACTGGGGTATGTTAGCTACTAGGTTGTGTCAACTACAGGGGTGCCAGACGTGTAGACAATAAAAGAAAATACACTGTTTTATTTACAACCTATTGTAGTGGTTGAATGTGCACATGTAAATGGGTCTAGCCACCACCACCCACAGAGGTGGTGGTCTAGCCTAGTCCATGAACTCTTTAGATGCCTGCATTCTCCCATGTCAGGAGTGAAACTACAAAAACAAATATTTTTACAACTCATGCCACAGAATCTAGGAAGTTTTGTCAACCCCATAGAGCTGGTACTCGGTGCAGACCACATCCCTCGTAGCCCCCTTGGTACGCTACATTTTTGGACACTTTCAAGTACCCCATCAAGCAGAGGTGGGTGATACATTTCTGAATTGATTCAAAGAGTCCGATTCCTCTAAGGAGTGAGCAGTTGGTGTCTCAGAGGAAAGGAGCATTAGCTCCTCTGATACGAAAGTGATACGATTAGTGAACAGAACAAAGATTTTGTGGCAGGCTGCTGCAACAGTATCCCGCGACACATGCTGAAGGAAACGTTTCCTAAGCTGCAAAATATGTCCTATGGAACAGGTGCATATATGGATTTGCAGATCTAAGTACAAGTAATGCGTGCAGCTTTTCTCAGCCATGAAAAGAACAGAAAATAAAGAAAGAAAAGTCCTTCAGAACACTGCGTTAATGTGGAAAAGACTTTGTGCCTTATTCTGTGTGTAAGTGTTAATTGTTTACGACGTACCACAGTGGTGTAGAGGAAGTTGAGAAGAAATAATGTGATATAGGACACTTGTCTGTTATGTCAGGAAACGACTTTAAATTGGCCTACAAAAATTACCTAAGCTACAGCGATTGTGCATCGCGCGGGATTTTCAATATTCGCTCGCTGCGTTCACATAAACTATTAGTCCAGAAGAAATAATGAATATGACCTTTTTTGTAGGAAATTTAACTAGTTTAATTTTGTACTGGAATACGTTCTCGCAAGACGTTGCGTTTTTCAAGTTATTCTAGAAAAACGTACAAAAGTGACCCTCAAATGCACCCCCAACCCCATACTCATGCCTCACGTCAGTATTTTTATTATGTTGTTGATGCCATTTCCTCGTACCATTGTTTAGAAATCCGCGAGTACAGAAATTATTTCCCATATACGACTTGTTTTGCTCTTTGTTGACTGGGCTATTATGCTACCAGTTTAGTTGTGCACGCTCAGAGTGTAAAATGGACTTTTGTGTAAGCTTTATTTCACAGTTTTTTGAGTTCTGACAGCATAAAACTAACAATGAAATTGTTTTGTTTGTCTGGCCTTCTTACTACGAACCTACTGTGCTTTTAATGGTTTAGACTGAACTGTGAATGTAATTAGCTTCTGCATAACGCTTTTTTCTTTCATTACTCTCCTGGGAAAGTGTAAATTGATGTCAACAAAATAAGCGACTAAGCCGATGGCCTAATATCCCAGTCAGTGAAAATCAGAAAGGTCGACTATGGAAAATAATTCTTGTTCTCGCACGATTTTGTGCAGTGGTGTGTAGGAGCACAATGAACTACATACTACAAATTTCAACTGGTACGAGATGTGTCTGGGGCCTGGTTTGATGGTCACTTTCGTATGTTTTCCTTGAAGAACTTGAAAAACGCGGCCTCTAGCGGAAACGTATCCCATACAAAATCAAATATCAATTAAATAGTCTACAATAAAATGTCTGTTCATTGTTTCTCTAGGCCTAATACTTCGCGCTAAGAGACTGAGAGAATATTGAAAATCTCTTGAGAAGCTCATGTGCCTTAACTTACATAGGGTATTGAAAAGTTTAAGACAGTTTCCTGACTTCATGGACCACAGGTGTCCAACATCAACCTGTTCGTCTCGATTTCCTCTACACTACTGTGGTACATAGTCAACCTTTATCTTTTATATCCTGTATCCTCGCTCTTGATTTCCAAAGAAAATCTCAAATTTCAGAAGTTCAACACTATTGAATGACTTGTCCCTTCTTAGCCTTTGACATAACATTTCCCTCATAATATGTTGTCAGTGATCCTGTAAGTTGCATGAAAAGTGACCTTCGGCCACCACTCTTCTGGAGCAGATCTAAGATTGACCTCTCCCTAAGACTTGGCAGCCGCTCCCAATCGCCAGCCAATCCCATGCACTGGCCGATCCCGATCATCGGCTGATCATGCCTGCCAGTGGACCCCGATTGTCACCAGATCCCATGCAATTGCTGATCCTGATCGCTGGCTGATCATGATAGCTAGCAAACCCTTATCATTACTGGATCCCAAACCTCATCCTATCCTGAGCATCAAGTTATCACAATCGCTGACAGATCCTGATCACCAGTGGATCCCATGCAACATCCAATCCAAGTGTCAGCCGATCATGATCGCCAGCAGACCTGATCGCCAGCAGATCCTGCATTTTCACCAACCCTAATTGCATGCTGATCACAAGCGCTGGCAGATCCTGATCACCAGCAGATCCCACGTGCCATCTGATCCACGATCGCCGGTGTACCCTGATTGCTGGTGGACATTGTGCGACAGCCAATCCTGACCATTGGCTGATTCTAATCACCTGCCGATCCTGTGTGTCCACCGATCCCAATCACTGGTGGATTCTGATTGCCAGCTGATCCCAAATGATCACCAGCTGATGAACAGACTGGATTGTAAAGCAACTCTGGAGTCACTCTGCTCTCTGCACTCTTGGCCCACTCACTGATCTAGTTTGTAGTTTGCTTTTCTGACTCAGCACCTCCCCATCTGGGTTTGGCGTTACCGTTATTGTTCTTTATCGTAATAACAGTATGCATTTACATAATTATTTTTTACTTGTGTGATAATGCATTTACATATTTTTTTTATTTTTTATTTCCCTGATCAGATTAATGCCTTCAGGACACCTCTTACATAGGACCATGGTCTTATATGAAATTTCAAGACTTATTACTTGATAGATACTTCAAAAATCATAACATTGTTAATATGAGAAGCCTTCTTTTACATGCATGTATTAGGCAACTGTCTCTTACACCCTCTTGGTTGAAATTATTGATCTTTCGGCATTTTATTCGGTCTTCTTAAAGACCTAAATCCCACTGCACTCTGTCATCTTCCGTTCTTATGACATAGTCCGTTCAGTTGTTGTTGTGGTCTTTAATATGCTCATTTAAACTTTTCATTCCCTGTTCTCCGATACTGGTATTCATCCTCCTGTCAAACAGTGTTTACCCAGGTACTCTTCATTTGTTACAGTTTATGACTCACTCCCAAATGTCATAGTTGGTTCTGATATCATTTTGTACAACTTAGGTAGAGGTAGAGTTTCCTTTCGAACTTTAGTTCTGAGGGTCCTGTACATTGTTCTGTTAATGTAATTAAATCTTTCTACTTTCTTTTGTATGGCGATTTATGTCATGAATGAGATAGTATTTCCTAAGACAATGAATGGGGTTATTCTTTCTATTTCCCAATCATTCATTATTATTTTGCTGGGAATGGTGTCTTCTGGCCCTGAAAGCTGTAACTCTGGTCCTTTATGAAGGTACAAACATATTATACCTGGGAACGATTGGATGAAATGCTGGCAGCTGTCTGGATTGTTTTTCAGCTCCAAGGAAGTCATGACCCACGATGTGTGGCAATGGTCGAACTAGAAAGAGCCGGCCGGAGTGGCCGAGCGGTTCTAGGCGCTACAGTCTGGAACCGCGCGACCACTACGGTCGCAGGTTCGAATCCTGCCTCGGGCATGGATGTGTGTGACGTCCTTAGGTTAGTTAGGTTTAAGTAGTTCTAAGTTCTAGGGGACTGATGACCTCAGATGTTAAGTCCCATAGTGCTCAGAGCCATTTGAACCAACTAGACAGAGGCATATTTACCTAGAAACTGTAATCCTTTTCTCTCGTGGGAAATGAGGAAATTGCTGCCCCCAACGCCATGCCACTGGTAATGGAAATATTCTGTATACCGCCTATGGCAGTGCACTGTGGGTGCATCTTTTCAAAAGGAGAACCAATATGCACTGAGAAAAGACATCATGACAAGAATCGTTCTTACTTTTAAAATGTTTCCTCTTGATAAAAAATATTTAGAATTTTGTTATAATATTTTCAGTTTTTACAGCAGATGTGCAGAACTATAGACCTACATCTCTAACGTCGATCAGTTGTAGAATTTTCGAACACGTTTTATGTTCGAGTATAATGAATTTTCTGGAGACTAGAAATCTATCTTGTAGGAATCAACATGGGTTTCGAAAAAGACGATCGTGTGAAACCCAGCTCGCGCTATTCGTCCACGAGACTCAGAGGGTCATAGACACGGGTTCATAGGTAGACGCCGTGTTTCTCGACTTCCGCAAGGCGTTCGATACACTTCCCCACAGTTGCTTAATGAACAAAGTAAGAGCATATGGACTATCAGACCAATTGTGTGATTGGATTGAAGAGTTCCTAGATAACAGAACGCAGCATGTCATTCTCAATGGAGAGAAGTCTTCCGAAGTAAGAATGATTTCAGGTGTGCCGCAGGAGAGTGTTGTAGGACCGTTGATATTCACAATATACATAAATGACCTCATGGATAACATCGGTAGTTCACTGAGGCTTCTTGCGGTTGATTCTGTGGTATATCGAGAGGTTACAACAATGGAAAACTGTACCGAAATGCAGGAGGATCTGCAAAGAATTGACGCATGGTGCAGGGAATCGCAATTGAATGTCAATGTAGACAAGCGTAATGTGCTGCGAATATATAGAAAGAAAGATCCTTTATCATTTAGCTACAATATAGCAGGTCGCAACTGGAAGTAGTTAATTCCATAAATTATTTGGGAGTACGCATTAGGAGTGATTTAAAATGGAATGATCATATTAAGTTGATCGTCGTCAAAGCAGATGCCAGACTGAGATTCATTGGAAGAATCATAAGGAAATGCAATCCGAAAACAAAGGAAGTAGGTTACAGAACACTTGTTTGCCCACTGCTTGAATACTGCTCAGCAGTGTGGGATCCGTACCAGATGGGGTTGATAGAAGAGATAGAGAAGATCCAACGGAGAGCAGCGCGCTTCGTTACAGGATCATTTAGTAATCGCGAAAGCATTACGGAGATGATAGAAACTCCAGTGGAAGACGTTGCAGGAGAGACGCTCAGTAGCTCGGTACGGGCTTTTGTTGAAGTTTCGAGAACATACCTTCACCGAGGAGTCAAGCAGTATATTGCTCCCTCTTACGTATATCTCGCGAAGAGACCATGAGGATAAAATCAGAGAGATTAGAGCCCACACAGAGGCATACCGACAATCTTTCTTCCCACGAATAATACGAGACTGGAATAGAAGGGAGAACCGATAGAGGTACTCAAAGTACCCTCCGCCACACACCGTCAGGTGGCTTGCGGAGCATGGATGTAGATGTAGATGGAATGCAGAACTTAAAATGTCAAAAGTAGTAGGGACCCAGCACTAACTTACTGCTTTTCCCTCTATGAACTTTCAACGTAGGACTAAATCAGGAAACCTGAATTAAAATGGCAAGATGATTTCCTTTCATTTACGTCTATGAGAGCGTGGTGATTCTTTAAGAGCTAGCTCATTCCAGTGGTTGTGTTGTTCTGATCCAATCTCTTAAAATAACGGTTTTTCCCCCTCTACTACTATGAAATACTGCAAGTTACAATGTTAACGTTATTTTTGGATAAATACATGTACATGTGAGCATGTGTATCGACTCGCAGACATCTGAACACGTTCGCACTATTCCTTGGATTACACCAGATGCAGACTTCCACCTTCAGTCAACAAGTGTTTTTACCGCTATTTTATATGATATAGCTTCAGCAACGAGACATACTGGTGTTGGGCTTGTGTCTGTTCTGAGGTGCCATGACCGGTCTCATTTAAACTCTTCTTTTAGGAGAGTTAATTTAGAGGTGGAACGGCTGCTTGGATCAGGTATGGGGTCTCGTATCACTGTGGTTCTGTTGACTCCATAAGCAGGTGGGACTATACTAGGCATGGCCTTCATCTCAACAGGAAAGGGAAAGGAAAACTGTCTGGGCTAATAGCAAATAACTTAAGGGGGCACTGTCACAAGTGATAAAGTACCAGTGGTTACAAGTGACAGATAAGCAGTTTTTTAGGGTAGGGAGGGCAGAAACAAGATGTTCAGAGACGGGCTGAAAATGACATTCACATTGATAAAACAGGCAGCCAGAAAGCAAAGTTTAATGTACAAAATTCATGCAGACAGCCTCTGATTGAAACTAGAGACACTCAAAAATTGGTATGGAAATTAGGTTCATCCAGTTGTATTCAGCCAGTGCTCAAAGTCAGTTATCGTTATTGCATCAGAATATCCGAGGACTAAAGGGTAAGCTAAATGAGCTGCTTATTTGTGTTGAAGAATTAGAGTTGAGCAAACCAGTTGATATAATCTGTCTCTCCGAACATCATGTGGCCACTGGTATAGATATGTTAAATGTTACAGGATTCAAGTTAACTTCGTACTTCTGGAGAAAGGAGGAGATGCCACACCCACATTTGTCAGAAACTGTTTTAATTTCAACAATATTGATATTAATACATTTTGCTCAGAGCAGCACTTAGAAGCTTGTGCAACAAAAGTAGTATTTCATAATGATGATGATGATGAGGTAAACACTCTATAATAGTAGGTATATACAGATCACCTTTAGGAAATTTTAACCTCTTTATAAAAAAATCTGGAAGTTCTGCTGTCCCACCTCATGGTAAAAAACAAGGAAATAGTGGTTACTGGTGATTTTAATGGGGATTTATTGAAAATCTCTGTCAGTGAACAATTACTGCAATCACTAACACTATCTTCAATTTAGTTCCTATTGTGAACTTTGCTACTAGGATATGTAAATGATCTGAGACTGCTATTGATAATACTTTTGTAGACAAATCTAGGGAAAAACTCATATCATGAAACCAATAGTAAATGGGCTATCTGATCATGACATGCGGCATCTTATGTTAAATGCTGAAACTTGTCAGGATAAAAATCTATTAAATCTGAGTACAGGAGGGTAATAAATAAGTCAAAAATTGAGAAATTCGGGAAATTGCTCAAAGACATAAACTGGATTGATGTTTACAATATTTCTGGCTCAAATGGAAAATACAAAGCATTCATTAATAAAGTTACCTCACTTTTGAAAATTGCTTTCCCGTAAAGGTACCTCAAACCACATAGAAGTCAAAAAATAAACTGTGGATTACACAAGGAATAAAGATACCACATGGGACAAAAAGGAGACTGTATCTACTATCTAGGAACAGCTCTGATGTTAGAATTTTAATGTATTACAAAGAATACAGCAGAATGTTGAATCAAGTAATCCAGAAATTAAAGCAGCTTTATTATGAGAAAATGATAATTACATCAGGCAACAAAATAAAAACTACATGGGATATAGTGAAGACAGAAACAGGTGGGGCCAAAAAGGAAGACGAACAAATAGCTCTAAAAATAAATGAGACTTTGGTAACAACTACATGTAGTGTTGCAAACCTTTTAAACAAGTACTTCATTTCTGTTGCTGACAGCTTGGGGTTATCAGGTTCAGTGAATAGTGCAATGGAATATCTGAGACCAGTCTTTAAAAATAACTTCAGTAAAATGGAAATGACGCTCACATCTCCCAAAGAAGTAGCAATCATCATAAAATCCTTAAAATCTAATCATATCAACAAAGGTAATCAAAAATCTTAAGTTATTTGTGCTATCAATCTCTTATCAGCGGAACATTTCCAGACTGGCTAAAGTATGCTGAAGTTAAGCCTCTTTGCAAGAAGGGGGATAAAGAGATACCATCAAACTATCGACCAGTTTCACGTTTGCCGGCTTTTACAAAAATATTTGGAAAGATTGTGTTCTAGAATCTCCTTAAGCATCTGACTGCAAATAATGTATTGTCCAAGTCACAGTTTGGATTTCTTAAGGGTTCTGATATATAGAAAGCTATTTACACTTACAGTGAGAATGTACTTAATTCATTAGATAGTAAATTAGAGGCTATTGGCATTTTCTCTGGTCTGCCAAAAGTCTTTCACTGTGTGAACCACAGCATTCTCTTAAGTAAATTAGAATATTATGCTGCAAAATGGTTTGAGTCCTATCTATCTGACATGAAATAAAGGGTGTTGTTGCCAAATACCTGTGCAGTAACGAGTCAGTTTTCATCTGACTGGGAATTAATTGCATGTGTTGTTCCTCAAGGTTCCATCTTGGATCCATTGCTTTTTCTTATGTGCATTAATGATCTCTCATCTGTTACTTTGCAAGATGCTAAGTTTGTTTTGTTTGCAGATGATACAAACATTGCAATAAGTAGCAAGTCAAGTACAGATTTGGAAATAGCTGCTAATCAAATTTTTACTGAGATTCATAAATGTTTTAAAGCTAATTCACTGTCATTAAACTTTGAGAAGACCCACTATATGAAGTTCAGAACCTGTAAGAGATTTCCTTCCAGCATGCATATAACATATGAAGACATGCAGATCGAAGGGGTTGACAGTGTTAAATTTCTGAGATTACAACTTGATAATAAATTCAGTGGGAAGGGCATACCACAGAATTGATTAAGTGCCTAAACAAGTATGTATTTTCCATGAGAATGATGTCAGATGTAGGAGATATAAATATAAAAAAATTTGCTTACTTTCATTGTATTATCTCATATGGGATCATATTCTGGGGCAATTCATCAAACTGAGCAAAAGTTTTTAGGGTGCAGAAGTGTGTGATAAGAATCATTTGTGGTGTAAATTCAAGAACATCATATAGAAATCTGTTCAAGGAACTTTGTATTCCAACCACTGCTTCTCAATATGTTTATTCCTTAATTAAATTTGTTGTAAGTAATACACCTCTATTTCTAACCAATAGCTCAATACATAGTATCAATACTAGGAGTAAGAACAATCTACATTAAAACCTAAAATTACTTACCTTGATCCAAAAAAGGGTCGAATATTCAGGAACACACATTTTCAATAAATTGCCAGCAACCATTAAAAACTTGGTTTCAGATAAAGCACGGTTTAAACAGAGTTTGAAAGAATTTTTTATAGGCAACTCCTTCTACTCCATAAATGAAAATCTTAAGAGTCTGTTGAGCCGATTTAAGTAAAAATATCTGTAGATTTCAGTTTTGACAGCACTTGATCACAACAGTCAAGATTAGGTATTTTATGTATGATAAATTCATTAATAGTGCATAACAGTGTTTCATTCTGTGAGCGTATTAGTTCTGTAAATTTTAGCTGTTCCAGTTTACCGCATTTTATTCACGTATTTCGACAATCTCCTGACAAATGTCCAGCATATCAAGTGTTATATTCAAATGTTTTATGTTTTTATGTTATACATTCTGACATGTTCCACATTCACGAGAATCATCTCATTTTTTGTGTCTATGGAACGAAAACTGAATCTAATCTAATCTAACTGGGATGTAATGATATATCCCAATTTCCTGATCAGTCAAATAACTATGCCAGAAGTTCGAAACACACTTCGACTCTCCCAATATCATTTCGAAATGATGGAACATTTTCCGTTTAGTCAACAACTACACCACTGCATGTGCACTCCGTTTCTTTACACCAGAACTTCACACTGGATAATCTGTATCGGTTTACTTTCCAGTAAGCCCTGTCCCTACTCCCAGCCTTTTAAAGAATCAAACTCCCATGTACAGAAGAGTTTCAAACATTTTATTACTTTACCAGTAAGTTAGTGTGTAACAAATTTGATATTATGTATGTCAAACCCGTTTTAAGAAAAACATCTCAGTGTTTATGACGTCGTGTCTCCTCAACTGTGTGTCGTGAAGTGATATAATTTTGCAGGCACTTTCAGTGGTATATGAGGATACTGACTGCAAAATGTGTTGCGAATAGAGTAAGTGCTACAGAAGTAATAAACTAAAACGTTGTGCTGGAGGCTGAAATTTTACTGCATGAGCAGCGAAATTGTAAGCTATAACTTTTTCCTGTTATTATTTTGTGCGAGCATCACCAAGAAAAGGCCTTGAAACGGTTTGAAATTACGTGTAAAATTTGTTGGAAGTCGCTAAGTGCTCTCATTCTCAAATACTGGATGAGTGTAATCTGGGTAATTTGTGCGCCATGAGCTACCCTGCTCAAACCATATACACAGTTCTGACTAATACTTTACTAACCGCTGTTGAAAATTGAACATAAGATTATACCTCTTAATAAAGCTATTGTGGCAGCACTTAAATTTTTTAAATTCAGTCAACTTACAAAATAGTAAAAATCAAATTTTTGTTGCACATGGAGGCTGTTAGATAGGCAACCTGCAACTAGAATTCGGTGACGGGGTGACCGTTTTAGCCGCTTCTTGAATCTTCCGCCAATAGTGTCTATCACAATTTTTATGACAATTTATTCATAAAAATGTTGAATTTAGCTTTCAGCACGTTCTAAATCTGCAGTACTCGTATGACATTGTTGATTTCTTTTACGAGGGAAGATCAGGGTGTAACGCAGTATAATTTTATTACCAAAAAGTTTAGGTGGATCCACACTGTAGCACAAACGAGTGTGAATTTCAGATGGGTGCGTATGTGAAGCCTGCGCAATTGTTAATATCTCCGATGATGTAGTGTTATTAAATGGGACCTTGCCTAAGACAAACGAAAGACAAACAAAAATGAATATAGTACCTCTGTGGAATCTTGACACGTAAAGAACGAATGCACCCTCACGGCCTGTGTTCAAAATGACCACAACAGCGTCAGTACAAGCTGGTAGTTTACTGTGCAACGACTGCTGCAGACGTTTTGGTATTTCAGCAGAAACTGCAGCGCAGGCAGCAGTAGTAGGCCGTTTCGTATCATCTGTAATTGTTTGAAAGAGTTGACGTCTATTGGGATATCTTTCGGGGTACACAGTACACGAATGAACGGCATGTTTCCTTTATTCACCATAATCCATGAGCATGTCCGTTTTTCTTTTTTTCGCACTGGGAAATATGATCTTCTAAGCACGTCTTAATACATCCACAATCCCACAGTGACAGAACCGTCGCAATGCAATTAGTGTATGCTCAACACAATGTAAACAAACATAACTGCGTCGTCTAGCATCTAAGCAATAGGATGGAAGAAACAGCTGTTGGTGTTTACAATGTTCACAGTACGATAGCTCGCAAACTACTCGCACTAGCTCCCTGCAACAAACACCATTCTCATTTACGCTACTTTTAGGATTTCTCTGCCAAGAGGCATTGTCCCATTTAAAATATATATAACTGTTGTAAAAAACTGCACTTTCGTGAACGTTTTTGAACTGGCTGTAAAAACGCGTCCTTGCCCAAAATTCAGTTTTGCGAAAACAGCGTATCGATAGTGTTTACCATGTCTGAAATGCTTGCGGTGCAAGTGTTTGGTGGCTCGCCCTGCATATTACGTATATATCAATACATAATTAAAAATATATGGTGTTTTTCCGTCCGAATTAGAGTATCGTGTGAAAATTAGAAGTAAATCGGCCAAGGACTTTTCGAGATTTTTGGTAACAACGTTAAGCAACGTCTTGTCTTTATACAGTAGTATAATGCAGTGTCAGCTACGGTTTTCGTAAATGGAACTGAATGCTGACTTCTAGCCTGTAAAATGGCGCTGAGGAAAGCTATTTCGAATGCGATTACTTACCCATGTTTAAGTGGACAGCTGCTGTGGAAACAACTACACAACCTACAGACGTGATACGACGACACAACCTGAAACGACAGTCCCCTTGGCGATGATTACGCCGCAATAGCCGAGTCCAGCCGCCTTTACCTCTCAATCTGAACACGTTTCTCCGACATTTTTGCGAAAAGTTTCAACGTCGAAATTAATAAATATCGTATCACTGTACTGGTCTGTTCTAGAGCTTTCGATTGTCGTTAAAAAGTATATTGTCACGTTAAAAAAAATCACGTTTTCTTCAATAACTCGGTTGATACAAGAATTAACAACTAAATTATGCGTCTCTGTGGATACTATGGTTTGCCGAAAACCACGTTTCGGCTTCCTCAATCGTTCAGAGAGGCTATATAATTCGTTGAATCAGTTTCCTGATGCTGAAAGACAGCTACAGTGTTTCGGCGATACTCCCAATGCCAATAAAAGTAATGATTTATTCGGCAGGAAACCGATTGAGCTTATAAACTCGAATTTGAAACGACGAAAAACTTTTTCATAATATCATTTCCTTTTGAAACTAAGAAGAGGGAAGTAATGGTAGTCTTTCAGATTGTAACGCAGATCTTTTTAGGGAGTTTTGTACAGCTTCAGATTACAAAAGTTATCTGACATGGAACCGTTAACCAGTCTCTTAGTGTAAGGCAGATCCTAAGCTCCATTCAAAATAACGAGTATGTACATGAATAATACTATATGACCCCAATTAGAAGTTCGTTATATCCACAATTACCATCAAGGCGCACCGGGATGACCCCACAGTCAGCGAGGCATTAACCCGTGGGCTCATTTTACTTTCTGGATGAGAAGTGTAACTCAAAAATTTATGAAATTCAAAGTTGCAATTTTGTGATTTAGCTGCATGTCTTTTTGTCTCCTATTCCAGCTAGTGTTTCCGCTGCAGAGATGAGTTAGTTTGATAACGTTTCCCAAATACCACGCCAGATACGCTAAACTACCTTCGTCAACGCACGGGCCTCACGTTTGACTTGCAGAGAAGGTGTCCGCCATTAGGAAATGTTCGGGCGTATTATGTAGCACCCACAGCTCGGCAGGCAGATTTCGTTTCGAAAGTGAGGAAGGAAAGGTCAAGGCCGATTTCACATTGTCTAAGAAAGAAACTCAAAAGTAATAAATCACTTTCTCCGGACCTTGCTGATCAATCAACCATTCAAAGGCGGATGATAAAGTTTGTAGCATTCGGGTGCTCTGAACTGTGGCGCATCTGCGCAAAGAATTTTTCTTTCCTCTGGAAATATACGTGGTTCCCCATTAAACGTTGTTGTAATGAAGTGTAGCGAATACTATTTGCTTTTAGAGATAAATGGCGATGTCTATAACATATATGAGTATCACAATAACTTATTAAACTGGCCTAAACTAAAGTGGTGTAACAATTCACTTCTTAAAAAGATAAAAAAAGGTCTCAGTATAGGAATTCAGGGATATAAAATCTTACATTTCAATTTACACAGAAACGGCATTCCACTCGTATAACTTAAGCCAAGTCCGTTTCTCCGACCAGCTCGTGTTTCAGGAACTACTAACTTCCTGTTTAAACAAAATTGCACCCGAATGATGAAGCCTTTGGGATCTGGTCTGATGTAGGGAAACATGTAAATCTGGGCACCACTCCCTAAGCGGTTATAGCAGATTCTGCAGAGTAGCGGCCAGGAATTGTGAACGGTGACACTTGTTGATAGAAGAGGACAATAAACGCCTGGAACCTTTCCTTGAAGTAGCGTAGATGAAGCACCGGGTATTGTGCGGACTGGCGTTCGTTCTGGATAGCAAACGTTTGGCAGGTATGTGAAATCGTTTTATTTTGGTTACTTTAAAATAATTTTACAATGATCTGCGGGAAGCAGAATCCTAAGCAACTTTCAGAAGCGTGTCTTGAGTCATGACCTCCGTTATTTACATGTGATTGACGCCGTCTTGCTTAGGTGGGAATGATGCAAATATGTGCCCCCATTTAAAAATTTAACTCCTTCCGAACTGGCCACGGAAGGCCCAATGATACAGACCGGCCGCCGTGTCATCCTCAGCCCACAGGCGTCCCCGGATACGGATATGAAGGTGCATGTGGTCAGCACACCGCTCTCCCGGCCGAATGTCAGTTTACGAGACCGGAGTCACTACTTCTCAATCAAGTAGCTCCTCAATTTGCCTCACAAGGGCTGAGTGCACCTCGCTTGCCAGCAGCGGTTGGCAGACCGGATGGTCACCCATCCGAGTGCTAGCCCACCCCGACAGCGCTTAACTTCGGTGATCTGACGGGAACCGGTGTTACCACTGCGACAAGGCCGTTGACGCCCCCACATAAAGGTGACGGTAATTATTCCTTCTTTCCTCTTAAACAACATATAACATCTTGATAATTTTTATGGCAAACGTCTACTCGGATTTCGATTAATTTGATAACCGTAACTAACATAGTAATAAATGTATCTAAATCTTGTGTTTCAGATTCTACTAATAATGATTTTTTTCTGGTTGTTGCAGAATGCCGAGAATGAAGAAACGTTAGGAATGCAATAACCAGAAGAATCAATGGGATAAACCTCTGCTGCTATGTACTACAGCAGCTGTGAAAGCCAAACGGGCTTACATGTAAGGTGCTGCAAGAACGTTCGGAGTACAACGTAAGAATTGAGAAATTTCTTAAACTCGATAAAACCCCGAAGCAAGTGGTTCAAGTGGCAAGTCTTGAAACAAAACATTTTTTAAATGTAAAGCTCGATTAGCTATTAGTTTCTTACCCCTTGTGTGTGACGGAGCAGAAAATTCTTTGGTTGTACTTTGTCATACCTGAGAATGACACATTTACTTGCCCAGAGAAATAGCTCGACAACCCGTTTCAAGGGAGGAGAAGCAGGAAGAGCTCGAGCTGATCTTTTTCTTCGGAGATACAAGGATCAGCTGTCAATTTGCAATCCTTGTCGAGCATTATATGCTAGAGCCTTGGGTTTCTTTGTTCTACTGGCAGACGCTTTCAACAAACACTCATATCCAGCAGACCGAGTGTACAACATGGATGAGATAGGCTTGCCTATTGTCCAGAGCATAATTCCTAAAGTGACAGGGATGAAAGGGGAGCAAATAAACTGCAGCCGTAACGTCCGCAGAGAGAGGAGCTACAATCACAGTTATAGCATGAATGGGAAGGTAGGGTCTTTATGTCCCGCCAGTGGTAATTCTTCCCAGAACCAGCAATATCCAAGCTCTGATGAGAGAATACCCTGCTTGTGCAGTTGATAGAGTCCGTCGTTCAGGAAGGGTTCAAAACAATTTTTTCATCGAATGATTCGTTCATTTAATTGAGAAGACATGCCCTAAGGCTGTTTCCTCAACTTGGGTGGTCATTGTAGCCAAAATCGTAATCGAGATGTCACTTACTTGGCCAGAATATACCACGTGACTATCATCTCACTTCCTCCTCATTGCACCCACGAACTGCAGCCTCTAGATAAGACGTTCATGGAGCCTCTGAAAACGTACTACAGCGATGCAGTGAGAGTATGGTTGCATCAGAATGGATGTCCTCTCACATTCTTCGTCTTTGCAGAGGTTTTCGGCCAAGTCCATCTTCGTGCCCAAACGGCCGAGGAAACATAAACGGGTTCGAACAAAACGTGTTATATTCTATGAACCTCTACCTCTTCACCAACTCTGCCTTTATAGCAGTTTAATTGCTTGCAAGAAAAACTTGTTCTGCAGTAGAAAACAATGTTTATGAATCTTATGCTCTACTATACGCTTTTCCTGGACCATCGACATCATCTGATTTTGCTTCAACTTATCCTAATATACAAGGACATCAGGCTCTAGCTATGCCAATTGATGAGGTTGCTGAAACACTGCAAATGTTCTCCGAGGATATAAAATGTAGTCTCTTGTCTCCAACATTAAAAAGATAACCTCCACTATGGGGCACAAAGCAGCAAACACCAGCCTCATCACTGGAACTCCATATAAAAATCAGTTGATCAAGTCACTTGTCAAATGTGACATCAAGAAGAGGTCGTTTAGTTGTCCCGGGAAAGGCCAGCCAGGGAGCAGAGGTGGGCGAACCGAAGACTTCCAAAAAAAGAAAAATTCATCTTACGAACTCAGCAGATTCCTGTGAAACTGCTCTTGTGGACGGCGATGAATGACCTGGATATTATTAACGGGTACACATCAGACTCGTGTAATGCATCTTGTATCTTTTCTCGTGAAAGGTTCTCTCAAGGCACTCGGGAAAAGTGTGGGTTAAATGACTGCGTTATGTGCCAAATGTGGAAACACTTAGACTGCGCTGAGGCTGAAAGGGCTACTAGCGATTTCTGTAAACAGTTTTTGGTTTGATGTTCATTTAAGAAAGATTTGAATAAATTTTCATTAAATAATACAAAACTCTGGGCTAGTCTACAAAGAGCAACTTGTGCATTTCAGGAAAATATGCAAGTTTCTATTTGTAGTCTTTATCTACCGTTTGGTATTGTTTTACGCAGTTCTATTAAAATATTATAAACATATTTTTGATCTTTTTTTGAGGAGAGGAGAGCAAATTTATATCCCGTTTTTAGTGCTTTAACACAAATTTTTCTTTTAGATATGCTTTTCGTGAAATTCATTTTGAATAAAATAACGTTTGGTCCCCTATAATTTTTTTACAGTTGTTAATGATGGTAAAAAATATAAGATGTTTCCAAAAGAAATTACTGCACCTTTCAGTCAAAAACAAAAGACGGTGCCTGTATATACACTTTCTCCTCTATTACTACAGCGCTTGCCACCGAAATAGGAAGTGAAAAGTTAGAAGCGGGAGGCTTTGCATGAAAGACGTAGAGAAACATAACATGGGTCAGTCCAAGCAAGACAGTGTGAAGATGAAGATCCCAATCGATAGACAGGGCTCTCAGAGACCGATTACAGTAAGGAATTTATGTCTGTATTATTCATATGCCGCAAAATATGCAGTATACACCTTCTCTACAGTCCCTTCATGATGTCACAATTTTCTTTTTCAGCAGTTAGATAATAGTTATTGATAAAGGTGCCAGAATTTTCCAGCTGTTAACTGAATAAACTTTCATTAGTTAGAGAGGGAAAAAACAATTACAGTAAACACTCAGCAGTATCTGTAACTGATATATGGAATAGTAAAAGAAAACATCCTTGAATTATCTGGATGGATCACATTTTTCTTCCCTTTTTGTGTAAGAAATAAAATAAGTGGAGCCCACAATACGAAAGCTGAATTGCTATCTGTGCCATGCGCAGACTACATACTATCGTAAGAACAAATCAAGAACACGTTTCAACGTTCTGTAGACAATGATACCATTAGAGTCGAAAATGCTATAAGAATAAGTGGATCAGTTAATTTGATGATGGAGATGTGTGCCGTTTGCTTCACCTTAGCACTTCAATACCGATGTTGTCGCTGCGAATGCTGGTGTTGAAGAAATTTTCATCATCTACAATTGTGTATCACGGGACTGTGCGTCAGCAGCCAGAGTTAAGTTCCAGCGCTCTTCGCAGTGTCTCATTGACTGAGGAAAATTACCCAGAGCGAAACAAATAAGGGAAGCTTTTCCGACTTAAGCGACTGAACTCCTACACGGCTTCTCAGCCACTAACAATGATCAACTTTGTCTACTGCTCCCGCTAGAAGAAATGATAGCAGTTGTGTACCGTCAATGACAGTTGGAATTGTCAGCGATTGCTTGCATTTATCAGTGGGATCTGTTTGTGACGTCTAGCTTTTGTTTGCTTAGGATATTTCTGTCTTTTGGCCCGAGTAATAAAGCGTAGATGTCAAAAGAATGGAGCAAAATTCCGTCGATTGTTATCATGCAAAGGTGACGTCCGCGAACAGAGCGAGTTTCTACTGATGGGTCTGACAGAAATCAAAGAAGTGATATCTTATTGTTCTTAAATAGTTTTTTTTTTTCAGACGGAATTTAGTTTAAAAAACTTGTGCACGACACCAGAATGTGAAGCATAGAATACCTTTTTTGGCCGGCGTTAATGTACTTAGTCGAACATTATTTCTTACTGTCCTACGAGTACGGTGACCGAAATCACCAGGAGGCACAATAATTCATTAAATGCATGAGCAGTGCATCAGTCACCTCTTCTTTCTTTCACTGGAAAGTCTCTCTTTGCTTCACGCAGCCTTTTTGTCCCGCAAATCGTGTTAAGTGATTTACTGCTCTTGCGGGCCTTCGGACAAGTTATTTTTATTTCCCGTCACCTTTCCTTGAGCACCGTCTCATATTTATTATTTATTGGTCAATGTTCCACTGTCTAGTCAATCAACAATACCGATAATAGCGAAAATCTTCTTTTATGCTGTATTTAATTAAAAAAGAAAATAGACTCATAACGTGTGAGCTCAAAATTATGAAAATTTCACCAATGACTTCACAATTTTGTTGACACATCGTGAGGGAGAAAAAAGAAATCGACAAATTTTGAAACTTCACGATAATGTGGAAGATTGTTCGTGAGTAGCAATGTAAATGAGTGAAACTTCGGCTGTTTCTTTTCAATTCAACAAGAAAAACTTATATTCACTCATAATGTTTCAGACAGAGAGACACAGGATTTATTCTTCGATCCGCCGGGTGTACAGTAATACAGCTTCACAATTGTTATGTTGCCATATTATGGAAATATAAGCTTTTTTAAAAAAGAATGGGGGAAACAAGCCTCACTGACCTGTTTAAGCGATCTCCATGTCCGAATAAATCACGTGAAGAGTTCAGTGAAACTGCAGAAATCTACATCAGGATGTCTGTACGAGCATTTATAACATGAATACTTGTTTTTCCATGTTAACCACAGCGTTAGACAGTCTCTATGGTCACGTTCAGAGTCAACACTGACAAGTGACTGGTGAAACTATCGACGCCAACATTCAATCGTATTAGATAAACTCGGCAATAAATACCAGTTATATTTCTGGAGCTCTCACGGTGTAATGTGGGACGATTTAGAATTGCAATATTGCTTTCTAATTTCGACAGTCGCCTTGATAGCCGTACGCGATGAGGCGCCTTCCGGCACTTGAAGAGGCTAGCCTCACCCAGGTCGTAGCTCTCCGCTTTGTGGATTAACGTCGACTCAAGCGCCGCCCAACCTAGATGTGGATTTTAGGTGGTTTTCCACATCCCATTATGTGAATACTCGGCTGGGACTCGCGTCTCTCCTTTGATACATGTTACACAAACATGTAGAAAACATGAAATGAATTCGTAATTGCGAATAAGGTCAACCATCAGCTATAGAAAGGGATGACGACAATGACAATTTGTGCCAGATCGGGCAAGCGACTTTCAAGTGCAACATCTGCCCTTTACAGGAATAAGCATAATGACGTACAAGTAGAGGTCTTGCTGCATGGTTGACGACATATGGGAGGTTGGGTCTGGCCGTGAGTCATGAATGGATAGCCATAAGGTGGACATACTTGTATCATAATCAGAATAACACAGGCACAGCAATATAGCATTTAGAAGACGTTCTCACCCTTACAGAAATGATTAACTCTAGATGCAGACAGATGGGGTAGACAAATTCCGTCCTGGGAGGTGTATAAGAGACTGATGACCTTAGGTATTTAGTCTCTTCATACCATTAATCAGCAGCGGCTGTTTCAAGAGGAGTTTTATTGTTTCCACAGTAGTTTACAGTTGTTAAGAGAAATTTTTAATGTCTACCAAGAATACTGTTTTATGAGAAAACGTTCATCATTTCTTTAAACTTAATTATTCTTTCGAAACTGACCATGAGTGAGAAATGTGGGAGCTGTTATAGATTAGTAAGTAGAGGGATTTGTTGCCAATCTTGTAGGAAATATTTGCACTGAGGGGGGGGGGGGATGCAGTGGGGAGACTGTTGGGAGAACAGAAGAGGCTCTCTCCTGGAATTGCAGAGTATGCAGTAGGAACATTTTGATTGGGGAACAGGAAAGGAAAATCTGTGCCCTCCAGGCACAGTTGGAGGAAGCAGGGAAGGAACTCATAAGGATCAAGGGAGACAGGGGGGAGGAGGGTGGTTGGGAACTGGCAGCTGCTAGGAGGATAGGAAGAAAGAGAATGCGATCTGACAGCTTTATCATCAACACCAAAAACAGGTATCTACCACTGCCAGAGTTGAGAAGAGCCTCAGGTAGAACGAGGAACAGGAAATCTGCAGCACACTTTAACTGAGGCCAAGAAGCCTACGAATGTACAAAGTGTTAGGAAGAAGAGAGTGCTGCTACTAGGTAGTAGCCATCAGCGAGGTGTAGGCCCTCAGTTACAGGAAAGTTTAGGGGCAGCTTACCAGGCCACCAGTATCTTCGAGCCAAATGCAGGGTTAAGTCATGTGATAGAGGACCTAGCGTCTTTATATAAGGACTTCACAAAAGAGGACCATGTAGTGATAGTGGGTGGGGTGGGAAACATTTTGGACATGGATGGGACATATGGCATAGGTGGTTACCTGGACAACATAGCTTCCCTGACTCGTGGCACCAACGTACACTTTGTTGAGATGCTCCAGCTTCATGATCGACCACACCTTGATGGAGCTGTCAGGTGAATAAATGTGGGGTTAGGGATGGCTCTGCGGACAGCCAACTTTGATCATGTTTCTCTGGTGCTCATGAGGACTTTTAAGAGATGGGGTTTCACTAGGCATGGCCTACACCTAAGCAGGACTAGGAAGGGAAGATTGGTACAGCTGATTCAAGAAAGTAGTGGGGGTTGGATCTCGGGCCACACATGGTCAAATACCTGTTGTCATAGGTAGGAAAAGTAGGTCTTTTTTAGGATAAACCCAGACAATAGGTTCCCCTGCCTAAAGAGTATCTCCAGCAGTTTAAAAAATACTGAAATAATCAGTCACAAGACAGATTTTAACACTTCAAATATCACACATACCAGATGTCACAAAGAAAAATAAACCATTGGAAAGAGTAATGTGCAGCATTTCACAGACTTAAGAATCCTCCATCAAAACATGCAATCAATAAAAAATAAAATACAACTACTAGAAGTTGAGCTCCAATCTGCGAACCGCACAGTAGTTTGTATTACTGAGCAATGGTGTAGAGACACAGAAATCCAACATGTAATATTAACATTGTATGAAAGGGCAAAATCTCACTACAGAACTACTTCATTTATATCAGAAAAGGAACACAGTTCAAATCAAGACATGACCTCAGTATAGTAAGTAAAGACAAGTACTTTGAAATATCAGCTATTGAATATCACCAAGAAAGTGATCATTTTGTGTGTGTATAGATCTCCCAGTAGTAGTGTGGACACTTTTTTCAATACGTTAACAGAAGTTCTAGATAAAGTCTCAAGTACAAAGATCAACATAATTCTGTGTGGGGATATTAACATCAACACTAATATCATAAATGAATCCAGCAGCACCTTCATCACATCCTTCAAAGTTTTATCATGTCCCTATTGGTCAATATTGCAACAAGGGTTACTACAATGACTGCATCAGTAATTGACCATTGGCCACAAATATGGACAGGGAAAAATGTGATGTAGCTGTAAAAAATCTCGGACTCTCAGACTGTCTCTGCCAAATAACACCAGTAAAATCAGGCATCGAATCATTCCCTAAACTACAAGCTGACAAATGACACCTATCAGAAATCAAAATAAAAGATTTTTCAAAAGAACTAGAAAAAGAAAGCTGGAATGTAGTGTATAAGGAAATCAATGTGAATATGAAATTCTCTAAATTCTCCACATTGTTTAAATTGAACTTTGAAAAGGCATTTCCAAAAGTATGCATGTCTGTATCAAAATCTCACAAAAACAGATGGATAACAGCAGGTATTAAGAAGTCCTCTCAAATACTTAAATACCTCAGTTCCATGAAAAAGATTCACAATGATCCAGAATTCTTAAATTTCTATCATAGATACAAAAAATCTATAGGAAGGTGCTGATTGGTACAAAAAAGTCATTTAATGACAAAATAATATATAATGCAGAGAATAAAAGCAAAGCAGTTTGGGATGTTATAAAAAAGGAAATGGGGAGAGGCAAACTAACACAGAATAACATACTGCTAAGTGATGGGGATAAGGTAATACATGATCCACAACATTTAACAAACTATGTAAACGCGGATTTTTCAAATATTACAAAGAGGTTATAGCAAAAATTCTCCCAAACAGATATAACACCTGTAAATGATGTTGCACTAAATGTCATGATGTTACTTCCAACCACAGAGAATGAAGTCAATAAAACTGTTCAAAAACTAAAAAATAAAAAGTCAGTAGGCTTAAATGAAGTACCAATGTGTGTACTGAAACAATGCATAGGGATTACATAAGGCCCTTTAACAAATATAATGAATGAATCCCTCACATCAGGGACATTTCCAGAGTAGTTAAAACAGGCATGAGCTGTGTCTTTGCTTAAGAAAGGTAATGCAGAAGCCGTAGAAAATTACTGGCCCATTTCCCTGCTGTCAGCGTTCTCAAAAAAAAAAAAAAAAAAAAAATAGAAGCAATTATGAAAGACAGATTAATGAATTACCTGAATAAATACAATCTTTTAAGCAAACCACAGTCTGGTTTCCGAAGTGGCAGAATTCACAAAAGTTGTACTTGATGCTCTTGATAAAGATGAGTGTGTCACAGCTATATTTTTGGATCTTTCTAAGGCATTTGATACAGTCGACCACAAAATTCTATTAAATAAATTAGAAACATTAGGAATAAGAGGGTTAGCTAATGACTGGTTTCGATCATACCTAGCAGATAGTGTACAAAAGGTAGAGATAACACATACTTCAAATAGATCTAAACATTTAGTAAAACACTTATCAGAACCAAAATACATTGATATAGGGGTTGCGTAAGGTAGCATGTTAGGACCAATCCTATTTCTGATATACATCAATGATTTTCCCAGTATTGTTACTCATGGTGAAAAAATTCTCTTCACTGATGACAGCAATATTATAGTCACTGAGAAAACAAGAGAACTCCTTGCCGAGAAAACAAATGAAACTCTAAAGGATGTTTATGATTCATCAATAAGCAATAAAGTGACATTGAACATGAAGAAAACAAATGCCATGAATTTCAGTTTGAAGAGGAAAAATTACAATGTTAAATTAAATCTAGATGGTACCTCTATAGACTGTCTACCAAATGCAAAATTTCTAGGAATGATGATTGATTCTCAGTTGAAGTGATGTGAACACACACTGGTACTTGCAAACGGAATGTCATCAGCATGTTATGCCTTTAGAATCCTATCATCAGTGTGTAACATGCAGGGTCTTTTAGTTACATATTATTCATATATACACTCAGTTTGTCATCAGCATGCTATGTCCTTAGAATCCTATCATCAGTGTGTAACATGCAGTGTCTCTTCATCTAAATCTACATGACTACTCTGCAATTCACGTTTAATTGCTTGGCAGAGGGTTCATCGAACCACAATCATACTATCTCTCTACCATTCCACTCCCGAACAGCGGCGAATTCCAACGGATTTCTTTTGGAACTCATGTGGATCACCTCACACTTTTCGTTAATTAGCGTCAACTGCCACTTGCCACACCATACAGCAATCTTTTCTAAATCGCTTTGCAACTGATACTGGTCTTCGGATGACCTTACTAGACGGTAAATTACAGCATCATCTGCGAACAACCTAAGAGAACTGCTCAGATTGTCACCCAGGTCATTTATATAGATCAGGAACAGCAGGGGTCCCAGGACTTCCCTGGGGAACACCTGATATCACTTCAGTTTTACCCTATGATTTGCCGTCTATTACTACGAACTGCGACTTTCCTGACAGGAAATCACGAATCCAGTCGCACTACTGAGACGATACCCCATAGGCCCACAGCTTGATTAGAAGTCGCTTGTGAGGAACGGTGTCAAAAGCTTTCCGGAAATCCAAAAATACGGAATCAACCTGAGATTCCCTGTCGATAGCGGCCATTACTTCGTGCGAATAAAGAGCTAGCTGCGTTGCACAAGAACGATGTCTTCTGAAACCATGCTGATTACGTATCAATAGACCGTTCCCTTCGAGTTGATTCATAATGTTTGAATACAGTATATGCTCCAAAACCCTACTGCAAACCGACGTCAATGATATAGGTCTGTAGTTCGATGGATTACTCCTACTACCCTTCTTAAACACTGGTGCGACCTGCGCAGTTTTCCAATCTGTAGGTATAGATCTATCGGTGAGCGAGCGGTTGTATATGATTGCTAAGTAGGGAGCTATTGTATCAGCGTAATCTGAAAGGAACCTATTCGGTATACAATCTGGACCTGAAGACTTGCACGTATCATCTACTTCTAAGAAACTCATGCTAGCAGCTGTTCGTGTTTCAAATTCTGGAATATTCCATTCGTCTTCCCTGGTGAAGGAATTTCGGAAAACTACGTTCAATAACTCCGCTTTAGCGGCACAGTCGTCGGTAACAGTACCATCGGCACTGCGCAGCGAAGGTATTGACTGCGTCTTGCCGCTTGTGTACTTTACATACGACCAGAATTTCTTCGGATTTCCTACCAAATTTCGAGACAATGTTTCGTTGTGGAACCTATGAAAGGCATCTCGCATTGAAGTTCGTGCCAAATTTCGCGTGTCTGTAAATTTTAACCAATCTTCGGGATTTCGCGTTCTTCTGAGCTTCGCATGCTTTTTCCGTTGCCTCTGCAACAGCGTTCGGACCTGTTTTGTGTACCACGGGGGATTAGTTCCATCTCTTACCAATTTATGAGGTATGATTCTCTCAATTGCTGTTGCTACTATATCGTTGAATTTGAGCCACATCTCGTCTACATTTGCATAGTCAGTTTGGAAGGAATGGAGATTGTCTCTTAGGAAGGCTTCTAGTGACACTTTACCCGCTTTTTTAAATAAAATTATTTTGCGTTTGTTTCTGGTGGATTTGGAAGAAACGGTATTGAGCACAGCTACAACGACCTTGTGATCTCTAATCCCTGTATCAGTCACGATGCTCTCTATTAGCTCTGGATTGTTTGTGGCTAAGAGGTCAAGTGTGTTTACGCAACCATTTACAATTCGCGTGGGTTCGTGGACTAACTGCTCGAAATAATTTTCGGAGAAAGCATTTAGGACAATTTCGGAAGATGTTTTCTGCCTACCGCCGGTTTTGAACAAGTATTTTTGCCAACATATCGAGGGAAGGTTGAAGTCCCCACCAACTATAACCGTATGAGTGGGGTATTTATTTGTTACGAGACTCAAATTTTCTCTGAACTGTTCAGCAACCATCATCGGAGTCTGGGGGTAGGTGGAAGGACCCAATTATTAACTTAGTTCGGCTGTTAGGTATAACCTCCACCCATACCAATTCGCACGGAGTATCTACTTCGACTTCATTACAAGATGAACCACTACTGACAGACACAAACACTCCACCACCAATTCTGCCTAATCTGTCTTTCCTGAACACCGTCTCTTAGTTACATATTATTCATATATACACTCAGTTCTTAGCTATGGCATTCTTTTTTGGGGAACAAACGCACAAAATATGAACACAATTTTCAAAGTCCAGAAAAGAACCGTAACAATAATAACAAAAAATACTAGTCGAGCTCATTGTGTAGATCTGTTCAAAACACTGGAGATTTTAACTGCTCCATGTGAATACCTTTCCCAGTCAGTTGTAGACATCAAAAATAACATTGATAATTACTGCACAAACAGTTCTGTCCATGACCTTGCAACAAGAGGTAGACTCAACTTACATTTACAAAAAAAAAAAAAAAAAAAAAAAAAAAAACCATAAAACTCAAAACAGCATTTTCTGCCAAGGAATAAAACTCTACAATAAATTGCCAAAAGAGATAAAAGAAATTGCAAAAATACACTTATTTAAAAAGGCAGCTAAAAAGTACCTGTTATGCAATACATTTTATACATTGAACGATTACTCAGACAAAACAGAGTAGGGGTTTGCTAAAAAAATGTTATACAAATAAATAATAATAATTATTATTATTATAAAACATCCAACATTCCACATAACACATTCACTTTATGTTTGTTTCCTGGTATTTTCCTTTCTAGAAATACTTATTCTTAAGCTATGCATAGCACAGTACTAACACCTCTTCCTCTATCTGAGCTCAACATCTCACTCATTACAGAGGGACGCTGACTCAGTTTTTCAGAATAGCAAATGGGAAGTTGTGGTACAGAAAATGGCCCAGAGATCACCAGTGTGTGTGTGTGTGTGTGTGTGTGTGTGTGTGTGTGTGTGTGTGTGTGTGTGTGTAGTGAGTAAAGTGTTATGAAACAATGTGTGTATAGTGTATGCTGTGACTGATAGTGAGATATGAGTGAACAGTGTGGCATTACATTATTTAATAAGTTATTTATAAAAAAAGTATTGTATACCGGGAGTAAATCTAATAATTGTTTCTAACTAGAAGTCTGTAAACATATGTATATATGAATTAGCTTATTTTAAGTTGGTCTAAGCTTGTAAATACTTTGACATGTCCTATATCTTTGTAAAAAGAGATCTACGAATGAATAAAACTACTACTACTACTAGTACTACTAAGAAGCTTCAAGACGCTTAACATTGTATTTTTTTGAAGGATAGTTTTATTACTTCTTAAGAAGAATTTTACGTGTTCTCAAGACGAGTGTTTAGTTTCTTCGAGATGATATTCATTACCGTTATATTTCTTTCTTCAGAAGAGGCTTGTTTACAGAATATTTGGCTTAGGTAGCGTGGACAGAGCATTTGGTCAATTTCCGAGAAAATCTTTAGTTGTTGTTGCAGTCTTCAGTCCAGAGATTTGTTTGATGCAGCTCTCCATGCTACGCTATCCTGTGCAAGCTTCTTCATTTCCCAGTACCTACTGCAACCTACATGCTTCTGAATCTGCTTAGTGTATTCGTCCCTCAGTCTCCCTCTACGAGTTTTACCCTCCACACTTCCCCGCAATACTAAACTGGTGATCCCTCGATGCCTCAGAACGTGTCCTATCAACCTACCCCTTCTTCTAGTCATGTTGTGCCACAAAGTCCTCTTCTCCCCAATTCTGTTGATTGCCTCCTTATTAGTTACATGATCTACTCATCTAATGTTCAGGATTCTTCTGTAGCACCATATTTGGAAAGCTTCTATTCTCTTTTTGCCTAAACTATTTATCGACCATGTTTCACATCCATACATAGCTACACTCCATACAAATATTATCAGAAAAGACTTCCTGACACTCAAATCTATACTCGATGTTAATAAATTTCTCTTCTTCAGAAACGCTTTCCTTGCCATTGCAATCCTACATTTTATATCCTCTCTACTTCGACCGTCATCAGTTATTTTGCTCCCCAAATAGCAAAACTTGTCTACTACTTTATGTGTCTCATTTCCTAATCTAATTCCCTCAGCATCACTTCATTTAATTCGACGATATTCCATTATTCTCGTTTTGCTTTTATTGATGTTCATTTTATATCCTCCTTTCAACACACTGTCCATTCCGTTCAACTGCTCTTCCAGGTCCTTTGCTGTCTCTGACAGAATTACAATGCCATCGGCAAACCTCAAAATTTTTATTTCTTCTCCATTGATTTTAATTCCTACTCCGAACTTTTCTTTCGTTTCCTTTACTGCTTGCTCAATATACAGATTGAATAACATCGGGGATAGGCTACACCCCTTCTAAACCACTGCTTCCTTTTCATGCCCCTCGACTCTTATAACCGTCATCTGGTTTCTGTAAAAACTGTAAATAGCCTTTCGTTCTCCGTATTTGACCCCTGCCACCTTCAGAATTTAAAAAAGGAGAGTATTGCTGTCGACATTATCAAAAGCTTTCTACAAATGGAGGAAACGTAGGTTTGGCTTTCCTTAATCTATCTTCTAAGATAAGTCATAGGGTCAGTATTGCCTCATGTGTCCCAAAATTTCTACAGAATCCAAACTGATCTTCCCCAAGGTCAGCTTCTACCAGTTTCTCCATTCGTTTGTAAAGAATTCGTGCTAGTATTTTGGAGCTATGACTTATTAAACCGATAGTTCATTAATTTCGACACCTGTCAACACCTGCTTTCTTTGGTATTTTAATTACTATATTCTTCTTGAAGTCTGGGGTCATTTCGCCTGTCTCATACATCTTGCTCACGAGATGGTAGAGTTTTGTCAGGGCTGTCTCTCCCAATCTAAACCATACAGAGGGAGTAAAGGGTATAAGTGCAGATACTTTCATATATGACATCTTAATATGTACGCACATCAGTGTGTTGATTGTTTTTTCTCATCATCGAGCGGTCACAGTCTTCCCTCAAACGCGTCATGAACTTCATGACCTGATGTTTTCTACATGGTTGTAACTGCACCACGAAGTGGACTCTGCCTATGTATAAAACTATCCATTTTGCATCCACGTTTCCAAATTTCAGTACTTGACCAGCTGCAGAGGGAAAATAAGCAATAGAGCTTGCTTTTGCCACATGGACTTAGGAGAACAAAAAAACCTAAAAACAAACAAATTGTAATGGCTATAATTATTAGTCTGCAAACGTCGTAAACATTGATGTAATTTCGTCCAGTACACCATCATCAGTCCCAATAGAAATATCTGCACTTATACCCATTACATCCTGTATAAACACGCACCAGTATACATGAAAAGTGAGGTTCAAGTGCTCTGATAATAATTCAGATAATTGTAGTAATAACAGTCACTCAAATTATAAAGTTTTCACTGTAATTCATAATATATGAAGCATTCTCTCGGGAAGTGAAATACCAGTGGTACTTGGTAAGTTCATATAGTAATTCTTAAATGAAATTCAGTTCACAAAGAATTACATACTGTCAAAAAGTTCATGTGAAGAATTGAAAGAGCTATCCAAAGGATAAAGTTTTAGTTGTTTTTTAATTTATTCAGATTCAGGGCGACTGAATTGACATGAACTGGAAGTTTGTTGTAAATCTTTATGCTTGAATAATAGACTCCCTTCTGTAACACGATGAAATATTTTTATATCTCTGTGACGATAATTTTTACTTCTTGTATCATGATCATGATATACACTCTTTATCTTGTAAATTGTACTAGTCACGTTGACAAAATACATAAGTGAATGATATGTTTTCATGGTCTAATAGTTTTGACGACCCGAGAAACGGTGCGAAACTGGATTACATTCACAATTTACACCTCAATCTCATCAGTTGACTTACGTGATGTGACTAGCCGATACTCTTCTCCGGATATTCAGCTACGATGATCTCCCAAAACCTTCTTCTCTGAAGATTTTCGCTGGTTATAAGAATTAATTAGCCTCTCTATTTTGAAATAATTGGGTACTCATAGAATACTTTCAGTTCAATCATAATATATTTTCAACTTTCACAGACAACAACTTCTGCAAGTCAACTTAGTCATCAAACATTAGACTCTATTAAATATATTTATAACAACATTGGTCTAACAACCAAATGATTTATGGACATCACATACATCTTGCCTCGTACAGCGCTAAGACATGAAGTAAGACAAAAGACTTTAATCAATTGTTCGTTTGTTTTAACAATAATCACATTCATTAACACAGCAAAGAATAGCCTACAGTTATTCTGTATTCTTTCAGACAGCGTCTGTGGCGCTAACGGCAAACACTTGTCGTCGTCAGTGGACCGCCACTCTTACAATCTTCTCATAACAAACTTCCAACCTGCACACAGAAACAGGTGGCGCAGTAGATACGCTTTCACTCTCCCACTTATATTTAAAATATCGTGTGTTCGAGACGGTAGATAGACGAGTGATTCTAGAATTAACGCGGAAATGCTTGAAGCACTACATATTCCTCCCCTCAGCTCGAACACGCGATATTTTATACATAATCATCATGTACATTAATATCACGTAGGATAACACTTCATTTCTCAACAATACATTTTCTATTAATAATCGTAAATACTCTTGTTCTTATTGTCTGGTCATTCCTTTTTCCCATTTCACTACAGCTATGAAACGTGAACCTTTCAATCCATGTTAGAGTTAGCTCTTTCAAAATTTGAAATCGGGAGGACCCAAACTGCTTTGTTTTCTGCTCTTTTTCCAGTGGTAAATTCCAGGTGTGCATGACTCATGAGCAATCTACTGTCTGTTCCTACTTGCTGTACTACTTTTTCTAAGTATGTATTTTTTTATTGTTTGGAGGAAATCTGGGTAAAATAAAAGTTCTTTTTCTTTTACACTAATAAACATAAAACGTAATAAGACTGGTGATGCATAGAATGCATACTTACCAGACTAATTCCTATAAAACCTGTGACTTTTGTCACGATACTGTCTTTTTCCGCTTTAGGAATAGTACCTGTACATCACATATAGGTTGACCCTATGAGTGCACTCTCTCCTTCTGTTTCAGTAGGTACGCCACTCTTAATTCCTACTCTCCTATGGTACAGGTCAATCCTGTTCTTGGTGCCCCTGTCCGCACAGTATAGGTTAACATTTCTTAGGTCTGCCTACCTGCCTTTTATATTCAATAAATGCTGGGTGCGCCCCCCTTATCCTTCCTGAGTAAGCTTCATGGTTCATTGCCCTAGTATACATCTTTATGTACACTATCATTAAATAATCTCTAGTAAAGTTACACATCTATTTTACACCTCAACTCCACTTTCTAATACTCCATTTAATACCCTTGAGTCCTCTTCCACTTCTCACTTCTGCCATATAAGCAGATACTACGTCTACACATATTGTTTGACTCATAAGAGATGCAAAGTCTACCTGCATTAACCAACTCTTAGTATATACTATGTATACACATATTGTTCAACTCATAGTAAATGCTATGCCTACCTGTATTAACCAACTCTTAGTAGATACTATGTCTACACATAATGATCAAGTCCCGCTTCTCTATAACTCACCAGAGTATTAGCTACCCTGACTTTTCTCAAACAGTTATCTCGATTAACTCAGCTCTCCTACTACTGTCTCTTTAAGCGCATGGGATGATTGCTATCCTTCTTTCTTTATATACCTGTCCATATATATAAGAAGAGACGAAAAAAAGGGGAACGATGTAGAACCGTAACTTATAAAAGCGATGTAATGTGTGCATCTACCCAGATGTACATACTCGTATATCTTAATTCCCCTACATCCCTTCGCGGTTCTGACATCGCTTCAGTTTTCTACTTTGTAATCTACATGTTTGTTTTTAAGTGTATCTTTGTGTGTATGTTGATGTGTGTTTGTGAAGCCTGATTCTTTGGCCTACTTATATGAAATAAGTTGTAAGTTATTGGAAACCACGGAAATCGAGAAGGACTTCTGCAATAGAAGTAGTTGAATATGGAAAGAGGGAAAGATAGATAGGTACTCAAATGAGAAGTAAGAAAGGAAAAAGTAGAAATGGTTGCTAAGATCCAAGAATAAGACAGGGAACCCTTCCCACCACCCTTCCCCAGGATCCCTACCTCGCCAATACTAGAGTGAGAAGCCGGAGGAGGTATGGTGTTAAATCGTCTCCTACAGAACGGACATTCTCACCTTCACCCTTGACGTCCCCAAAGAAAATCTTAGCAAAACCTATGGGACGGCAAATGGTGAAGAATCAGTCACACTTGTTTGCGAGGGTCGTTTGGAAGGTGTGGTGTATGTTCTGTGTTAGCACTGATTTGTCTGTTGGTGGAAATCATGCTTTAATCTACAGTACCCACCCTATCCAAAACTAGTACAAGCCCTCCTCTTTACCTCAAATTCATAAAAGGTATAAAATATTCTATATCAAATAAAAAAATTATACACTACAATCAAATAGTTGTTTAGTTATTCAGTTTATACTATATTTTATACACACACAAAATACTCTGTTCAGTTTATGTCATCCTGATATCACTCTGTTTGAATATTACCATATTATTTTTCCATTAATACTATATTCCATTCGTCTCATTTCATGTTTAGAGATAACTGTTTTTCCATGATTCTCTTATGTCTATTATTTTTCTGTCATATCCAGCTTTCTATACGCCAAAATTATAGGATAGTTTAGGAATTCATTAATAGATAACAGAATAGTTAAAGATTTGAAGAGAATTCGGTGTAGGAAAACTAATTTTGAAGAAACACCGAAAACAGCTCGGGATACGGCGGTCGTCACTCCGCCTGTTAACTCAGAATGTTAACGTCCCTGGGTGGGTAAAGGTGACTCCGCCCGGATACCATGGATCTGATATTAACTTCACTTGAACAAGTGAAAACCAGTACTTCTCGTTAAATTTTGTGTGAAAGTCTCCCCACGGCAAAACAGTCACCACTTTTCTAGGTAACACAACATGAGGTAAAGTTATTCTATTTTCTGCTCTATCCTGGATAAATTTGAATACTTTCCACAAGTCGCCTATAACTTTGCTGGTATTATTAAGTTTGGAAGAATCAATATTCGAAATGTTTCCAGAAATTACTCTCGTGGCAACTCCTTGATCTATCATCTCTTCTACCTTTTCCTCCAGATTACTAATATTTATTATGTCTAAAGTGGCTAGTTCCTCTTTAAAATTCCTTTACACATTATCAACTGGAGTGTTAACGCCTGCAATTTGCGATTGGACTATAGGAATTAGCTTGTCCTTCTTCTCAACACTTTCCTTTAAAGTGTGTAATCTTAGCTTTACAGCATCAAATGTAACATTACATACACTCTGAAATGATCCTAATTTTTCACTAAATTCAGATTCTACATTATTATATTTGTCTTCAATATCAAATTCTAGCTTCTTTGTCAAATTCTGAAATTTCTTACTCTGTGTCTGCTTAAAGTCAGTGGACAACTGGTTTACATGAATGTTTAGAGAACTCGTTAATTCTTTCTCTAAATCTACTTTCAGATTTTCTACTTTATGGTTTAGAGTGTCAAATTCATTCCTTGGTAAACCTATATTTGTTGCTTCCCCCTTTAGGACTTAATTTTGTTTATTTATACCAAACTTATTTCTTTTCGTAGTGTTTCATTTAGTTACTTACATAAAGAAGCCCCCTGGTCGTCTATTTTATTATTTAATTGAGTACTCACTGTATCCAATTTAAGACTTAGTTCCTGTCTTAAAGCCGCTGAATCTGCACGCTGGGCTTTAATTAAATTCACTACTTCAGACTAGTCTGGCACCTCCTTACTACTCTAATAGCCGTAGCTTGTTCTGAAATTTCTCCTAGTTGCTGTTCTTAATCCATAACTTTAGAGGTTTTAGACCTTGTGAGCACTAAAAAGAATTCTACTCTACTTATAATGACTACAATAATACAGTCTTTCACAAGTACCTTCAACCTTATACTCAAACAATTATCGTTTTACGCTCACCCAGTGTAGAGTTCTGGGCTGCGTCGGTGAACAGATGTGTATTCAGCTCCTGTGAACAGCACCGTCGATGGCGGCGTCAAATGTTGGTTTCAGCGTCGGCATCGACGAGCGGATGTGGAGTCAGCACTGGTGAGCAGCAACTGGTGTCGGCGTCGTCGGATGTAATACTGGTTACTGCGTCGGCGTCAGTCGCGATGTGTGTGAGAGCTGTGTACTCTCCACGCCAAATCTTCTTAGTCGAAGTACTCTCAGCGTAACTCTTCTAAGTCTAAAATGTTGAAGTCCCTTCTCCCTTCCTTTGACGTTATTACTTTCTTAAATCTTTTACTGTGTTGCATTTGCAACTTTCTTCCATTTGGTTCCTTGGACTCAATCCAATTACTCGAAACAGTTCTCTTATCTTGTAATGCCTGGTTGCTATGGCAACTCAAAATATCTTCTTCCCGTTTCCATCCTAAAATTCCCATTTTCTTCGAGTCCTGACACGGTCGCCAAGATCTAACAGTTTTGACGACACGAGAAGGGGTGAGAAAATGGATTACATTCACAAATCACACCTCACTCTCATCAGTTGACTTACGTGATGTGACTAGCTGATCCTCTTCTCTGGATATTCAGCTACGACGATCTGCCAGAAGCTTCTTCTCTGAAGATTTTCGCTAGTTGTAGGAATTAATTAGACTCTCCATTTTGAAATAATTGGGTACTCGTAGAATACTTTCAATTCACTCATAATATATTTTCAACTTTCATAGACAACAACTTCTGCAAGTCAACTTAGTCATCAAATATTAGACTCTATTAAACATATTTATAATAACATTCGTCTAACAACCAAACGATTTATGGACATCACATACGTCTTGCCTCGTACAGCGCTAAGACATGAAGTAAGATAAAAGTCTAAAATCAATTGTTCGTTTATCTTATCACAATAATCACATTCACTAACACGGCAAAGAATAGCCTACAATTACTCTTTGTTCTTTCACACAGCGTCTGGGCGCCAGAGGTAAACACTTATCGTCGTCAGTGGACCGCCACTCTTACAGTCTTCTCATAACAAACTTCCAACCTGCACACAGAAGCAGGTGGGGCAGTAGATACGCTTTCACTCAACCACTTATATTTAAAATATCGTGTGTTCGAGACGGTAGAAGGACGAGTGTTTCTAGAATTTACGCGGAAATTCTCGAAGTACTACAATGGGATGGTGAGGATCTCCAGTACTTTGGAAAAAAAATTCTGCGAGAGCTTCTGCACTCTACCGCTTAGTTCTGAAGGCACTCTTCTGTGAGATAAGGACTTTACTTGCTTCCACAGAATATGTTGGCTTTGTCGCAAGTGACTGGGAAGATCCAAGGATTGCTGCTCTGATTGTTCCAGGTCACAAATAAGTGCAATCGAGTGCATGGCAAATGCTGGCAAATTCAGTCTTTTACAGAGATCAAGGATGTGAACTATGGTCTGGAAGATTCATCTTTCGTGTTTTTGTCACCACATATTATTTCAGCGTCTTCCAGAATCTGGCTAATTTAGTCCTGCGCTGATTTTTGTAGAAGTTTCATGGTTTCGGCCATAAGTCCTTTACAACCAATTTGATCAGTTGCTGTCCAAAAGTGGCTGACGAAAACATTGGCAACTATTTCTGTTTCAGCTCCATTTATCGCGCTGCCATAATGACACAGATCCTCTAAACTTTTGCCTGTTTCTCTTTGTACCACCTTCCAAATTGTTTTTATTTTGTTACTTGAACTGTCAGTTTCGCATGTAAGGAACATGCTCTTAGATTTTTTCAACACATTCTTTAGGATTTCACAGTATAATATGTAATGTTCTCTATCCTGAGATTTGTTAGATTCGCTGAGTGAACTTCTGGTATTGGGCGCCTTGGAGGTTGAATGCCGGCCAGAGGAGACGGACTTGAATAACGATTAGGAGGCACCTCGGCTCCGCAGCGATGTGCACGGTAAGAGCGTGGCCATGTCTCCATGAGAATACGGTGGCCAATAGTGTTCCATGCAACCAGTATATCGGCAGTCGCCCAGCGCACAGCTGGTCAGTTCAGTGCTAGCGCTCGATATTGTCTAATCATTTCGCTGTACTAGAACTGCTTGATAACTAGTCTGCTTGTCATCTGATTACTCTCTTTGTTCATGTATAGGATTTGTCTTGCCGATGCTCTTGCCATTGTTGTCATCGTTGTGGCAAAGGCTTCGCTTAGCACCTCATTGCCGTATAGGCTGTTTGTGCTTGTCTGTTGTCGTACCCAAATCTCTCTTGCGCGTTTCGCTCGGCTGCCTTTCGTGTAGGCTGTTTTCCGCAGGCGACTTTCCAGCCTAGCGGCTAATTCCATTTCTCCAATTCTTCCGGAGATTCCACGAGCGAACTGATATCCAGCTACCCGAGGATTAAGCAGTGGCGACGAGGGAATAGGGAGTTATTTCGTTGCACGGACGCTTAACTGGTACGACTGCTGCAGCAACGGCAGCAGTTAACACAGCAGGTCCAGTGAGACTTCCTACAAAAATAACTTCAGCTGCAGATGACAGGCTTCAGTTTCACCTTTCATTGACACTAAGGAGGATTGTGACACATACTTGCATCATCTGAAACATTATTTCACTGAGTTTCAGGTCACGGATGATTCACTGCAGCGATCGTTATTTTTGTCTTGGGCATCGCCAGACATGTTCTTTCTTCTCTGAAAGCTGTCCCCGTTATCAAACCCTTTCGCACTCCACTTTCAGGAGGTGTGCATTATGTTGAGTAATTCTATTCTCAGAGACACTATGTGGTTACCTCCAGGCTCAAGTTCCGTCAGTACCATAAATAGCTGGAACATTCATACAGCTCTTTGTTCATTGACTTGTAATATCTCAGCCTCAAATGTGATTTCACTTACACCAATCAAGGCTACAATGCTTTGTATGTGGACTTCTTGATTCGTCATGTGGTGGTCCAGCTTACATCAGATCTGGAGGTCTGCACTGCAGCATTGGAACTAGATAACTCCATCATTGGAAGCGATTTTGTGCATTTCACTCTCGTTCGAAATTACACAGGTGGCTAACAAACGACTCTGGAGAGGCCACAAGTTATGGCGTTCAGTACGCCTCCACACCTTCCACTCTCGCGCTGCTGGTGTAGGACAGCCCTCAGGCCGAAGCACAGTTGTGATTCGTCCTCGTTTGACGTCTCTATAGCATCTGAACCTCTGGGCGCACCACGACACATATCCCTTTGTGTCCACTGTGTTCTCCTCCCACTCCCAGGTAGACTGTCTTGATCGCTGGGTGTCCTGCATGTTTATGTAAAAGAGAGGCTTACAACTCACTTTCGTCCTGCCTATGAGGACCTCAGGGCACCCACCGTACATGTGCTGCTGTCAGTAGTCCTGCTCTATGACCCCTTCATGGGGAAGCTATTTCACAGGCTCCTCATTTATAACCAAGATGTCCATTTTCAGGTGGACATACCCCCAAGACATTTGGTGACCTACGGAGACAGTTCTGTTCCCCTGTTACAAACACGTTACATGGCTACTTACGTAATTTGTTGTCAACCACCCATCAGCTATTAGCATTTTTTGCCTTGCCATGTTTGCTTTTTCTGTCTCTGTCGAAGTCAAGGTCTTATCTATGTATTACAGCCCCTTCCCTGATATTGGGCGATCTTTGATCAGCGTTTGCATGTCTATTTAAATCGGATTTGGAGTGGGCCGCTGATTTTCAGGCGCACAGACGCCAGGTCTCGTTTTTATCATGCCAGACGAATTATGGTGGCCTTGTGTATTGCGGTGAAACAGGAGCTTGAGCGTCTCCACGCTGCTGGAGTTATCGAACTAGTGAAAACTAGTGCATGGTCCACCTCACTAGTCGTCATTAGAAAGCCCAACGGTTCTGTTCGATTATGTGAGGATTTCAAGGCACCAATTAATGCACAGTCACAGGCTGAAACTCATCCTACTCCCCTGACAGGAAACCTCCTTATCGAAATAATTAGAGGGGAATATTGCTCAAAGATTGACCTTGCCAATGTTTACCTTTTGTTGCCCTTTTTAGACAAGGAATCTCAGAACATCGCTGTCGTCAACACATCTTTATACAGGTACAAGCGACTGATGTTTGGCAGTGGCTTGTCCCCCACAATTTTCCAAAGGTGTCTGGAACAACTGATACAGCGCTTTCCAGCTTGTGTGAATTATCTGGAAGATCTCATTCTTATTAGACCCTTCAGTAAGAAGCATTTGCAAAACCTGGTGGCTTCCTCTCTTTCTCCAGTTCTTCCAGAGCTCCGATGTGTGTGTCAGTATCTGGCTACCCAAGAATATAACAGAAATATAAAGCATTCTCTTTGTTTTACAGGATAATTTGATTCCCGTAGTGAACCACAGTCCCTTGCTGTCACTCAGTTTGGTTCTTTTTGAAATTCTCTTACGAAATGTAGCTTCCACTAGTGTAGTAAATTCATTCAGGTGTAGGTTAAGTATATCATTGACGTTTTTAACGAGATATACTGTTCCCACTAAAACTAATGCAAATGTTTGTTGAAAATTTGCAGGTTTTCAACACTAATTAAAGGATATGTTGATAAAATTAAACTTGCTAGTATTGCTTACACGATGTTTTTAAACAGCTGACCATGAGGGTCAGATGGACCACTTAAATTTGTCTTACACAAGTGTTACCAATTCTGTTATTATGTATAAAAATATTGTTAACTTTGCTAGTCCAACTCCTTCGACTTGTGCGAAAGTCAACAACTGCTGTCAGATTAAAAGAGTTTGTTACATTCTCAAAATCTGTCCTCTCATCATTACAGGCTAGAAAATTTACACAAAAATCACAAACCATGATTATTTCATTGCTTTTTGAGAGCAGACGAATTAAAAATTATTCAATGTATTTGCTTGAGGACTATACTCAATTTTCCTGAGGGAGCTCAATAAACAGTAATCACATAAATATACAGTGTATTAACAAGGAGTTCAATGCCATAAGCCTTAATCTGTTGATCAACACTAATATTATAGATATACACAATTATATGCTACATTATTTTTAACTAACATTATCACTCCACGTTTCTTCATTGTATTTCTAGTGTAATAAACCGCTAAACTGTATTTATCTCGTTGCGTCATTTCAATCCATTCCTTCACATGACGTTCAGTGAAACATAATCATAGTAATTACACACACAAATAAGTACACACTTAGAGCGTAAATCACTTTAATGAAAATACAGTTCAGATGTATCATACACAATCAGAGTACAGTGCCTGGCTGAACCCAATACAATGAAGACAGTCCCAAAAGTGGAGTCAAGTTAACACAAGCAAACACATAACGAAGACGAGTGCACTTTGCTCCAGGCTTATATCAGGTAGACTGCTTGTCAATCTCTCGAGGGGGTACTGACCTTGGCTTTGCATGCTGACCTTGATTCGGTGCTGCCTTCAACGTTTGATCATCCTGCCACCTGACTGCCGGACTTCCAGCATCAGGTGCAGATCTGGGCAAGTCTAATCATCGAACCTTGTGTCTCATTATGTTAGCGACTACCATGCAGCAGCTCAACTGGGTCCTTGTCTCTTCTGTAAGAACTATGAAAATGTGTTAGCGCTTCTTCTCTGGGGAATCTCTGATGAACCTCTTCATCTATGTTTTAGAAGTCTATACAAAGCGTTCTACTTCCTAGTTCGACCGAGAGTGGAATGGGGCTGCTCTCATGTGGTGGATCCCATAGCAGCACAAAAATCTTTAAAAATCTGTGAGATAATCTGCAGGCCACTGTCCATCGCCAGGTTGTGAGGGAGGTTTTCTATGGGGAAGATCCATGTAAGGTGCTGAACCGTCAATTCCACCGTTGTGAAACGGCAATTTACGATGTACACGAACTGGCAGCAGGCATCTATGACAATGAACCAATATGCGTCCAAAAAGGGGCCCCCAAAATCCAGATGGACACGCTCCCTAGCTGTGAAGTTTCCTGTCACACTAGTAACACAGCCATGGCATGGCTTGGTGACCTGCACACTTGGGACACGCAGTAATGAAATGTTGACTCTCACAATTGACCCTCAGACAGCAGGTGTGTTGGGAAGCAAGAATCTTCGTCTTTCACTGCCCCCCCCCCCCCCCCTTCCCGCCTCAGTGTCCATGGTTTAAGTGGGAAAGCATAACCATGGGAAAGCATAACCAACCTGAGGGAAGTTGGAATGACCACCTGTGCTGCTGCGTGTTCAGCAGTAAAAAAAAAAAAAAAAACTGGCTCCGAGCACTATGGGACTTAACATCTGAAGTCATCAGTCCCCTAGAACTTAGAACTGCTTAAACCTAACTAACCTAAGGACATCACACACACTCATGCCCGAGGCAGGATTCGAACCTGCGACCGTAGAGGTCGCGCGGTTCCAGACTGAAGCGCCTAGAGCCGCTCGGCCACACAGGCCGGCTTCAGCAGTCAACAAAATTACACTGTCAACAGAGTCGGTCTATGGCATAGTAAACAATAATTACAGACATCTAATGCCCAAGCTGTGGAACCATAGACTTCTGTCTCAGATCATGTAGGACATAGGTCTCAAGTGCAATCGGGATAAACTGAATTTCTCATCGGGGATCCAGCTGACAAGAAAGCATGTTGTGGCTATGGAGGCCCTCTTTCAACACGTTAACGTAAAGGCCACCCAATCTCATTTACTGCCACTCCAGAATGAGAACAGAGCCAGAGCTGACCACATGAGCAATACAGGGGCCTGTAATACTGAACCCATCTACAGTCTGCTGAGGTGCTATATTCGGGGATTTTCTCCGATCAGGGACTGGGTGTTGTGTTGTCTTCCTCATCATTTCATCCCCATCTGGCTCGTAGGTCGCCCAATGTGGCGTCGAATGTAATAAGACCTGCACCAAGGCGGCCGGACCTGCCCTGTAAGGAGCCTCCCAGCCAATGACGCCAAACGCTCATTTACATTTTTCCCCGCTTGGTGCACTATTTTCAATGTTGCTGAGTATATATCGTCAGTTCTTAGTTCGTGGTTAGGCATTAGCCTAGGAGCACAGTGTAAATTTCCGCTAAAAAAAAAAGAGTGGTAATGATATTTAGATTCTTGCTTGTTACAGATACACTGAGCAGCCAGAACATTATGTCCGCCGACCTACTATCGATATAAGCCCTTCCAGACGATAGCAGCGTCACCTGGCTCAGAATGACTGCTAATCAGACACACGCATGGTGCATATAGTATCTGTGAACGTGCTGACCGAGGACATATTGTGATGGTCTGGAGGCTCGGCATGAGCATGTCTTCAGCACGTGGCGAAACCAAGATAAAACAATGTCCAGAAGCCATGGACTTGGTGGGCCACCCATCATTACAGATGTCGAACATTATAGGCTGGTCAGACTGGTTTGACTGGACAGGAGGCGAACTGTGGCGGATCTAACGTAAGACTTTAATACTGGACGGGTTACAAGTGTATCTGAACACGCCTTGCACTGAACACTCCTAAACGGGCCTTGACAACCGACGAACCATGCATGTATCAATGTTAACACCATGACATCGGCAACTACGACTGAAATGAGCATGTTACCACTAGCACTGAATGTTGGCAAAGTACCAGAGCGTTGCATGGTCTGATGAATCCTTATACTTTCTTCATCATACCAATGGGAGGGCGCGAATCCATTGTCTTCCAGTGGGACAGCTCCTTGACACCTATACTGATAGAAGGAACAAGTTGCTGGTCGCTCCATTATGCTCTGGGGAACATTCACATTGGCACCGATGTGTCCAGTGGAGCCTGTCCAAGGCCCCATGGCGGCCAAGGAGTATCATACATTGGTTTCAGACCACATACCCCCCTTCATGATACACCCCTACATGATGATCATGTTTCCCATTGGCAGTGGCATTTTTCAGCAAGATAATGAATTATGTCACCTGGTCAGCAATATGATGGGGTGGTTCGAGGAACTCAGTGGCGAGCTCTAATTGATATGCTGCCATCCCCACCCCCAACTCGCCAGATCTGAAACTGATCGAATACATGTGAGATGTATTTGAATGTGGCGTCAGAGCTCATCGCCCTCCTCCCCGCAATTTACCGGAATTAGGTGGCTTGTGTGTGCAGATGTGGTGCCAGCTCCCTCCAGCGACCTACCAAAGCCTCATTCCTTCCATGCCAGAACATGTCGCCACTGTTATCCGTGTCAGAGGTGAACATACCGTCTGTTAGGCAGGTGGTGATAATGTTCTGGCTGATCGGTGTATTTAGCTTTTTCCAACTTCTACATCCACATAGTTACGCAGCAAGCCACCGTACGGCGCGTGGCGGAGGGTACCCTATAACGCTATGGGTTCTTGTTCCACCCGCAAATACAGCGGGGGAGAAACGATCATCTATATACTTCCATATCAGCGATAATTTCTCGAATGTTATCTTCGTGGTATTTATGAGCAATGTATGTCGGCGGCAGTAGTATCTTTCGGCAGTCAGCTTAAAATACCGGTTTTCTGAATCTTCTCAAGTTTTTCTCGAAAGAACGTCGTATTCGCTCCAGGGATTTTCATTTGATTTCCTGAAGTATCTCTGTGACATTTACATGTTGTCTGAACCTACCGGTAACAAATCTAGCAGCTCACCTCTGAATTGCCTCGACGTGATCCTTCAATCTAACGTGGTACAGATCCCAAACACTCGAGCAGTACTCAATAATAGGTCACTCCAGCATCCTATATGCGGTTTCCTTTACAGATGAACCACTCTTTCCTGACATTGTCTCAATAAACCAAAGTCGACCTTACACCTTCCCTACCACAGTTCTCACATGTTCGTTACATCTCATATCACTTTGCAACGTAACGCCCAGACATTTAAAGCGCTTTAATGCGTCGAGAAGGACACTAATAATGATGTATCCGAACATTACAGGTTTGTTCTTCCTACTCATTCGCTCTGACTTACATTTTTCCACATTTAGTGCTAGCTGCCATTCATCACTCCAACTTAAAATTTTGTCTAAGTCATCTTGTATCTTCTTGCAGTCACTCAACTTCATCACGTTACCATACACCATGGTATCATCAGCAAACGACCGCAGATTGAAGCCCACTATGTCGGCCAAATCATTTATGGGTATACAGAACAACAGCGGTCCTGTCATATTTTCCTGGGGCACCCCTGACGTGCCCTTGTCTCTGATGAACATTTGCCGTCGAGAACAACGCACTAGGTTGTATTACTTTAGAAATGTTTGAGCCATTCAAATATCCGTGATTTTATTCCATATGCTCGTACCTTCGTTAACAGGCAGCAATGGAGCACCGTGTCAAACGCTTTCCGTAAATCTAGAAATATGGAGTTTGTCTGCTGCCCTTCATCCATAGTTCGCAGTATATCATGTGAGAAAAGAGTAAGCGGAGTTTCGCAGGAGCGATGCTTTCTAAAACCGCGAATATGTCGCGATTTCAGAGAGTCCACTCGCACTCAGTAGAAGTTAGTAAACTCCCAGCTTACTGGGTCGACTACTATCAAGTTTTGCGGTCCCGTCGAGTGACTCATCATTCTGAAATTGGAATGTAGAAAACCCAGGCTGCGGCCCACGTCGTCAATAGCACAGGACTCATCAGATCATGCAACGCTCTGCCACTTTGCCAACATTCAGTGCCAGTGGTCACATGCTCATTTCAGTCGTAGTTGCCGATGTCATGGAGTTAACATTAACACATGCATGGTTCGTCAGTTGTCGAGGCCCGTCATTAGGAGTGTTCAGTGCAAGGCGTGTTCAGATACACTTGTGACCCACCCAGCATTAAAGTCTTATGTTAGATCGCCACAGTTCGCCTCCTGTCCAGTTTAACCAGTATGATCGGCCTATAATGTTCGACATCTGTAATGATGGGTGGCCCACCAAGTCCATGACTTCTGGACATTGTTTTATCTTGGTTTCGCCACGTGCTGAAGACAATCACCACAGCACTCGAACACCGAAGTCGCGCAGTTTCTGAAATGCTCATGCCGAGCCTCCAGACCATCACAATATGTCCTCGGTCAGCACGTTCACAGATACTATATGCACCATGCGTGTGTCTGATTAGCAGTCATTCTGAGCCAGGTGACGCTGCTATCGTCTGGAAGGGCTTATATCGATAGTAGGTCGGCGGACATAATGTTCTGGCTGCTCAGTGTATCTGTAACAAGCAAGAATCTAAATATCATTACCACTCTTTTTTTTAGCGGAAATTTACACTGTGCTCCTAGGCTAATGCCTAACCACGAACTAAGAACTGACGATATATACTCAGCAACATTGAAAATAGTGCACCAAGAGGGGAAAAAAATGTAAATGAGCGTTTGGCGTCATTGGCTGGGAGACTCCTTACAGGGCAGGTCCGGCCGCCTTGGTGCAGGTCTTATTACATTCGGCGCCACATTGGGCGACCTACGAGCCAGATGGGGATGAAATGATGAGGAAGACAACACAACACCCAGTCCCTGAGCGGAGAAAATCCCCGAACATAGCACCTCAGCAGACTGCAGTTGAGTTCAATATTACAAGCTCCTGTATTGCTCATGTGGTCAGCTCTGCCTCTGTTCTCATTCTGGAGTGGCAGTAATTAAGACTGGATGGCCTTTACGTTAATGGGTTGAAAGAGGGCCTCAGTAGCCACAACATGCCTTCTTGTCAGCTGGATCCCCGATGAGAAATGCAATTTATCCCGATTGCACTTGAGACCTATGTCCTACATGATCTGAAACAGAAGTCTATGGTTCCACAGCTTGGGCATTAGATGTCTGTAATTATTGTTTACTATGCAATAGCTGTTTAAAAACATCATGTAAGCACTACTAGCAAGTTTATTTTTATCGACATATTCTTTAATTAGTGTTAAAAACCTGCAAATTTTCAACAAACATTTGCATTAGTTTTATTGGGAACAGTATATCTGGTTAAAAACGTCAATGATATACTTAACCTACACCTGAATGAATTTACTACACTAGTGGAAGCTGCATTTCGTAAGAGAATTTCAAAAAGAACCAAACTGAGTGACAGCAAGGGACTGTGGTTCACTACGGGAATCAAATTATCCTGTAAAACAAAGAGAATGCTTTATATTTCTGTTATATTCTTGGGTAGCCAGATATTGGCACACACATCGGAGCTCTGGAAGAACTGGAGAAAGAGAGGAAGCCACCAGGGGGGATAGAAGCCTACAAAAGAGTAACTCAGTCTAATAGTAGGCAAACAAACTGCGACAGACTGCAGACAAACAACAGACCAAGTCGAGGACAAACAGTCTAAGCAACAAAGAGGTGATAAACGAAGCCTTCACCACAACAATGACAACAAGGGCGTGAGCAGTAGCGAGGCAAATCCAAGACATGACTAAAGCCAGTTATTGTGTTTCAAGCAAGATAGTTACCAAGCAGTCCTGGTTCAGTGAAGATCGATCTGACAATACAAGCACGAGCACTGAATTAACTAGCTGCGAGCTGCACGATCACCTATATACCAGCTGTGTGGAATGCTACTGGCCACCATACTCACGTGGTGAGACACTGGCGCTCTCGCTGTGCAAGCACAGAGCTGTGTAGCTGTAGTGCCCCCTAACAGCCGTCTAAGTTCATCTACTGTGGTGAGCATTCAACCTCTGCGGCATCCAATACCATATCTCACCCCCCCCCCCCCAAAACAGGTATGCGGGGATGCCCTCGATACACTGTTGTCGGGAACGGAACGAGGGTATGGGCGAAAGCGTCGTCGCTTGACTGCCAGTTGTGGAAGGGGATGGTGTTCAGCAGCATTCATCGTGACATCGCTGGAGGTGAGGACGCTTGAGAGTTCCCCTGGCGGGGCTAAAATGACAATACAAAATAGTGACAATGGTCTTACCATATTTAGTCGCAAGAATGTGCGAGCATTCAGGTTGTGACTGCATGACACACGGAGGTTAGGTCTTGCACTGGGGGTGTGCTCAGATAGCCAAAGAGATTAAGGCAACCGCTAATGACAAGCGGGAAACCTGGGTTCGAATCCTAGTGTGACACAAATTTTCATTTGCCGTAAGTAACTGACACTAATAAGTATTCACAACACAAGCACCCATTTCATAGTAGGAAGCTATATATCTGTAAAGATAAATAGAGAGGCTCACTCTAGATATGGTTGGGCTTGGTAAAGTGAATTAGTAAGAAGATAAGGACTTCTGGTCAGACAAATATTCGATAATATCAACAGCAGCAGAAAATTATACAGTGAAGAGCGAAAGAAACTGGTACATCTGCCTGACATAGTGTAGGGTCCCGGCGAGCATGCAGAAACGCCACAATACGACATGTCATGGACTCAACTAATGTCTGAAGTAGTGCTGTAGGGAACTGACACCGTGAATCCTGCAGGACTGTCTATAAACACGTAAAAGTCCGGGGGGGGGGGGGGGGGTGGAGATCTATTCTGAACAGCACGTTGCAAGGCATCCTAGATATGCTCAATAATGTTCATGTCTAGGGAGTCTAGTGGCCTGCCCAAGTGTTTGAACTCAGAACAGTGTTCCTGGAGCCACTCTGTAGCAATTATGGACGTGTGGGATGTCACATTGTCCTGTTGGAATTGCCAAAGTATTGAACAATGAACATAAATGGATGCAGGTGATCAGACAGGATGCTATCAAACGTCATCTGTCAGAGTCATATATAGAAGTATCAGGGGTCCCATACCATTCCAACTGCAAATACCCAATACTATTACAGAGCCTCCACCATCTTGAACAGTCCCCTACTGCAGGGTCCATGGATTCATGAGGTTGTCTCCATACCCATACACGTCCATCCGCTCGATACAATTTAAAACGAGAAATGTGCGACCTGACAATGTATTTCTAGTCATCAACAGGCCAATATCGCTGTTGATGGGTCCAGATGAGGTGTAAAGGTTTGTGTCGTGCAGTCATCAATGGTACACGAGTGGGCTTCCGGCTCCGAAAGCCCATGTCGATGACGTTTCGTTACACGGTTCGCATGCTGACACTTGTTGATGGCACAGCATTGAAGTCTGCAGCAATGTGCAGAAGGGTTGCACTTCTGTCACGTTCAACGATTCTCGTCAGTCGTTGTTGGTCCCGTTCTTGCAGGCTCTTCTTCCGTCCGTAGTGATGTTGGAGATTTGATGTTTTACCGGATTCCTAATGTTCACGGAACACTCCTGAAATGGTCGTACGGGAAAATCCCCACTTCATCGCTACCTTAGAGATGCTCTGTGTCCCATCGCTCGTACGCCGACTGTAACACCACGTTCAAACCAGTGGCGATACAGAAAAACCTCAAGGAGAGGGCGCTAAAGATATCTTGAGTTACCCTTACTTTTACAATCATAAAAAATAATCAAGTCACACGCAAAGTTCACGAAAGTTTTATTTAAACTGATTATATACACATACAAGAAATGCCATCTTATAATATAAAAAAGTTACAATTGTGGTTCTCTTCCTTTATTGTTGATTCCGTTCCTTTCTAGTGTATTCGATAGAGGGCCTATATAGTAACAATGCGTTTTTTAGGAATCTTCTCGCAAGTCACTATTAGCGCAGATATACGCATCAGTAGTTTACCATACCTAACTCTTAATACTAGTTAGGTATGGGAAACTATTGTTACGTTATTAGTAAAAATATTGTTACGAGTTTCGTAACAATACTTCACAATCAACTGATCACTCTCACTCTTGACTAATCTTGACACTTGGACTTGCTACAACAAGGACTTTTTACTTATTCTTTCTTCAGTCTTAATGTTTCTGCTTCTGAATGTAAACTAGCTTCCTATTCGGCGAAAAGTCCGTATTTATAACGCTACGTATCCAAGGTTCTCTGTGCAAGAAAACAGTAGAACATTCGCGACTTTTCTCTAACAAATGCCAGACAGAATAACGTATCGAGTTCACCAGAATGGTCGCGACTTTCTTGGTAAGTATTTGTTAGCTATCTATACGCCAGACAGAAACGTGTAAAATACTATGACGCGGAGCTGCGCGCAACATAGGAAAGTGCAATTACTCGATAACTCGATTCAGTCGAGTCGACTGACGAAAGAAACGAACGAATAGGGTGCGGGCTTACAGGTGAGGGTGGCGTGGGTAGCAATGCTGGCGGCCCCGGAAGGGGGGGGGGGGGGCGCCCTGCATATGTATCCGCCACTTTGTCAAACTCACTTAAATCTTGATAACCTGCCACTGTAGCAGCAGTAACTGATCTAACAACTGCGCCAGACACTTGTCTTACAAGGCTTTGCTGACCGCAGCGCCGTATTCTGCCGGTTTATATATCTCTGTATTTGAATACACATTCCTATAACCGTTTCTTTGGCGCTGCAGTGTATAACAAGAGTGGGATTCACTATGAATAGAAAGCGAGGCAGAGCGTGAGCTACTGTGAACAATTCGGTGATAGAGCTGTTCTCAACAGACGCGAAGGCAGAACAGTGCCGACAATAGTAATTCAGATATACATGCCAATGTCACAAGCAGAAAGTAAAGAGGTAGAGAAAGTATATGAGGGTATTGAATGGATAAGTCTGTATGTATAGATAGATGCAAATCTTATTGGATGCAGTTGCAGAGGAAGGAATAAAAAAAAAATGTTAATGGGAGACACGAGCTTAGCAACAGGAATGAGAAAGGAGAAAGTTTATTTGAGTTCTGTAATAAATTTCAGATGGTAATAGCGAGTGCTCTATTCAAAATTCACAACAGGAGGAGGTATGCTTCGAAACAACTGGGAGACATATGAAAAGTCTAGCTGGATTACGACATGGCCACAAAGAAATTTCGAAATCAGATATTGAATTGTAAAGCGTACTCAAGTAAAGACAAAGATTCAGATAACAATTTAGTAATGATGAAGAGTCGACAGGTATTTAAGAGAATAATCTATAAGAAAAAAAACTGTGTGGAAGGAAGTGAGATTCTGAAGTACTGAGATACATTTGAAGTTCGCTAAGGATGAATACTGCGATAAGGAATACCAGAGTAGGTAGTTCCATTGAAGAGAAGTGGACATCTCTAAAAAGAATTCACTTGAACACAAAAATTCTGAGTTATCACACTTAACAAGAAAAAAGTCACTTGGAACAATAGATAACCATCTCGAGTCATATGTCGAGGCAGAAAAAATGTACTGGCGCAGTATGTTGAAAAAGGTGTTTGCGGTAGTGAAAATGCTAACAAGTCGTGGACTTCTCCTACGAGCCGGCCGGTGTGGCCGTGCGGTTAAAGGCGCTTCAGTCTGGAACCGCGTGACCGCTACGGTCGCAGGTTCGAATCCTGCCTCGGGCATTGATGTGTTTGATGTCCTTAGGTTAGTTAGGTTTAATTAGTTCTACGTTCTAGGCGACTGATGACCTCAGCAGTTGAGTCGCATGTGCTCAGAGCCATTTGAACCATTTTTGAGCCTTCCCCTACGTGGACACGTTGAAAGATTCCATTCATTACATAATGGTCAATTTATAACGTCTTTTGAACTTATAGCTGAGTCTGATCCTTTTCTCGCAGAGCACATTGAATGATATGGAAATCCGAGGCAAGGACATACAAGTTATCTTTCTTCAACAATCTGTGATGAAATAATAGAGCTTCTTTCTGAACGAATAAAAAGAATTGTCATAAGTGAAATAAATCAGGCCAAATATTTCTCTATAATAGTGGTTTCTAGTGCGGACATTTCACACATTGATCAATTATCTTTCACATTAAGATATATGAACGAGAATGGCGAACCTGTTGTACGTTTCCTTCTGTTTTTAACAAACCCGGAACATATGTTCGAAAACTTAGCTAAGGCTGTACTAAAATGTCCTGTCTACAAATTCCATTGATGTTACTGACTGTAGAGGCCAGTTATATGACAACGCGAGCAGTATGACAGGGACCTACACTGGTTTGCAGGCACGCATTAAAGAACGAAATCCGAGAGCGCATTATGTGCCTTGTGCAGCACATTCTTTGAATTTAGTCGGCACTAGTTCTGCAAGCTGTTTTCGGGAAGCATGTTCATTGTTCAATGTAGTGCAAAACCTTTATGATTTTTTTCTCTCCTTCTACACAGTGCTGGGATAAACTTCTTTCTTTCATGAAACCAGGACGCAAAACAGTAAAACGTTTATCAAAAGCAAGTTGGTCAGCGAGAGAGGAAGCGTGTGTAAGTCTATACGAAAACTGAGAGGGCGTTATGAATGTACCTATAAAAGATCACGAAAACGCAAACTTCATGATGACGAAGAAGCAGACTCTGAAGAGGTTTTTCTGACTGGAAGGGAAAAATTTACGGTCGAAACATTTCTCCCAGTACTCGACAACTTGTACGCCGAATTAGTGAGGAGGAAGGAGAGCTATACAACACTGTTGGACTCCACAGTCTTCAGTAACCTTAAGAGCAGTTCACCTGACGATAATGCTGAACGGCCGACCGATGTGGCCAAGCGGTTCTAGGCGCTTCAGTCTGGAACCGCGCAACCGCTACGGTCGCAGGTTCGAATCCTGCCTCGGGCATGGATGCGTGTGATGTCCTTAGGTTAGTTAGGGGACTGATGACCTCAGATATTAAGTCCCATAGCGCTCAGAGCCATTTGAACCATGTTGCTGAACCTGCAGCAAAACTCCAAGCATCATATGACACAGATTTATAGCCTTCCTTCCCTTGTGAATGTGTACAATTTGCGGAACTTTTGAAATCTTCTGAGATTAGTGATATACCAGTGGAAAGGAGTAAATTTTTACGAAAAGAGAGGTTCAGTCCGTGTTTCCGAGTGTTGATATTGCTCTTAGAATATTTCTACATATTGTGCAGAAGAACGCTCGTTTTCGGCTCTTAAAAGACTGGAATCGTACCTACGTTATACGTTGTCTGAGGAGAGATTGAACACCTTGTCCATTCTTCACATCGAAGCCGACCTCCTAACTGATAACCGTCTGGGCTATGAAGATACGAGCAACGAGTTTTCTGCCGTAAAGCCGGCCAGGGTAACCGAGAGGTTCTAGGCGCTACAGTCTGGAACCGCGCGACCGCTACGGTCGCAGGTTCGAATCCTGCCTCGGGCGCGGATGTGTGAGTTGTCCTTAGGTTAGTTAGGTTTAAGTAGTTCTAAGTTCTAGGGGACTGATGACCTCCGAAGCTAAGTCCCATAGTGCTTAGAGCCATTTTTTTCTGCCGTCAAAGCCAGACGCAAATTTCGCTGACTGGTGAGTTTATTTATTCATTTACAAGTTGCCGATGGCAGAACGAGGAACTAAACCTCGTTTACGTGCAGACGTGACCAAAGCCGCCCGACAATATTAAACGATACCCGAATGACCCAGGCCGTTCGGTGCCGTACAGTCAAGTCATAGAGATACTGTGGTACACCGGTACTGCAACTGATGCGTGTTGTTCAAATGTGCGTGAAATCTTATGGGACTGCACTGCTAAGGTCATCAGTCCCTAAGCTTACACACTACTTAACCTAAATCGCCCTAAGGACAAACACACACACCCATGCCCGAGGGAGGACTCGAACCTCCACCGGTACCAGCCGCACAGTCCATGACTGCTGCGCCTAAGACCGCTCGGCTAACCCCGCGCGGCTGATGCGTTTTCTTAGCGTCTGCTGAAATGTATAGTTATCGCGGAAATATACGTTATTGGAGAGCACACTCAAATGAAAAAGTGGTAATAAATAATGTAGTTCAGTTCTGTCGATAAATACGTAAAGGCTTTGCTTTCTGCGAAGAGCTTCTGTAAAGTTTGGAAGGTAGGAGACAAGATACTGGCAGAAGTAAAGCTGTGAGGACTGGGCGTGAGTCGTGCTTCGGTAGCTCAGATGGTAGAGCACTTGCTCACGAAAGGCAAAGTTCCTGAGTTTGAGTCTCGGTCGGGCACACAGTTTTGATCTGCCAGGATGTTTCATATCAGCGCACACTCCGCTGCAGAGTGAAAATCTCATTCTGGTAACATTTGGTTTAGCTTAAAGTAATTTTTGGTAACCGTTTTGGAGTTCAGGGTAAAAAAATGTGTATTAATAAATGATAAGACGTCCATTTTAAGCTAAATGCTATTTATTGGTTTAGATAGTAAGCTGTTTGCTGGTGTTATTTATTTGTTAAAATGTGTTTCAAATACATTGCAAATTGCTACATAATTATAAAAAAATGATTGAACCTGTTGGAGTAATATATTCACTGATTTCTTAAGTCATTTTATCCAGTGTAATATGTCACTCCATTGGGGGAGGGGGCCTATACCCCCCCCCCCTTGCCACCGCCCCTGGTTACAACTATGGAAGTAAATAGAAACTGAGCTCTCCAACAGCTACTAAAAGAGTATATTACTACAGAAGTAATTTATTAAAGTAGTCCAGACTTAACAATTTATACCCCCGAGTGCAAAGCGAATTCCATGTTAAATGCGGAGGAGAGAGCGGATTAGTGGAAAGAGTACATTGAAGACCTCTATGAAGGAAAGGACTTATCTTTTGCCGTGATAGGAGAAATTTTAGTCGGTATGGAAGACGTAGGGAAACTAGTATTCGAGTCAGAATTTAAAGGGGCTTGCGAGGACCTGAGCTCAAATAAGACAGAAGGGACAGATAACATTCCATCTCAAGTTCTATAATCGTTCGGGAGGTGGAGGGGGGGTGGCAGGGTGACAACCCAACGACTATTCAAGATGGTGTGTAGAACCTATGATACTGGCGAAGTACCATCAGATTTTCGGAAAAATATTATCCACACAATTCCAAAGACAGATAACAACAACGCCTTGAAGCTGCTGACAAGAATAATACACAGAAGAATGGAAAAGAAAACTGAGGATCTGTTAGGTGAAACGTGCACCTACACCACTAATTAGTCTGTTTGAGGCAACTTACGTACAATTTGAGCTTGCTATTGTATTCTGTACACAGTTATAGGTTTGTGAACATGCTAGGACTATTTTATTTTCAATAATGATTAAGTAATTGATCTAAATTTCCTACGCCGATGAGTACAAAGCGTATTTTGCAGCTTACAAATGACTAGGTATGCGTGGAGAAAGGGGCTAACCAGTGATCTCTGTTAGTATGGAGATCACTGGAGCTAACCCATAACTATAAAAACTTAGAGATAAGTGCTGCCATCTTTTGCTGGGTACGGGAACTATCAAAATTGATATTGGTCTCACCCCTACTCAGCAACATATGGCATTACTTATCTCTAAGCTAATAAGTTTTGACATTTGAGGGTTAGCCCGTTTTCCTGCACAAATATTCAAGTTTATTTTCGGCAAATTGACTAGCTATTTTTGATAAACATATTATTTAAAATTCATAAATATGGTAGGAACACTTTTCTGTTTTTCTTTCGATTGTAATGAACTAAAATGTAATATGTATTTTTATTTTCTGGAAGTTTGTAAATTACTTCGGAATTCTTACGAAAGTATGTCCGAGTCCACACAAAATAGTAAAGTATTATTTTAGTAATTTTCTCTATGTATTATCATATAAATACTAGCGATTTGCGTACAGTACGGAGGGGCAGTGTGTTACCAACCAACATGCACAGCATGTAGAACTTAGACTACATATGTTTCGTCACCGAACATCTTGCATGCGAATATAACAATATTGTGGAAAATCTATCCATTGACTTTATTTCCTACATTACAAGATGAGTTTTGCACAGCAGCGTAGCAGAAGAATACAGGAGAATTGCAGCAAAGCTACACCTCAAGAATGAAGATCTATAAGTTATGTAAATTTCACGAACTTATTGATAGCAACATTTCATCTCTAAGTTAATGATCAGTTCTGCATTTTTCAGTTCAGTCAATTTATTGAAGTAATTGCATCTCAGCTGGTGGATGCCAATTTTTTAAATTCTCGGGGTTCACGTTGTTATTGTGGCTGTGAAACTTTTGGCATAAATTTTAAATTTTTGTAAAAGTCTGCAAGTATTTTAATTATTATTAATACATTTATACACACCCCACACCACACTGACGTCGTGGCCAGATCCATTTTAACTTGTGGCGGTTATCGACTGCAAGAGTCAACCGCCTCATCTTTGAGAACAAACTTCTTTGAAAACTGTTGATCTTAGTGTGTTCCGAACTCTGTATTCGAGCAGATGTGTTTGTACCGACATGATCAAAATAAAGTTAATTCATTATAAACGAGTGAGTACTTGATGTTGGGTTCGATAGTACCATACGTAACATCTCGATCCCCACACTGGTGACCCCAACGCTCACAAATGCCACTTACGATGCCAGAAATGTGTACTGGAACATCGCCATGGACAAACAATGCAGCAACCCTTTGTCGGATTTCTACGTCCATCGACTTCACACTGCGCCTCATCTGGATGCAGTGTACAGGAAGTGTAATTAGTGAGTAAACTCCCGACTCTTGTGTGAATCGTGCTTTTTGGTTACTTTCGTCACCTTCTCACACATCGACAATGCGACTGAGGCGCACATGTCATCTGTTGAAACACACTCAACCCGTCGGTAATTTCACTTCCGGACAGTGCAGTGCTCCTTCGCCAATTAGTTTAGACAATTTTGACTGGCTTTTGTGTAATGAGTTAACTTTGTGCAGTGCTTACACATCAGACAATCGTGCCAAACAATGGACTGCAACAGTTGGGGACTATGTTGCAAATCCCATTTCATATGAACTCCGAACTACGGCTAAATCGCATGCTTGGTCGAATTCACAAACGCCCGTCATGGCTACCGCATCTTCCACGCCACGTGCAAATTCGTTCGACCCGGTTTCTGCACAGCCCGTCTTCCAGAGTTCAAATGTTCACGCCAACTTTTCCGCCACTTCTCCGCGCTTGTCCCTCATTTGCAGCATTCAACTACCAACATTTCTCTCGGACCAACTTCCAATGTGGTTCATGGACGCAGTGTATATATTCTCCTCTTATGGCATCACCGACGAAAGTGAAAAATACCTCGTACTCTTCAGGCACCTAAAGGACTATCATTATATAATTACGGACATTATCTGTGACAATTTAAGTGACAAGTACACCAGAACGAAAGCCGCTTTAATTCAGCGCCTGTCACCAACATCACAGGAACAATTTCATCAAGGACATCCTACCGATCAATGACAATGCACCAATTACACCGACAACAATGCTGGCTGTTTCTCACTGCAGCACTGCACGTGCCATGCCTCCCTCAACACAGCACCTGAGCCGCACCGATTCTGCTCAACCGCTACCGACAGCAACATCACAGCCACCGCCTGCTGGCTCACTGACCTCGACCCAGTGAAAACAAACAGTTGCGCGACATACGATCCCGCCACGGCTACCGCACCTGCATCTTGTCAACAACTCGCCGACACTATGCACGCTTACCGCCCGGCCGTTCACTACTCGATTGTGCCCGCAACTTGTTCACCCACCCCAGAAGACGATTTTAGCCGTATCAATGCTTCATACAGCAGTGAACGGGTTCTCACTCCGCCACCGCCGAGTACTGAGTTTCACATTCGCGATCGCACACACGATCTCTTCTACTCGAACTGTTACGTCAATACTGTGCCGCCGACCTTGTCATGTACGCCAGGTTACCCTTTGATAGAGACAGATTCTGATTTCGAGCCCATCTTACTCAGTGATACGCAGCAGACTGCTTCACGACATACATTTTGCCTAAACAACTGCAACAGCTACTTGAGCAAATTGCGACATACAACTTGTTGGTACAAGATCAGTTACATATGCTGCAGCCGACACCGACCAAGCACGACATGCAACGAGATGCTCCTGTCATTGTTCCGCCTCCGACTGCTGATGACCCTTCACCGTTACTATCAGCTACAACTAATACCCTGACAATCACGCTACATGGTCCTATGTCCCAGATGTCACAACTGTCATCATCACGCCGCCTCAATTGGAAATTCTACGTTACTGATGTGAAGCAACTTAGTTACGCCACTGCCACCTTTCCCTGGTAGTTCCAGACACTTCGTTTCTGTACCACGGCATAACCAGCCGCATTCCAGTGCCGCTTGCTTTGCCGTCCTCTTCACTATCTCTGCAATGTACGACCAACACATCTGCCGTTTCTGCTTCGACAAGTAATCATCTATCGGCTCCGACACACGACCGTGCAGCAGTTTCGCGCGAGCAGCTTGCAGCCTTACGACTTGACCGCAGCGCCGACAGCAACAGCACACGCAGCTCCAGTTTCGCCGAACTGTGTCACCTCTCTGCCACGGACCAGTAGTTCATCCACCGATTCGACTTCTTCATGTTCACATCTCATTGCCTTCCTGCTCCAACCATGGTTCCGCTGACCACGTCCGCCTTCCACCACCTCTCGCCATCGCCATGCCTCATGCACAGGGCTGACGGCCATACCCCCCAACCTTCGATCATGGCTGTTTCGCACATCAATACACCGACACTGTCAGCTCAGCTTGGAACATCCTGCCATCTACCGCTGTAATACACTCACTGTCCATGGACTCTGAGGTGACGTTTCCGTCTACACCGAAGTCATCCGCCGCCGCCAAGGTCAGTCATGTGTAACTTGCTGTTTTCTCCCCTGCTGCGACATCAAGCACCTCTATAACTCCATCATTACTGAGAAATGTTGCTCATTTCTCTTACACAACCTGTTAGCCACAACATGCTTGCTCCTTTATGTCATACGGCCAGTAACAAACTGTTGCCAAACACGTTGCACCTACTGCGGCACTCGCCGGCAAATACTTTGGCAATAAATCGCATTGCATCTCTGATGCGCTCCGCGCCTTTGATCGGATCGAAACCCTGCTGTGCCGCACGGCCTCGGCTCGACGATGTTCTCCCCACTGACATGCTGCTGCCTTCTGCTTCCACCGTGCCATCAGCAGCATGGCACGGTCAACCTGTGGACGCCTTCTGCGCCTCTTTCCCTCCGCTGGTCGTGCCTACCAAGACATCGAGAAATGGTCCGATCGCGCCTCGCACTAGCACCTGCCACGACACAATTGGCCACGTGCACCTGTGCCATCAGCCGGCCGGGTGCACACATGCCTCTCATCATCCTTATCGTGCTCCACACTACCGGCAGGGGCTCTGTGGCAGTTATCGACTACAAGAGTCGACCGCTTCATCTTTGAGAATGAACTTCTTTGAAAACTGTTGATCTTAGTGTGTTCCGAACTCTGTATTCAAGCGGATGTGTTTGTGCCAACATGATCAAAATAAAGTTAATTCATGATAAACGAGTGAATATGTTGGGTTCGATATTATCGTACGTAACATTTCGATCCCCACAAACTGAAGAAAAATAAAGACTTACTCGTAAGTTTTGTTGGCCTAGAAAAAGTGTTTCAGAATGTAAAAGGGTGCAAGATGTACGAAATTCTGAGAAAAATGAGTTATCTATAAGGAAATATGGATAATATATATAATATTACGAAACCAAGTGGAAACAATAAGACTGGAAGACCAACAATGAAGTGCTCAGATTGAAAAGGGTATAAGACAGGGATGCAGTCTGTCACCCCTACTGTTCAATCTCTACATTGGAAAAACACTGACAGAAATAAAAGAAAGTTTCAAGAGTGGAGATAAAATTCAGGGTGAAAAGACATCAATGATTAGATTCGCTAATAGCATTTCTATCCTCAGTGAAAGTGAAGAAGAATTATAGGATCTGTTGAATGGGTTGAACAGTTTAATGAGCACAGAATACAGATTGACAGTAAACCAACAAAAGACAAAAGTAAGAAGAAGCAGCGGAAATGAGAACAGTGAGAAACTTAACATCAAAACTGATAATCACGAAGTAGACATAGTTACGGAATTCTGCTACCTCGGAAGCAAAGTAACTGAGTGGGAAAGCGAACAAAGGAGAATAAAAGCTTCTGAGATGTGCTGCTACAAAAGAATGTTGAAAATTAGGGGAACTGATAAAGAATGAGGAGGTTCTACACAGAATCGGCAAAGAAAGGAATATGTGGAAAACACTGACAAGAAGAACGAACAGGATGATAGGAGATGTATAAAGACATCAGGGAATTGTCTCCTTGATTCTAGAGGGAGAAGTAGAGGGTTAAAAACTGTAGTGGAAGACAGAGTACAGAGACTGGAATATATCCAACAAATGAAATTGAGGATGTAGGGTGCAATGCTACATGTGATAAAGACGTTAGTGCAGGAGAGGAATTCATGGTGGGCCACATCAGTCTGGTTAGAAGATTTAAAAAAAAGTACATGCAAAAAACTGGGACAATCTGTAAAGATAATGTGATGCTACTCCTGTGTCCACTGTTGCCATGACCACACTGCTGCTGGCCCTGCTCTCTCTCTGCTGCTGTGTTAAGGGAAGCCGCAACGATGGTCACAGTCACGTGCTGACAGTCTGTAGCAGCCCATACACTGTTCTGATGACTGTGTGGATATTTGTCTCACTGAAAATAAACCCATTTTCTGGTTCAAGATGTGTGACATGGCTGTAAATTCTGCACAGTCTATTGAACAAAATTACGAGCTGTGCTTCACACAGTGTGGCTTCGTGATTGGCAATGCTGGCTAGCCTACTGCTGTCACCAGTTCTAACCTGACCACCTGCAATTATTTGCCATTTTGTATTTACCAGTTCTGGAAGGTTCTAGAGATTTTGTATGTTTGTATGTTCTGGAATATTCAGTGTTTGTATAAATAACTGCACTCTCTGTCCAGGGGCTCAATTCTTTTATAGCTGTCTGTTGGAGTTCGTAACAAATGTACTTCAGTGATAAGTATTGTATTTCACTAATGTCCCTGTTTTTGATGCTGGACTTTATCCTGGTTGTGATGTAATATTGTTTGGTGGAGACCCTGGGTAATTCAATACATATTCTTCAAATAGGTAATGTAAAAGCTGTCACCCACACTGACAGGAACTGGAATACAAGCAGAATACCATTGCCGTTGTCCATATATTCATGTCACCAATAGATCCCAAAACAGCAGTAAGTCTGCTATACATCAGGCATCTATCAGTGTTTCCCAGCAGGCCTGGCCCCAAAAAGAATGGCTGAAAGGATTTGACCAAGTTGCCAGATATAACAGTGGGATGAAATGCTGTGTACTTTTACATGGGTGGTGCAGAGCTACAGTGGTTCAAGAGCAATGAAGAGAAGCTTGCTAGCTGGGGTAAATTCCAGGTTGAGCTGAATAAAACGTTTGCCAGCAAGTACACTTAGCACTAATATAATTAAGGAACAGGGCCCAGTGACTTGGGGAAATATCACAGTCCTACACATAGAATGTGTTATCCCTATGTCACATTGTGAATCTGAATATGACAGAAGGAGGAGGAGGAGGAGGAGGAGATTAGCGTTTAACGTCCCGTCGACAAAGAGGTCATTAGAGACGCAGCACAAGCTCGGAGTAGGGAAGGATGGGGAAGGAAATCGGCCGTGCCCTTTCGAAGGAACCATCCCGGCATTTGCCTGAAGTGATCTAGGGAAATCACGGAAAACCTAAATCAGGATGGTCGGACGCGGTATTGAACCGTCGTCCTCCCGAATGCGAGTCCAGTGTGCTAACCACTGCGCCACCTCGCTCGGTGTGACAGAAGCTGGCAAGATCTAACACTTGATGAAAAAAAGTCATAGAAGACATGTACCAAGCTCTCCTAGCAAAGGATTTCACAACAATCAAGGAATTCAACATGTGGTGCCAGTGCATCATGGAACTGCAACAGAGAAAGAGGGGAAATGAAAGAGATGTGACCGACTACCAGATGTGGTTTGTATCAGTTGCAGAAGACCACAGTGACCTCAGTTCTCTCATACACCATGTTGTAAAAGTAAAGGTATAGCATTTAATGGTAGCCAAAAGTGTTGGACCAAATAAGCAAGAAATAGCAGCCATGAATGTCTAGCCCATATGGCAAGAGGAAATAAAGATTGTTGAAGAATAGGTGTATTGATCTTTAGCATCAATCTCCACCACCAGTCAGATGCCCAAGGAAGAATTGACTCAGCCAACTTTGACTTATGTCACAGCTGTTGTGACAGTACGTCACATAAATATTGACGTTTTTATCGGTTGTAAACTGTAGTTAACGTATTTTATGAATATAATTAGTATAAAAGATACAGTTAAAAGTTCTTGAAACAAGTGATATGCAGCGATAATTTAAGAGTGGCATCTTTATTTAATGTCTATGAAAATAAAAAAGGATCGAAAGAGACGCGATTTTACGGCTGAGGAGGAAGGGCGTATTTTATGGTACACACACTGTTTTATTTCGCGATACGGAAGGCAGCCATTGAGTGGCTACACATATTTTATGTTAGTTATTCTGTATTATGCTAAAATAAACTAATTATTGTTATCACAAAATGAATTTCCTTGTAATAGTTGTCACCTCAAATGCTTGCAGTGGCTAATTATTTTTAATAAGTATTTTTTTAGTAATTTGCCCTGTGGGAAGCTCATCTTCCGATGCAGCCTCTGGTTGGCCATTCCTCCACCAAGTATAACGTCCCACAGAAGAACAGACATTTTTAGGGCAGAGGACAACACATTAGTATGTTTCCATTTTGGATATCCTGGACATGCCATACACTACTGCAGAAAAAGAAGACAAGGTTTCAACGACAATTACTTTGCCAGATGTCATTCATCACAACAGTTCTATCACAGCAGTCACCTGTAGACGATAATAGCTGACCTTTGGGATGAAGCCCATCACTGTATCCTAGACAAAGTCACTCCTCAAAGCACTATAGCTGTTGCCTATCGCTATGCAGAAGTACCAGTTGCTTTCTTAGACCTTAAATTTGAGAAAACTAAGTGAGGTGACATTAATGAAGGTGAGGCCACCACAGGTGAAGATCCTCCTGGGCTAAGCCATCAAGATGTCAGCAGATTTCATTGATATCATCATCAATGGCCAACCTGTTTGGGTGCTAGTTGACTCAGGGGCTTACTTTCTGTAATGTCAAATGCTTATTGTGACCAGCTGAAGAAGACTGTTTTGTGACACAAAAGTGATTGTTCTGATGCTCACAAACAAGAAATATGTCAGCTGACAAAATAACTATCAATGGAAAACAGCTCTTCGAATTTGTTGTTTTATCAGAATGTAGTCATAATGTCATTCTGGGATGGGACTTCTTGCTGGCATCACAAGAAGACATAGACTGCGGAAGATCAGAACTCAAGACTGGCAAAGTTATTTCAATGAGCACTCATAACAAAAATTTCTCTGGGTGGTTGTTTGCTGTTGAAGACATTGTTATTCCACCATCATCAATGAGATAGTTCCAGTCATCAGTCTAGATGCTCATGTAAATGGTGAAATTTGAATAGCAAAAGGCTACTGAAGGTCATGAAAGAAATATATAAGCCAGTGATGATCATAAGCATTGTAGGTGGTCAGAAATAACTTCGGATCATTAATTGTCATGAGCAGCTATAACTCACTTCTAAAGGTATGTACATAGGGTCATCAGAACCAGTCCAGGAAGAGCAGTCTAGTGTCAACCAATGAAGAACCATGCTCCATTATTGCCGGGGAGAAAGCTACTATCAAACTACAAATAGGATCTGGCCTGACCAAGGAACAGCATCAGTGAATGATAGCCATTCTGCATCACTGTTTGGATTCTTTTAAATCCAGAGTGAGGAAATCACAGACCAGGTGGTCCATGATAAAACATCATATCAACACTGGGGATCATACACCAATCAGCCAGCACTTGTATAGGGATTCACTCACTGAATGACAGATAATCCAAGGGGAAGTGGAGAAGACACCACAAGATGACATTATTGAACCCTTAGAAAGGAATTGGTAATCACATGCAGATGACTGAACAAAATCACAAAAAAGATTTCTACCCATTGCTGCTCATTGGTGAAACCCTACACTGCTTGACAGGAGCAAAATGTTTCTCAGCTATGGACAAGGATCAACCCACTGCTGCTCATTGGTGAAACCCTACACTGCTTGAGAGGAGCAAAATATTTCTCAGGTATGGACAAGGAGATGGCTACTGTCAAATTGAGGTTGATGAGGCTGACCAGAGGAAGACTGCCTTCGTAATTCCTGATGGCCTTTATGAGGTCAACGTTATGTTATTTGGATCAAGTAATGTTCCAGCCACCTTCAACATCTTAAATGGATGATGTGTCTTTGCTATCTGGATGACATTGACATTTCTTCAAAGATATTTGAAGAACATCTAAAACATTTAAATTCTCTGACAACTGTACTGAAGTGTGGTCAGAGTGCAGACCTCTAACTGAATCAAAAGAAGTGCCTCTTTGTTGCCAAAGAAATAAAAATCTTAGGCCACCTACTAAATGGTAATGGAGTCTGTCACAGTCCAGAAAAAATAAGAGCTGTCACAGGTTTTTTGACTTCCTGGCACATGTTCCTGTACTACTGATTATTCATGTTGACAAAACATCAAATTCCATTTTGAAAAGAAACTTTCATTTGAAAATCACAAAAGAATGACAGTACCACAATATTTGGTACTGTGAATAACAAAAACACCCTTTACACCAAGGACAGCAATTACACACAACTGAAAAACCCTAAAGAAGAAAACTATGATGACCTGTGAGAGACACCTTCCAAAGATTGTTAATATAACAATACACACAAACACTATATATATATATATATATATATATAAAAAAAAGCGCTGGCAGGTCGATAGACACACAAACAAACACAAACATACACACAAAATTCAAGCTTTCGCAACAAACTGTTGCCTCATCAGGAAAGAGGGAAGGAGAGGGGAAGACGAAAGGAAGTGGGTTTTAAGGGAGAGGGTAAGGAGTCATTCCAATCCCGGGAGTGGAAAGACTTACCTTAGGGGGAAAAAAGGACAGGTATACACTCGCACACACGCACATATCCATCCACACATACAGACACAAGCAGACATATTTAAATTTTTCCCACGTGGAATGTTTCCTTCCATTATATATATATACACACACAGGGGGTGTACATAGTCTGGGAACACTTTCAATTATTTATTGCACAAGACACCCCCCCCCCCCTCCCACCCCCCAACCCCCCCCCATGAACCACGGACCTTGCCGTTGGTGGGGAGGCTTGCGTGCCTCAATGATACAGATAGCCGTACCGTAGGTGCAACCACAACAGAGGGGTATTTGTTGAGAGGCCAGACAAACGTGTGGTTCCTGAAGAGGGACAGCAGCCTTTTCAGTAGTTGCAGGGGCAACAGTCTCGATGATTGACTGATCTGGCCTTGTAACACTAACCAAAATGGCCTTGCTGTTCTGGTACTGCGAACAGCTGAAAGCAAGGGGAAACTACAGCCGTAATTTTTCCCGAGGGCATGCAGCTTTACTGTATGATTAAATGATGATGGCGTCCTCTTGGGTAAAATATTACGGAGATAAAATTGTCCCCCATTCGGATCTCCAGGCGGGGACTACTCAAGAGGACGTCGTTATCAGGAGAAAGAAAACTGGCGTTCTACGGATCGGAGCGTGGAATGTCAGATCCCTTAATCGGGCATGTAGGTTAGAAAATTTAAAAAGGGAAATGGGTAGGTTAAAGTAAGATATAGTGGGAATTAGTGAAGTTCGGTGCCAGGAGGAACAAGACTTTTGGTCAGATGAATACAGGGTTATAAATACAAAACCAAATAGGGGTAATGCAGGAGTAGGTTTAATAATGAACAAAAAAATAGGAGTACGCGTAAGCTAATACAAACAGCATAGTGAACGCATTATTGTGGCCAAGATAGACATGAAGCCCACACCTACTACAGTAGTACAAGTTTATATGCCAACTAGCTCTGCAGATGACGAAGAAACTGATGAAATGTATGATGAGGTAAAAGAAATTATTCAGGTAGTGAAGGGAGATGAAAATTTAATAGTCATATGTGACTGGAATTCGAGAGTAGGAAAAGGGAGAGAAGGAAACGTAGTAGGTGAATATGGATTGGGGCTAAGAAATGAAAGAGGAAGCCGCCTGGTAGAATTTTGCGCAGAGCATATCTAACACTTGGTTCAAGAATCATGAAAGAAGGTTGTATACATGGAAGAACCCTGGAGATACTAGAAGATATCAGATAGATTATATAATGGTAAGACAGAGATTTAGGAACCAGGTTTTAAATTGTAAGACATTTCCAGGGGCAGAGTTGGACTCTGACCACAATCTATTGGTTATGGACTGTACATTAAAACTGAAGAAACTGCAGAAAGATGGGAATTGAAGGAGATGGGACCTGGATAAACTGAAAGAACCAGAGGTTGTACAGGGTTACAGGGAGGGCATAAGGGAACAATTGACAGGAATGGGGGAAAGAAATACAGTAGAAGAAGAATGGATAGCTTTGAGGGATGAAGTGGTGAAGGCAGCAGAGGATCAAGTAGGTGAAAAGACGAGGGCTAGTAGAAATCCTTAGGTAACAGAAGGTACATTGAATTTAATTGATGAAAGGAGAAAATATAAAAATGCAGTAAATGAAGCAGGCAAAAAGGAATACAAACGTCTCAAAACTGAGATCGACAGGAAGTGCAAAATGGCTAAGCAGGGATGGCTAGAGGACAAATGTAAGGATGTAGAGGCTTATCTCACTAGGGGTAAGATAGATACTGCGTACAGGAAAATTAAAGAGACCTTTGGAGTTAGGAGAACCACTTGCATGAATGTCAAGAGCTTTGATGGAAACCCAGTTCTAAGCAAAGAAGGGAAAGCAGAAAGGTGGAAGGAGTATATGGAGGGTCTATACATGGGCGATGTTCTTGAGGACAATATTATGGAAATGGAAAAGTATGGAGATGAAGATGAAATGGGAGATATGATACTGCATGAAGAGTTTGACAGAGCACCGAAAGACCGGAGTCGAAACAAGGCCCCCGGAGTAGACAACATGCCATTAGAACTACTGACAGCCTTGGGAGAGCCAGTCCCAACAAAACTCTACCATCTGGTGAGTAAGATGTATGAGACAGGCAAAATACCCTCAGACTTCAAGAAGAATATAATAATTCCAATCCCAAAGAAAGCAGGTGTTGACAGATGTGAAAATTACCAAACTATCAGTTTAATAAGACACAGTAGCAAAATACTAACGCAAATTCTTTACAGACGAATGGAAAAACTGATAGAAGCCGACCTCGGGGAAGATCAGTTTGGATTCCATAGAAATGTTGGAACACATGAGACAATACTGACCCTACGACTTATCTTAGAAGAAAGATTAAGGAAAGGCAAACCTACATTTCTAGCATTTGTAGACTTGGAGAAAGCTTTTGGCAATGTTGATTGGAATACTCTCTTTCAACTTCTGAAGGTGACAGGGGTAAAATACAGGGAGCGAAAGGCTATTTACAATTTGTACAGAAACCAGGTGTCAGTTATAAGGGTCGAGGGGTATGAAAGGGAAGTAGTGGTTGGGAAGGGAGTGAGACAGGGTTGTAGCCTCTCCCCAATGTTATTCAATCTGTATATTGAGCAAGCAGTAAAGGAAACAAAAGAAAAATTTGGAGTAGGTATTAAAATCCACGGAGAAGAAATAAAAACTTTAAGGTTCGTCGATGACATTGTAATTCTGTGAGAGACAGCAAAGGACTTGGAAGAGCAGTTGAACGGAATGGACAGTGTCTTGAAGGGAGGATATAAGATGAACATCAACAAAAGCAAAACGAGAATAATGGAATGTAGTCGAATTAAGTCGGGCAATACTGAGGGAATTAGATTAGGAAATGAGACACTTAAAGTAGTAAATGAGTTTTGCTGTTTGGGGAGCAAAGTAACTGATGATGGTCGAAGTAGAGAGGATATAAAATGTAGACTGGCAATGGCAAGGAAAGCGTTTCTGAAGAAGAGAAATTTGTTAACATCGAGTATAGATTTAAATGTCAGGAAGTCGTTTCTGAAAGTATTTGTATGGGGTGTAGCCATGTATGGAAGTGAAACATGGACGATAAATAGTTTGGACAAGAATAGAATAGAAGCCCTTGAAATGTGGTGCTACAGAAGAATGCTGAAGATTAGATGGGTAGATCACATAACTAATGAGGAAGTATTGAATAGGATTGGGGAGAAGAGGAGCTTGTGGCACAATTTGACTAAAAGAAGGGATCAGTTGTTAGGACATGTTCTGAGACATCGAGGGATCAGCAATTTAGTATTGGAGGGCAGCGTGGAGGGTAAAAATCGAAGAGGGAGACCAAGAGATGAATACACTAAGCAGATTCAGAAGGATGTAGGCTGCAGTAGGCACTGGGAGATGAAGAAGCTTGCACGGGATAGAGTAGCGTGGAGAGCTGCATCAAACCAGTCTCAGGACTCAAGACCACAACAACAACAACATTGCACAAGAACTAAACATTGTACAGATGTCATACATATTGCATTTTGAAGGGAAAAACTGAAAGTTTTTTTACAAACACTCGATATGCGAACCATGAGTGACCTGGCAGACATCAATACGGTAATCGAATACTTGCCGTACCCGTCCCAGCATGGTATTGTCGACTGTGGCAGTCACTTCCCGTATTCTCTCCCAGAGCTCTGCTACATCACATGGTAGAGGCAGTACATACACCAGATTTTTAATTTGTCCCCACAGAAAAAAGTCACACGGAGTGAGATCTGGTGATTGGGGAGGCCATTTTGTGAAACAGCTGTCCCCGTCTGTAGCAATCCTGATCAATCGATGTGGCTGCTTCATGTTCAGGTACCCATGAACTTCACGATAAGAATGGAGTGGACCCCTAACCTGCTGAAAGATAAATGGAGAGTCCAACTGCATTTGAGGCATCAGCCATTGCTGCAACATGTCCAAGTAGGAATATCCAGTAACAGTGCTCCCGGCAAAGAAGAATGGCCCGTACAATTTTCAACGTGACAAGGCACAAAAAAACATTTTTCTTTGGGCAATCAATCTCAGATTCAATGCATTCATGTGGATGCTTTGTACCCCAGATTCGACAATTATGCCTGTTCACTTTCCCATTAGTGTGAAAAGTGGCTTTGTCACTAAAAATTAAGTGGTCAACAATGCCATCTCCATCTTCATTAAATTGTTGCAACAGGAAACAAAACTCAAAATGCTTGTCTTTGTCATCATCATTGAGCTTCTGCACTAGCTCCAATTTGAATGGTTTCATAGGCAGCTTCTGTCACAGGACTTTCCACACTGTCATTGGTGCCATTTCGAGTTCATGGGATGCACGATGCACCGATTTCTTTGGCCTCCTCGTGAATGTCTTTTGTACGCACCCCACATTCACTTCACTCACACTGGGACATCTGCTTCTCTTTGCCGAGAACAAGCAACCAATCATAACGAATTTGTTGTGCCAGTGGTAAATGGTCATCCTTGTTGGTGGCTTCTAACCATACTTGGTTCTAAACATCCATCGAACAGCTGTAGCACACTTGTTTTTATCTAACTACAACACACAGAAAGCTCACTCTGCACCTGAACTCACCATGTTTGCGACTAGTGCTATCAGCAAATAACCAAACTGTGCTATGGCGATATACATGAAAAAAAACTTTAAGGGTTTCTGTTCAAAATGACATATGTATGATGACTGTACAATGTTTGGTACTTTTGTATATAGCAACATTGAAAACACTACTACTTTCATACCCTACTGCAATGTTTTCATATATATGATGAAGTAGACACTGTACAAAGTTCCTTCATCATCTGTAATTTTGCAAATGGTAATCCTTTTGTCAGAATGTTTGCTGCCTGTCTATTGGTTGGTGTGTAATCCACTCTAACCTTCTTCTCTTTAACTAGGTGATGAATGTAATGATAAGGTGCAATTTCTTTCAGAAGTTAATCTAATCACACAAGCGATTTGCAACCTTCACTTGCAGCCACATGTTCTGCCTCCATTGAAGAAAGAGCAACATGCTGCTGTAATTCACTTTTCATCCACGGAACATGAGTAGGATGCCACTTGTTGATCGTCTTGTGCTTCTGCCCCCACAATGATCAGCTTCTCTATAATATTCAACATTACAGTTTTCATTGTTTTCAAACTTAATGGCATCTGTAATTTTTGATTTAAGATACCTGAATATTCCCATACACAATGCAAAATGAGCCTGTGTTGGTGAGTCTTGAACTTTCAATGCAACATTAACAGCATATGATAGATTTGGTTTTGTACCTTATGTTAAATACATCAAACTTCCAACCATTTGTCTACAGAGTTTAGTATTATTAAAAGGAGGCAACTCACCCAGTATCCATCCTGGATCGGCGGGTAAAGATAACAGTTTTGTATTTATCATACCATATTTCTTGAAAATTCTCTTCATATATGCAGATTGATTTATTTGAGCACAGTGGCTAAATTTCTTAATTTTTAATCCTGAGAGGGAATCATCATTTTCTACAGTAACTTGAAAACATTTGTCCAACTGTTCAATAAACTAAGTTGTTCAATCACTAGAACCTATGGCCAATCCATCATCAACATATAACAGTAGCATCAGGTTTTCACCATTGAACGTACATGGATCTGAACAGCTCTCCTGTAAATTACATTCATTAAGAAATTTAACAAGACATTCATACCAGCATTTTGAAGCTTGCTTTAAACCGTACAGACTCCTCTAATATAAATACACATCTTGTACCATCATCAAAGCCTTCTGGTTGATACACGTACATTTCCTCCTTCAGAATACCATTGAGAAATGTTGTCCTTAACATCAAATTGCCTTATACATCAGTCATGCTGAATTGCAATACTCAGCACAGCTCTCATTATCTCACACCTTGCAACAGGGCTAAACACGTCAACATAATCTATTCCAAAGTGTTGAGTATATCCTTCTGCTACCAATCTAGCCTTATGTCAAACTACTTCATTATGTGCATTTAATTTTGTAGAAAAGACCCACTGATTTTCAGTCATCTTCTTTGTATTAGTTTTGTGGACTTTTCCCATTTTTTATTTCCTTTTAGAGCACTCATTTCTTCTTCCATCACTTTCTTCCATTCTTCAGAATTTTCTGAGTATACTGCTTCCTTATAGTTCCTTGGTGTATCTGAAAGTGTCTCCCCTGACCTGGGGTTCTTGGTGACTTTTATGAGCTGTAACCCTGTTTCCTAAACCTCTCCAGTCCTTTTCCTTCACCCCTCTTTCTTCCCCTTCAACACCTCTGCCAGAGGAAGGAGCCACTGGCTCCGAAAGCTTGTAAAAGTGAAATCCTTTTGTGCGTGGTTTCCCCTGCCGCCACTCGGTGAATATATTTTCTATCTATCTATTTACATTATATTGCTACATAATGTTATGAAATTTGTGTCAAAGCAGATCAATGTTTTTAGCTGAGTGAACATCATAAATTTTATGTAGCTTATCCCAAATCTCTTTAGGAAACTTGCATCCTCGAACATGAAGTAAATGCTTTGCCAAGTGTTAAAATTAGCTGTTTCCTTACATTTGCATTAGCCTCTGTCCATTTAGCAAGGTCGGTTTTGTAATTTCATCCACTTTCTTCTGGCTTAAGCAGTTCAGCATTTACCATGCCAAAGATTTCACCATTTTCTAAGATAATTGTCGTTATGATTCTCCAAGTCTCCCAATTTTCTTTGCCAGTGAGCTTTTCAATTTGCTGTTTTTCATTGACCATTATCTCTACGATGTCCAGTTATTGTGGAAATTGACTACAACTGTCACGCTTTGTGAAAATGTTATCACCCAGGCACATCTGCTACCATATAGACAAAACACCAAATGCCATTATTCTAAAAGCCACAAAAGTACAGCAGAACCACAGCACCATCAGTGCATAACAAAAACACCCTTTACATGACAGACAACCATTACACACAACTGAAAAACCAAAGAACAAAACTATGATGACCTGTGAGAGACAGGGAACTACTGCAGGTAGATGCCAAATTTTCCTGTAAAGAGTTGCAATTAAGAACAGTGCTTGTCCTTAAGCTGGTGAGACAGTGATATCTTGTGCTTCCAGTGTACTCTCCAAGGCCCAGGTGTATTTATTTGACAAACCATTCACTGTTGCAGTGGACCACCATTCTCTATGCTAGTTGACTAGCCTGAAGGATCTGTTGGATCAAATGGTGAAATGGGAACTGAGACTTCAGGTATGTGATGCCACAGTGGTACACAAAAATTGGCACAAACATTGGGATGCTGAGTACCTTTCAAGGAACCTTGTGGCTGAACACAGTAGCATGGATGGAATTTCAGTCATTGCTGCAGACCAGAGGAAAAATCCAGTAAAGATGAAAAACATAGGAGCCTCTAAGAATGAGAAACCAACCAAAGAACATAATCGTACACTGCTACATCACCCACAGGATGACAACTGCCTGCCAGTCACAGACAAATAGTTTCACAGCTTGCTTCAATAAGACATTGGCAGATATATTTTCGATGCAACTTGAGACTGAACAGAGAGATTTTAAAACAATACTGCTAGTCGAGACATTTTCAAACAACACAGTGATGCAAGACACTACAGCTTCATACTTTCATTTCTGTTCCATGGTGGGAGGCCAAAACGACAAAGGATGCCCTGTTCTCATTTCAACTGGACAATACTCAGGATGGCTTTATGAAAAACCCCACCACCAGGACAGAAGAAACAAGCCAGTGGGCTTGTACATGGACCCTGGGTGCCTAGGAGGAGGACTGAGAGTGCTATAGCACGAAGCTTTGTCCAGTGAGATACAGCACAGTAAATCTGATTTGGATTTTTACAGTTGTGTGGAAGGTAAGAGTAGCAGAACAGTTACTAAAGAACCACTTGGGACTTACTGTATCCTTCACAGCTTGTTCAGTGTCACTTACAAAATTGAAGGTTATGTCTTTTTCATCAAGAAGAAAAAAGTGGAGACACATTTTCCATGTCCTCTGTAGGAAAACCTACTACAATCCTGAGGCCCCGATTGGTGATGAGGGCTATGTGTTCACAGGAACTGAAGCCCACTGGACAATCATGAAGTTTCATTGGAAGGGGCTACATTTGATGCTTGTTATAGTGAAGGGGATGTGACAACATGACCAGAATGTGAAGATCTGCCAACAGAGGACCACTTACAAGATCTAGATCCAGGCTGCTGTAGTTAGCCACAGTGAGAACCTTTGAAACAGCTGGTTACTGTTTTTCTGAGACAGGGAGAAATGTTGCAAACTGTGCTGCATACAGTGCAGCATAACATGTTGTGCTGCATAACAAGTTGTGCTGCACACAGTGTGGTACTGTGATTATCATACTAGGCGGAATATGCAGGTCACCAGATGAAACCTGATCACCAGCAATTATTTCGCATTTTGTATTTCTCAGTTTCGGATGGTTCTAGAAATTTTGTATGTTTGCAATGTTTATCTATTCTGAAATATTCTACATTTATATAAATAGCTGAACTCTCCATCCAGGAGTTTAGTTCAGTTCTGCTTGAATGTTGGTGTTTGTAATAAACTTGCTTTCAGTGTGCTAGATGTTGTACTTCACTGATGACCCTGCTTCCAGATATTGGCTCGATTCTGGTAATGACATGTCAATATGTGTGCCCTCTTAGGCACTAGCCACTTGGGAAAGTTGAAATCCTGTATGTCATTGAGTAAGCCCCCTGGAAACAAACAGTTCTATATTTCCATGATGGTCAAGGGATCCTGATGAGTGTGATCAGCTATTTTAAGGAACAATAAACTGCAGTCTCGTTAGATCATTCTGCTACTTTTGAAAACTGACATATGCTGGTTGACATATCACCTTCCTAGAAAAGGCAGCTGCCGATTTCTCATTTAGAAATCACATTTAATTGTTGATTGTTTATGGGAACAATGAGTAATATCTTGTATGAAATGCCTGCCTACATATTACCAATGTTGTTTTGACTACGCTGCAGGAGTTTTTACTGGGAAGGCCTTACAAACAAGTCCTTACACATATTCCGCACAGTCTCAATCTCTCCCCACGTGTTTTCCATATTTATGGAGCCCTGAAGGAAGACACCCATGGTTGTCAGTTTTCTTCGGATGAAGATGTGAGTGCCTGGGTCCAATCATGGTTCCATATGCAAACACAAACAGATTTTTATGAAGATATTGCCCATCTTGTCTTACAGTAGGATAAATGTATTAACCATTAAGGCAATTAATTTTGAAATAATAGAAATGTACTTCATTTTTTCCATGTGTCTGTGGTAATGACAGGAATATTCTGTTGGCATCTGAAGCAGAAGATGTAAACAAAGAGTTCGTTCTAGAAATCTTTGACAACGAGAATCAGAGCTCTCTGCTGGTCATAAACTTATGTCTTGTCCTGGCTATCTATGACCAGGACATCAAGGGCATTGATGATTTTTTCACCCATCTCTAATGACCTCAATGTTGACAGTACGTTAAAACCAATCTCCTCCTTTTTTTAATGATTTTTCTACTGTTCTTGTGATGTCAGTATTATGCACTCTTGAATACCATATTAGCTGATACGAGGACACTCTTGATCATTCTCCCCTTGCCTGTACAATATTTTATCAGCTCTCCTCTGTTGCTTCAATGACTGGACTGGGCTTGGAGTCTGAAATAATTCTACAAGTGGACTATTGGGTTCTTCTTTTGGACGGAGGTTCACAGTAATGCAAGTGATATACTTGGCGCTGGACCTGTATTGTGGTGGTGTTTGTACTGAGTGTTCAGTCTCTCAATACATGTCATTCTGACACTTGAAAAATAACCATAAACGAGAAACATACAAATTACTAGAATAACACCCTGTTCCTGGATGTCACACACTACGTCACTAAAAATGAGTCACAGGACATTGGATGCACTAAAGAGCCAGTTACCAAATGTTTATATAACTTGGACATTAGTTCATTCACTGAATCCCATGCTCACAATCACACCATGAAGGAGAAATTTCAGCAATGTGAAACCAATATAGATATACAATAAAAATTGAAGCAGTTGTTAAAACTGCATTATTAACTGATTGTCATTAAACTGCTACAAACTATCAGTGTTCACACAAGTTAAATTTGTGTTGTTTTAGTCATCAGTCCAACTACTGGTTTGATACATGTCTCCACATTAGTTTGTTATGAGCAGCTCTCTTGTCTCTGCATAGCTATTACATTCTAGATCCAGTTTGACCCTTTACTATAGTCAAATCTTGGTCTCCCTCTACAATTCTTACCCCCTCCTTCCCATACTTCACTATGTTGCCATATTAACTACCACTTGATGCCTTAGGATGAGTTCTATCAAGGTATCCTTTAAGTCAGTTTGTACAAAAGTTTATTTTCTCCACAATTCAATTCAGTACCACCTCATTAGTTATCCAGTCTACACATAAAAGCATTGGCATTTATCTATAACTCTACATTCTCTTGTTATCTTGCCTGTACCATGAAATATAGCAATATATAACAATTAATTAGCAAATACTCATCTTTATTTCTTGGCAATCTCCAATGCTGCAGTGGCTGTAAAAGAATTCACAAATTATGTGCTCCACCAGGATTTACTGCAACTTGCTAAGTTCCCGACAGTGTAGCTATTGATTTGGCAATGCTAATTGAAATTTCAAGAAATTCATGTCCTCTTTCAAAATCACATGTTTACTGCATAATACTGTAACAAAACTGGCTTACAAATACATTTGGAAACCTGACACCCCCATGGCTGATTTGCTACTCCTTATATATATGGCAGCAAATCCTGCCAGTTGACAAGTGACTAAAATCACAAAGCCCCCACTTAGTGTTATGTGTGGCTCATGCTGCTGAGAGTAGTATATGATTTCAGCCATAATTGTCTTCTACCAAGGAACTGAATGGGGAACGGTTTCTGAACCCACATGTGGTAATGACAGGAATATTCTGTTGGCATCTGAGGCAGAAGATGTAAACGAGGAGTTAGTTCTAGAAATCTTTGACAACAAGAATCAGAGCTCTCTGCTGGACATAAACTTATGTCCTGTCCTGGCTATCTATGACCAGGACATCAAGGGCACTGATGATTTTTCCACCTGTCTCTAATGACCTCAATGTCAACAGTACGTTAAAACCAATCTCCATCTTTTTTTATGATTTTTCCACTGTTCTTGTGATGTCAGTATTATGCACTTACTGCCTACATAATCCATTATTAAAAACAGAAAATTTATGGATTACAATCGAAATCTTGCAAGTGAACACAGACTGTTATCATTCAGTTACATCTTAACTCACTCCTCTCACATTGCAATGTAAAGTTCTATATGGCTTTTAGCTTTCAGTATTGAAATTTGTAAAATGTGTTCGCTAACAATGTTTTTTATAAAGTTGCTTATATCACGAAGATTACTGGCTGGAAAATCTTGCTAACAGATCTGTGAGTTTATTACACAAATACAAGTGGAATGTTAATTTTAATCCTTACAAAAATATCCTGCATTTACAAAAAAAAATATTTGTTTTATGTTCAAATATCGACTAGTAACAGCCAAACCAGTGCGGAGATATATGTATGCTTACTAAAGTTGGAATGAAATTAATAACAGAATATGAATCAGTATAATAAACTGAATTCTAAAAGAATAGATAACTAAAATAAGGTTGGTACAAAAGCCTGTAAATGTGGCGGCCTGATATCTGAGACCAACCCTTCGTGTCGTACTTATCCTAACCACATTGGTATATTTCAATTGATTCACTTCAGTATGATGTTACACTCCAGACAAATACTTTCATAAAAGGTTACATAATAGTTACATTTATATTCAGTGTTCTATTTTTTAGAAAAGCCCTTCATGTTATTGCATCCCTGCTTTTATAGCTTCTTTGTCTGCCATAACCAGTTATTTTGCTGGTCAAATAGCAGAACTCATTTACTACTTTAATATATTATTTCCTAATCTAATTCCCTCATGATCACCTGATTCAATTAAACTACATTCCATTAGCCTTGCTATACTTTTGTTGTTTATTTTATAACACCTTTTGAAGACACTATCCTTTCCATTCAACAAGTCTTTCAAGTCCTTCTCATCTCTGAAGGAATTACAGTCCCACTCGCAAACCCTGAAGTGTTTATTTCTTCCCCCTGTTCCTTAATTCCTTTTTCATATATATGTGTGGTTTCCTTTGTTGACTGATTTGTGTAAAGACTAAACAACATGGAGGATATGCTACAACCCTGCTCACTACCGTCTCAGCTACTGCCTATCTTCAAAGTCCTTTGACAGAATTGTTATCTGCTTTCAAAAGAAGTGATGGATAATCTTTCACTTCCTGCCTTTTTTTCCTTATAATATCAGAATTTCAAACAGTGTAATGTAATCAACATTTGGCAAAAGATTTTTTTCTAAATCTACAAACGCAAGAAGTGTATGTTTCCCCTCTTACAGTGTATCTTCTAAGATAAGTTGTTGGATCAGTTTAGTTTTGCATGCTACTACATTACAATGTGAGTAGCTAGATCTACTGGAGTGCCTGTCACTGTCTCAAACAAGTGCAAGAGATCCTAATGGTGAAGGCAGTGGGCCAACCATTAGTATGGAAATTTGTTGGAATTGTTCTTTAGATTGTTCCAACGACAAATGTCCAGTAAAAAAAAATGGCTCTGAGCACTATGCGACTCAACTGCTGAGGTCATCAGTCGCCTAGAACTTAGAACTAATTAAACCTAACTAACCTAAGGACAGCACATAACACCCAGCCATCACGAGGCAGAGAAAATCCCTGACCCCGCCGGGAATCGAACCCGGGAACCCGGGCGTGGGAAGCGAGAACGCTACCGCACGACCACGAGATGCGGGCAAATGTCCAGTCACATCAATATTATAATCGTTTTAATTCTTTCATTTCAGGTCAGCTATATCTTATTGAAAAATTTGTGGAACACATGTACACAAGTGAAGATTATGAAGTCAAAGCAATTAGACATAAAATAAATTTCCTTTATTGACAAATTCATTATTTTTAATAACTAAAAAGAGTATTTAATGTTATTAAGATTATTTTTAAAAATTCTACATGTGATTCATTACTCTTATGAGTTAACACTGATTATGTTATAATTCAATCTTCAGTGATCCTTTGCAACTCTTTTCCCATTGTCAATAAATATTTTTGTAAGTGGTATAGCATTTACATTCATTGACATTCCTTTATGGGAGGACTTTTTCTTTTGTTATAGCCATAATAATATCAGAGAGGACCCCAGCACAAACTTCATCAACAGTTGACAGCACTCCGATACCTGAATCATCACGTTTTGATGTATGTATTTTATCTGGGGTTTGCTGTAGAAAATGGTCTGGGAGCTGACTTTGTAGAAACTGATACTTTTCCTTCAGATTTTTACATTTGTCAGGTGTCAGCTCACTTGATTCTTTAAGGGACAGCAGTTCATCTGCAAGCTCACAAGCTGCAGCTGTAATTGAGCTACAGTCTTCCAGCTGAAAATGTCATTGTAGTTGATTTATTTAATGTCAGATACGGATTGATTAAATATAAATAAAATGCCAATAGTTTGTCATTATCATGATGTACAACACATTTACTGACTAAGACATTTATTTATCAATAAATTAAGAGAATTTGACAAATATTATACAGATCTATAAGTGTAGATTTTAACTATGTCTATATTGTGACAGCTGACACAAGAACCATTAGAAATCTTGATATTTCAGCTAGGGTTTGAATGCTAATGTGTTTCCTTTCTGGCAGCCATCTGGGCTGCAAATTCAACAGTATTTACTATAATTTGATAGGCAGCACCTGAACTTCCATTATGAATGTCAATGATACTCATTACACTGCAGATGCTACTGAAGACACAGCAGAGAATAGTGAACTACTCACTGATTATTTAGAAGTCAATGAGTAATGATTGAGAAGAAGAATTTCTGTCTATTTATTGGTCAGAGCCTCAAATAGTGAAACAAGAGAACATAGACGAGATTTCATGCACTGTATCTGCTTAAGCTTGGATTTTATTCTACATCTAAATCCATACTCTGCAAACCACTGTGAAGTGCTCGGCAGAAGATACTTTCTGTTGCACAACATACAAGATTTTCTTGTCGTTCCATTCACATGTGGAACGTGGGAAGAATTACTGTTTACAAGCCTCTAAAAGAATAGTATCTTGTTTCTACATAAATAGAGACCACAAGGCCCATTTCTCCAATTGTTATGAGAATTGTATTCAATGTAGATCAAATTTTGTTGAGTTACTTTAATTATACATAAGTAAATAAGATTTTCTACACGAGAAAAGGCATAGGTTACCAAAAACAAAATCAGTTACTCAGACACAGCTGTAATTTCCAAATCAGTATGGCTGAGCAAGGTGACACAGTGGTAATACACTGCACTCACATTCATGGTGATGGCCACCAAAATTTCCAGCCCGTCAGCCATACAGATTTAGGTTGCCCATCATTAATAGTTCATCTGAAAATAAAATGACAATGACTGATTTCATGCACTATGCATCACCAATCTGAGCCTGTGCTCCTTCTCAAATGATCTGACTACTGAAAGGCTGTTAAAGTGATTATCTTCCTTCTTTGTTTTGAAACAGTATGGGAAAATTTTGCCATGTTTTGCTACCTGCCATGTAATGTATTATGGTTCTTGTACAAAAATATCAAATATAGCAGTAAAACATATTCATGATGATTTTCAATGAGGCTTGAGGTATTGTTTTCAAATTACTGCAAGATGACTAATCTTATATATATTTAAACAAGAACACCTCCAGTTCTGCAAGCTATTATTAGTTTCACCTTTTATTTGTGGCTCTTTAACTCGATTATTATATATTTCTGTGATCTATCTGAAAAAACAAATCTGTATCCAGTATTTTTCATTTCAGTATGTGTTATGCAGATATGATACTGCACTAATTTCCTTCTTCTTCCTGGCCTTGTCTCACGTCTACTCAGAATCAGCATGTAGACCTGGTTTTGAATATTTTAGTGGTATAGGGTGGCCAGATGCCCTTCCAAAAATATTCGCAAGTTGTGCAGTACTCTACTAATTAATAATGAAAATGCATCTGGCTTACTTCTTTCTTGCATATGATAGTGGTACAAAGAGTAATAATTATCTTTATACATCTGTGAATCTGATGATTCCATATAATTTTGAACAGTGTTAATGAGGCACACGTTCAAACACTAAATTAGTACAACAATGTTCTTATGATTCATGACACTAATCACTGGATTAATAATGCTGCCTTCTGTGCTAAACTGTTAAAACCTTTGTCAGTATTTAAATGCTGGATCAAATGTCTATTGAATCAGATACTTTACCAGGAATTAATATAAAAAAGAAAGCAGTTTCACATTGATTTCACCTCACGTCCTATTTTCTGCTCAGCTATATGCTGAGCTATTTCCAGTCCTCGTTCTATTACAGAATCTGGCATACACAATGTCTGAGCAAGGTGCAGTCCATAATGTTTGACATTTGTGATGCCTTGTAGTAGATGATGAGTATATTTCAAGTAAATTTTACCATTCTCATTCACTTCCAGTGTTTCAAAGTGGTGGCTGGAAGAAAGAAAAAGATTAAAGTTTAAAAAAAGAACTGTTAGCATTTCTTAAAAGTCAATGCAGTGAATGTTATGATGTTTGTTTGAAAGCCATTCTTTGAAAAACCAGTAAGTGCACCCTTGATTTGCAAGCATTCTTGAGGAGTGTTTTTGTTTTTGGGATTTTCAGCATTGGTAGTGGGTATACGTATGTATATACTCTTATCTAATATAGTTCTATAATAGTATTCCAATAAGTGTACTGGCAAATTCCTACAAATTAATATACTACACCAAATTGTAGAATGTTAACAATGGGGGCAGGGTAACTACATGGCCCATGAAAAATTACTAAATGCTGTTGGATTAATCCAAGCAACTGAAGTTTCATATTAAATTTACAGCACTGAATGATTCTCATCTAGATACAGTCACACTTCAATGCACACAATAAAGGTAATGTTAATGTAGAAAATGTGTGGAAGAAAATTAATTTGTTTATTGTATGGCAATACAAATACATAAAGATTATAAAACTAATATACATCAACATTTAAACACAGCTCTCCAGCATAAAATATCACAAATGAAAACAGCTATATGTTGGTATCTAGATCTTTTACATATTGTATAACATCATACATCATTGTCAGGAAATTTCTGAAAGGACTCTTGTAGGCATGTGTGGGACATGTTGATACAACATGAGCAACTGTCTGTCAATTCACACCACTGTGACACGATGGTGATGAAGATTTGCTCCACTTGTAGAGAGTGTCTGCACATTGTCCATGGCTCGTTTTGAGGTGGTTCAAGGTAGTGCAAATTGTCCATGGTTGATCGAGAGTTTCTTTTGGATGCAAGGCAGTTTCAGACATGGTGGAGAACAGTTTCATTGCCAGTAATGTTTCCATTCATTGATGGTATTGAATTCAGTTTCCTTGAGAGTTGGCTGTGATGAGAGTGGGCTGTCTTGGATCTTACGTCTTTTCTGCTCCACAGGGAATACACTGTCCACTATTAAAAGATTGGTGTTTGATTTGATTTGATTTGATTTCTCTATTAATCCATGTAACAAATTACATTGTGTGGATTTCGTCAGCAAAATCATATACAATACAATATACCTACAATTGTATACATAAAATTAGTATTTACACACATTTTTGAGGTATCTAAAATTAGTTTTATATCCTTGTGTAATTTGTAATTTTCTTATAGTACTGTACAATTTTTGATTTCATATTATAATTATTTCCTCATGTATTACAATGCAGGCTACTTTAATTACACTACATGTTTTAATTCAGATAGTCCGTTACTGTGTAATAACTTTTATTTAATAAAAAAAATTTTAGTTTTGTTTTGAACTGTCCGATTGTGTCAATATCTTTTATTTTTTGGGGCAATTTATTATATAATTTAACAGCATTGTACAACAAGCTCTGCTGAGTTTTAACTTTATTTTTCCTCTCTAGATGCAGATTGTATTGGTTTCTAGTTTCATAGCTGTGTACTAAAGAATTTTTCATATAGCAGTCAATATTTTTTTTTACATACATAACACTTTGAAAAATGTATTCACAGGGGACAGTTAGGATTTCCAGCTTTTGGAAATGTTCAAGGCAGTGAGCCCTACTGCCACTCTTGGTTATTATACGAATTGCTCTTTTCTGTAATTTGAAAACTATTTGAATATTTTTACTGTTGACTCCCCAACATATTATTCCATAGGTAATAACAGAGTGGATATAAGAAAAATATACAGATCTGACACATGTAGTATCACAAACTGCAGTCAGAATTCTCAGAGCATAGCATGCTGTAGCGATTCTGTTACTAAGTATTTTAATATGTTCTTCCCACTTTAACTGACTGTCAACATGCATACCAAGAAATTTTGTGTAGTCTACACATTCTATAGTTTCAATGTTTAACTTAAAGTTGTTATAGTGTGGTTTTTTGCAGACATAGAAGTTAACAGCATTTGTTTTTTTAAGATTTAGTGTTAGTTTATTATTGGATGCCCACTCACGTACACTGTTTAGTGTCTGTTCGGCTTTTTCTTTTAGTGCATCTGGTGATTTGTCACTGATTAGAACATTTGAGTCATCTGCAAACAGTATTGTTTGTCCGTGCTTGATGCTATGTGGGAAGTCGTTTATATAAATGAGGAATAGTACTGGGCCAAGGACACTACCCTGTGGGACACCTATATTTACATAATTTGGGTCTGAAGTATACTTTACAATATAGTTTGAGCAACTTGAAATATGTGAGATTTCAGTTATCTGTCTTCTATTTTTTAGATATGACTGGAACCACTTTTTCACAAGTCCCCTTATTCCAAGTTCATCTAACTTATTTAACAATATGTTGTGGTCTAGCAATCTTCTGGTATTCACGTGGTAGTATGCTCTTCCATCTGATATCAGGAGGTGGAATGTGGCTCACGACACGTATCCAGTATGCAGGAGAAGATTGTTTTGACTCACTATCAAAGCACATGGTCCCGTGAAGTTGTACATCTATCTTTTTGACATGGAGACTATTAAACCAGACAGGCACACGGTACTCTGCTGCTGAGTATACCATTCCAAGAGCTGATACCCAGAGAACATCTGCTGACAATCCCCCATGAGAGCCACAGAGTTTACAGACAATGTTGTTTCTGCCTTTGAACTTAGCAAATGTTCATGTCAAATGCCCTTTAAAACAAAGTGTCCTATCCAAAGTGATCCCAAGGTATTTTCGATGCATATTATGATGAATTTTGTCTCCCTCGAAACAGATGTCAAGGGCTCTGTGTGCCAATCTATTGGACAGATGAAAACATGACACTTCTATTTTATTTGAGTTTGGCTGTAACCTTCATTTACAGAAATAGTGTCTTAAGATGTATAGATCAGAAGTTAGGATTTCTTCAGTTGTTTCAAAGGGTTTGTGTCAGGTAGTTATTGCCCAGTTGTCTGCATAGCCAAGCTTTCTGGACTGTGCTGGAGGAACTTCAGATATATACACTAAAGAGTCAAAGAAACTGGTACACATGCCTAATATCACAAAGGGCCTCCACGAGCATGCAGAAGTGCCACAACATGATGTGGCATGGATTTGACTAATGTCTGAAATAGTGCTGGAGGGAATTGACACCATGTATCTTGCAAGGCTGTCCATAAATCTGTAAGAGTACAAGGGGGTAGAAATCTCTTCTGAATAGCAAGTTGCAAGGCATCCCAGACATGCTCAATAATATTCATGTCTGTGGAGTTTGGTGGCCAGCAGAAGTTTTTAAACTCAGAAGAGTGTTCCTGGAGCCACTTTGTAGCAATTCTGGACGTGTGGGGTGTCACGTTGTCCTGCTGGAATTGCCAAAGTATTGAACAATGAACATGAATGGATGCAGGTGATCAGACAGTATGCTTATGTAGGTGTCACCTGTCAGAGCCATATCTAGATGTCTCAGGCGTCCCATATCACACCAACAGCACATGCCCCACACCCATACAGAGGCTCCACCAGCTTGAACAGTCCTCTGGTGACATGCAGGGTCCATGGATTCATGAGGTTGTCTCCATACCTGTACACATTCATCCGCTCGATACAATTTGAAATGAGACTTGTCTGACCATCAACATGTTTCCAGTCATCAGCAGTCCAATGTCGCTGTTGACGGGCCCAGATGAGGCATAAACTTTTGTGTCATGCAGTCATCAAGGGTACATAAGTGGACGCATACTGATGGTGTTTCATTGAATGGTTTGCACGCTGACACTTCTTGATGGCCCAGTATTGCACCAATTTGTGGAAGGGTTGCACTTCTGTCATGCTAAATGATTCTCTTCAGTCATCGTTGGTCCTATTCTTGCGGGACCTTTTTCCGGCAGCAGCCATATCGGAGATTTAATGTTTTACCACATTCCTGATATTCACAGTACATCCGTGAAATGGTCATATGGGAAAATCCCCACTTCATCGCTAGCTTGGAGATGCTGTGTCCCATCGCTCATGCACCAATTATAACACCACATTCAAACTTACAGAAATCTTGATAACCTGCCATTGTAGCAGCAGTAACTTATCTGACAACTGCGCAAGATGGTTGTTGTCTCATATAGGCATTGCTGAGCGCAGTGCTGTATTCTGCCTGTTTAAATATCTCTGTATTTGAATGCACATGCCTATACCAGTTTCTATTCAATACTTTTGGGCAGGCAGTGTCTTTCTTTGTAGTTACTGTAAATGTCCTTCCAGCTAACTTGTTGTCAGTTTTGTTGTGCTTTTGCATGGGACGAGTTGTAATAATTTACACTCCTGGAAATGGAAAAAAGAACACATTGACACCGGTGTGTCAGACCCACCATACTTGCTCCGAACACTGCGAGAGGGCTGTACAAGCAATGATCACACGCACGGCACAGCGGACACACCAGGAACCGCGGTGTTGGCCGTCGAATGGCGCTAGCTGCGCAGCATTTGTGCACCGCCGCCGTCAGTGTCAGCCAGTTTGCCGTGGTATACGGAGCTCCATCGCAGTCTTTAACACTGGTAGCATGCCGCGACAGCGTGGACGTGAACCGTATGTGCAGTTGACGGACTTTGAGCGAGGGCGTATAGTGGGCATGCGGGAGGCCGGGTGGACGTACCGCCGAATTGCTCAACACGTGGGGCGTGAGGTCTCCACAGTACATCGATGTTGTCGCCAGTGGTCGGCGGAAGGTGCACGTGCCCGTCGACCTGGGACCGGACCGCAGCGACGCACGGATGCACGCCAAGACCATAGGATCCTACGCAGTGCCGTAGGGGACCGCACCGCCACTTCCCAGCAAATTAGGGACACTGTTGCTCCTGGGGTATCGGCGAGGACCATTCGCAACCGTCTCCATGAAGCTGGGCTACGGTCACGCACACCGTTAGGCCGTCTTCCGCTCACGCCCCAACATCGTGCAGCCCGCCTCCAGTGGTGTCGCGACAGGCGTGAATGGAGGGACGAATGGAGACGTGTCGTCTTCAGCGATGAGAGTCGCTTCTGCCTTGGTGCCAATGATGGTCGTATGCGTGTTTGGCACCGTGCAGGTGAGCGCCACAATCAGGACTGCATACGACCGAGGCACACAGGGCCAACACCCGGCATCATGGTGTGGGGAGCGATCTCCTACACTGGCCGTACACCACTGGTGATCGTCGAGGGGACACTGAATAGTGCACGGTACATCCAAACCGTCATCGAACCCATCGTTCTACCATTCCTAGACCGGCAAGGGAACTTGCTGTTCCAACAGGACAATGCACGTCCGCATGTATCCTGTGCCACCCAACGTGCTCTAGAAGGTGTAAGTCAACTACCCTGGCCAGCAAGATCTCCGGATCTGTCCCCCATTGAGCATGTTTGGGACCGGATGAAGCGTCGTCTCACGCGGTCTGCACGTCCAGCATGAACGCTGGTCCAACTGAGGCGCCAGGTGGAAATGGCATGGCAAGCCGTTCCACAGGACTACATCCAGCATCTCTACGATCGTCTCCATGGGAGAAAAGCAGCCTGCATTGCTGCGAAAGGTGGATATACACTGTACTAGTGCCGACTTTGTGCATGCTCTGTTGCCTGTGTCTATGTGCCTGTGGTTCTGTCAGTGTGATCATGTGATGTATCTGACCCCAGGAATGTGTCAATAAAGTTTCCCCTTCCTGGGACAATGAATTCACGGTGTTCTTATTTCAATTTCCAGGAGTGTATAAAGCAGCCCATGCCTCCAAACTGTATCATATGCTGCACTTAGATCAATGAAAGCAACTGATGTTCTCTGCTTCATTTGGTATCCTGCTTCAATAGATGTTGTTAAAGATAAGGCTTGATTAGCACAGCTCCGTCCTGTTCAGATTCCAGTTTGCTCAAAAGGAAGATTCTGAAAGATGACTAGACTAATCTGATTGTGTAGAATTCTTTCAAGGAACTAATACATAGTGCTCCATAGAGCAATTAGGTGATAGTTCTTAGGCTGGTCTGATGTCTTGCCGGGTTTGAGTACCGCTACGATTTTTGGCTGCTTTATTTTTTGTGGGACTGAGCCAGATAGCATAATGTCAGAGAAGAATCCTCCAGCCATCTTTTTGTATAGTTCACACTGTGCAGAAGACATTCTGGGTGGATTCCATCTTTTCCTGGTGTCTTTCCAGATTTTAAAGCTTTAAGGCCAGCAGAAATTTCAGATATAGAGAAAGTTCTTGAGAAGTTATATTGTTCATTAGTGGTCTTTTTGAGTAATGTAAGTCAGCATCTGATGAATCTTGTATGAGTTTTATCCTTTGGTGCTCTTGATGGGGACAGTGAATGTGATGCAATCCTATTAGCAGATATATGAGCGTTGATCTGCACTTTAATTTTATTTCCTTCCAACTTTTCTACTTGATGCTTGAAAACTGAGTGACCTCTAATTTCCCATTGATGGACACAGTACTTTCATAATATGGTGCCATGGCAGTCATAAGAAGCTGAGAAAATATTAAATTATACTCAAAATAGAAGTACATGAATAAATAATACGGGGAAAACTGTAAAATAAAGTAAAAATAATATTTAAATATACAAACTCATCCATAAAAAAGTGATAAGAATGTAAATGAAAGCAGAAATAAAAAAGAATGTGGTAAAAAGTATTAAATGAAGACTTAAGAAAGGGACACTCATGTTTGTAGAAGTATCGTAATATTGAGAAATTTTAAACAAACAAGTACAATTTATTAGCAAATTAAGTCTTATTGGTGTCTGTGAGTCCATGGCCCCAATTTGAATACAAGCAGTACAAATGACACACCAATGGCTACAACCAGTTTAGTTTCTTTAACTATATTACTAGTTTTGGAAAATTAGTTTCAGCTTTCAAAATGGAAGGTATTCTTCCAAAACTGACCGTGAAAAAAAGGAAAAGTTACTGATTGTGGTTATCAGAAAGTAATATACGTTCAAGTTCTAATGAAAAATGTAAGCTACATGACAAGTGGTAATGTTCATACACACAGATATCTGTTGTTACCTCAGTTTGGTCATGTAGATACAATGCTATCAGCTTTCTTCAAAGTAGTAGCTTTATTCCTAATTTTACAAAGTACAAATAGTATATACCACTGTAATGATAGTTCATTGTTAATCCAATGAACAGATTTCGTTTTTAATAACGTCTTGTCTCTGTTAATGTGCACCTCAATTTTTTTTCCAAAAGCCTGAAGGTTCTGTTTTCCAATGGGCTCTGAATTAAAATATTTATTGAGTTCAGATTGTGATGGTGATATACTTCAAAGAGCATAAAATGAAGACGAAATGGTCAGATATTGAGGTAACTGGTCAAAAGGAAGTTTGAGAAGAGCAAGTATCACCCACATCAAGCTGCACGCCACATATCATGTGGCACATTGTGTATTCTGCAGTGAGTTATTTTTATTTTGAATTAACAATAATGGTGGTTATTGTAGAACATAATAATATTAGGAAGTGTTGAGCTATCGATGGGCACACACAAAAGGAAGAAAACTTGCTATGTTTAGGATTTTATTCTTTGGCAAGAAAGAGTTAAATAAAATACACACACACACATTTATACACATGCAGACATGTGCCTATGCCCCTTCATGTTGCCAGCTACACTGACAGTGCCAGTGCTCTTTTGCGGCAGGTGGACTGGTTGTGGTTGGGGTAGTGTCGGGTGACGTGGGAGGTAGGGAGAGGGAAGGGGGTTGGGTGGCTAGCAGCTAGGGCAGAGGTGGCCAGTTTGCTAGCTAGGAATGTGGGAAGGAGGCATGACACAGTTATATGGGCTGGCACAACTGTAGCAACCAGTGGGAAGTGGCACGCACTGATGGTGATATGGGTAAATTGACTGGAAGTGTGTGACAGCATGGAGGAAGTAGAAACTGATGGAGGATTTATGGACAGTGGGTTACCTGAGATTGAGATCAGCATGATTAAGGGAGCAAAGGACCTGTTATAAGAATATCTTCTCGGAACTACACACACAGAAGATATCTTACAACACATCCTCCACTCCTATAAACATTGTGGCCTCAATCGCATGTAAGCCACTGTCCTTGCGCCCTCTTTTCTGTCACCCTCTCTCAATTGATGTCCCTATGTTGCTTTCAGCCGGTGCCACTATCCACTGGCCACTACAATCGTGCCGGCCCATATACCTGCCAACCCCCCCCCCCCCCTCCAGCATTCCTAATCTGCAAACTGGCTGCCTGCATCTGAGTTGCTAGCTACCCACCCTCAATCCCTCTCCCTGCCTCCTTCTCCCTCCTCCCACCCCACTTGACACTACCCCCACAGCAACCAGTCCACCTGCCACCAAAGAGCATTGGCATTTCCCTTCTAGCTGGCACAATGTAGGGGCATAGGCATGTGTCAGCATATATGTAACTACACCTACGCGTGCGTGCGTGTGTGTGTGTATTTTATTTTACTCTGGCCTGTCAAAGGATAAAATCTAAGTTAGCAAGTTTTCTTCCTTTTGTGTGTGCCTATCAACAATTCAATTTATTTACATTCTACAAGAACTTTTCACAACATGAAAATATTTTGGATGGACACAATACCAACACCATACATTTTCCTTAAATTTAAGATAAAGTTTAGAAAAAACTTTGCTTTAAAATTTGGAAGTTTTCTGGGGTTCAGATGAACTTGAAGACACTGAGATGCTGGTTTGAGACACTGATATTCAAAGGTGTAATACAGTGATGACCACTGTCAGAACAATGTGAACATTGTCAGAAATGGGTGGAGGAAATGTTTAGAAGCTTTTATGAACAGTTGACTGGAAGGGTGAAAATGCTTATGAAATGCCGGCAATACCTTAATGCAGAAGCATATAAGAAGAACATAGCAATTCTGTATTTGTATCTTGAACAAATTTGTTTAGAGCTTTTTCTTCCATTTTGAACGCTACAAGCACACAAGTGCTGGTATTGTTCAAAAGGAAATAAGAGAACAGTGAAAATGAAAGGAAAACTTTAACATAAGCCTAAAAGTGCAGTTCCCATTATCTATTGATGCATACTAAACTCAGTAACTATATTACGCAAAATAAAGGAAAGGCAACCATTCACCTTTAACAGACTGATTTTTGTTGCAAAGTCACAGGAAACAGAATACTGCGTTCTGTTATATGTGACTGTGCACCACATATCAGTTTGCAAAAGACGTGTGGTTGCCTTTCCTTTATTTTGAGTACTGTTCCATCCAGGAATTTCCATTATTATTATTCAGTAGTCATATCCACAGCTATGGTTGTCCTATGAGGTAATAATCCTCTTCAGTGCCCTCTCATTTCTGCACGTAAGTTTAGTCTTAATTTACTACTGCTAGTCATGCGAAGACGGGAGCATCAGCTCTTGTATTGATGTGACTCTAGGTACCTGCAGTGGATGTGTAACTCTTGCCATGAATCTATCAGCCATCAATAAGCTGACCTTACTACCAAAAACCCACAACAATCAGAGACACAGGATGTGGACAAAAATACGAATGCATTACAAATGCAACACATTACCCTGCCTAATATGGTGTAAGAAAACCCTTGGCATTCAAAACAGCTTCCATTCATCTTAGAATGGGTAGAGCATGTATGGCTTTTAACACCAACTACATGATTCTTCTTGCAAATAGGTGGAAAGCTATCACACATCCTTCTATCAAAAATACAAATAACGCTGAGATCTGGTGACTGTGGTGGCCAGGGGAGATGCAATAATCCAACCCTGTGCCCACAAAACCAGCCCTGGATGATGCAAGCTGTCTGAACAGGGGCCCTGTCATCTTGGAACACTGCATCACCATTGGGGAACAAACATTGTGCCATGAGGTGGACCCCATCAGCCAAAATAGTCACATAATCATTGGGAGTAATATGATGTTGCAGAGTAGCCATGGGGCCCACACAACACCATGATATGGTTTCCCAGGTCATCACCGAACCCCTGACATGTTTCACACTTGGGACATAAACTCAGCCAGAGGCTGGAAACAGTGTGAGATAAGACTCATATGACCAATGGCTTTTCCCCATTGCTCCACAATGCAGATTTTATGGGCTTGACACTTTGTTGTCCTGTTATGGGCATTTTCATCACCAATGAGCAGTTTTGGAATTACAGCCTGCCCTACAATTCCTTGCTTGTGGCACTACCTATGTGTTGTTTTGGTCCTGACAGGGTTCATAGCAACTTTTGCACACATGGCTTTCTTATTTTTTGTCACAATCCTCTTCAACAACCATCCATTATGATCATTTGACACACTCTTCCATTCACCTCGTGACTTAGTGAATGATGTTTTTCCACTTTCTCTATATGCGGCATAAATCTTCGCTATGTTGCCTCCTGAAACACCAAACACATCAGCAGAGACACCCTCAATAGAAGCACCAACAATCTGCTCACATTCGAATTCACTTAGCTCTGACATAATGCACTCATGACTGCTTGTAACATGGTTCAGACGACTACTGACATTTGCAAAGTATTGAGTGCCTTGCACAGGGGCATTCATGGGCAAATACAAAAGTGCAACCTGCAGGCTTGGCTAGAAACAGCATTTATGTTCATAGGAAGGAGGAAAATGGGAGAGGATGAGGATGGAAAAGAAGAGAAGTAAAGAAGGGGAAAAAGACTAATGATGCTTTGGCGTAATAGAAGACTGTATAGCGCTGGAGTGGCAGCAGGGAAGGGGATAGGTAGGTGAAGGATGGGGACTAATGAAGGCTGAGTCAGGGTGTACCAAGGACATAGGACACATTGCCGGGATAGTTTACACCTGAGTACTTCAGAAAAGCTGGTGTTGATATGAAGGATCCAGATAGCACAGGTTGTGAAGCAAACATCATAGTCAAGCACATTGTGTTGGATATCTGTTCAGTGACTGGGTAGTGCAGTTGCCTCTTGGCTACAGTTTATCGGTGGCTGTTCATGTAGACAGACAGCTTGTTGGTTGTCATACCCACATATAAAGCAACTCAGTGGTTGCAGATTAGTTTGTAGATAACATGCCTGCTTTCACAGGTAACCCTGCCTTTGATGGAATAGGAGATGCCTGTGCCTGGATTGGAGTGGTTGGTAATGGGAGTATATAAAGGACAGGTCTTGCATCTGGGTCTATTGCAAGGATGTGAGTCATAAGGCAAATGGTTGGGGGCAGAGATGGAGTAGGTATGGACAAGGATATTTTAGCAGGATATTCATTTCAGGGCATAGGGGGAGGGGGTAGTCAAAATCACAGTACAGAATGTGAGTCAGTTGCTCCAGTCCTGGATGGTACTGAGTCGTGAGGGCAGGGTTCCTTTGTGGTTGGACGATGGGTTTGTGGAAGAGACAAGGTACAGGAGATCTGTTTCCATAGATGGTTGGGAGGATAATTTTGGTACGTGAAGGCCTCAGTGAGAACATTGGTATACTTGGAGAGGGACTGCTCATGACTACAGATATAATGACCATGGGTAGCTAAGCTGTATGGAAGGGACTTCTGGGTATGGAATGGGGGGCAGCCACTGAAGTGGAGATATTGCTGGTGGTTGGTAGGTTTGTTGTGGACAGAGGTACTCACATAGCCATCCTTGAGGTGCACGTCAACAATGAGAAAGATGGCATAGTGGGTTGAGGACGACCATATTAAGTCAATGGGGAGAAGGTGTTGAGGTTCTGGAGGAATGTAGATAGGATGTCCTCATCCTTGGTCCAGATCACGAAGATGTCATCATTGAATCTGAACCTGGTGAGAGGTTTGGAATTCTGGATGGATAGGAAGGATTTCTCTAAATGGCCCATGAACAGGCTGGCATACAATAGTGATATGTGGGCGCCCACTGCTATACTGTGTGGAAGTAATTGTGGATGAGAAAGTGGACCAGGAAGAAGGTTGTAGGTTTGGAGTCCAAACCCCAACCCCTAACCTCATATCTCTGCAATAGACATAGATGAAAGACTTCTCCCATTTATCCTCCCATCACCATCTACTCCAGTCTGGTCACAGGCAACTCCTATCCTGTGAAAGCAGATATGTGATCTAAAAGGCAACATGTAACCATTATGTTGCTTTCTAAGTGGGCATGACAATCAGCAACAAAGCTGTCATATGATTTAGAGGCTAGCAAGGGAGTATTCCTAAGTGTCAGTAAACAATCTTGTTGAAACTTGGCAGATGTGTAGAGCAGGCAAAATAGTGCAACAAGAATTTTTTTGTGCACATTTCCACTTTTAAGAGGTAAAATACACTCTGAAAATAATTTGGCATTATAGGTTTAGAGGAAATTTCTTCAAAACAATGATAAATAAAAAATATGTTTCATATTTATACGTAACTAATGTTCTTGGAAACTGTATAATCAACTTTTGTAATAATTTGAAATTTTGCAAAATATCCAATGACCAATAATTAATTCTGATAAATGAAAACTTTTGTTTCAACATATATTAAAGAAGCTTTCAAGCCACATACATCCCTGTGTAAAAAAAGTATAATAAATTTGGTTTCTGAAATACCATTTTTGGAAAACAAGCTGTACACAATGTGCTGTTAGAGTATTTTCAACACATCTAATTAAAACAGCAAAACATTCATTATTTGTCTAGTATCTTATTTTGCTTATATTTGTTTTTTGTTTTAAATTGTTATTTTATGTTTCACATTAATTTTTTTCAATATTCTAATTAGGTATGTTCAAAATACTCTGACAGCACATTGTTTAGAGCTTATTTTCCAAACCTCACCCCATGAACCATAGACCTTGCCGTTGGTGGGGAGGCTTGCGTGCCTCAGCGACACAGATAGCCGTACCGTAGGTGCAACCACAACGGAGGGGTATCTGTTGAGAGGCCAGACAAATGTATGGTTCCTGAAGAGGGGCAGCAGCCTTTTCAGTAGTTGCAGGGGCAACAGTCTGGATGATTGACTGATCTGGCCTTGTAACATTAACCAAAACGGCCTTGCTGTGCTGGTACTGCGAACGGCTGAAAGCAAGGGGAAATTACGGCAGTAATTTTTCCCGAGGGCATGCAGCTTTACTGTATGATTAAATGATGATGGCATCCTCTTGGGTAAAATATTCCGGAGGTAAAATATTCCCCCATTCGGATCTCCGGGCAGGGACTACTCAGGAGGACGTCGTTATCAGGAGAAAGAAAACGCGTTCTACGGATCGGAGCGTGGAATGTCAGATCCCTTAATCGGGCATGTAGGTTAGAAAATTTAAAAAGGGAAATGGATAGGTTACAGTTAGATATAGTGGGAATTAGTGAAGTTCAGTGGCAGGAGGAACAAGACTTTTGGTCAGGCGAATACAGGATCATAAATTCAAAATCAAATAGGGGTAATGCAGGAGTAGGTTTAATAATGAATAAAAAAATAGGAGTTCGGGTAAGCTACTACCAACAACATAGTGAACACATTATTGTGGCCAAGATAGACACGAAGCCCATGCCTACAACAGTAGTACAAGACTATATGCCAACTAGCTCCGCAGATGACGAAGAAATTGATGAAATGAATGATGAGATAAAAGAAATTATTCAGGTAGTGAAGGGAGATGAAAATTTAATAGTCATGGGTGATTGGAATTCGAGAGTAGGAAAAGGGAGAGAATGAAACATAGTAGGTGAATATGCATTGGGGCTAAGAAATGCAAGAGGAAGCCGCCTAGTAGAACTTTGTGCAGAGCATAACTTAATCATAGCTAACACTTGGTTCAAGAATCATGAAAGAAGGTTGTATACATGGAAGAACCCTGGAGATACTAGAAGATATCAGATAGATTATGTAATGGTACGTGAAGCGTGGACCTTGCCGTTGGTGGGGAGGCTTGCGTGCCTCAGCGATACAGATAGCCGTACTGTAGGTACAACCACAACGGAGGGGTATCTGTTGAGAGGCCAGACAAACGTGTGGCTCCTGAAGAGGGGCAGCAGCCTTTTCAGTAGTTGCAAGGGCAACAGTCTGGATGATTGACTGATCTGGCCTTGTAACAATAACCAAAACGGCCTTGCTGTGCTGGTACTGTGAACGGCTGAAAGCAAGGGGAAACTACGGCCGTAATTTTTCCCGAGGGCATGCAGCTTTACTGTATGATTAAATGATGATGGCGTCCTCTTGGGTAAAATATTCCGGAGGTAAAATAGTCCCACATTCGGATCTCCGGGCGGGGACTACTCAAGAGGATGTCATTATCAGGAGAAAGAAAACTGGCGTTCTACGGATCGGAGCGTGGAATGTCAGGTCCCTTAATCGGGCAGGTAGGTTAGAAAATTTGAAAAGGGAAATGGATAGGTTAAAGTTAGATATAGTGGGAATTAGTGAAGTTCGGTGGCAGGAGGAACAAGACTTCTGGTCAGGTGACTACAGGGTTATAAACACAAAATCAAATAGGGGTAATGCAGGAGTAGGTTTAATAATGAATAGGAAAGTAGGAACGCGGGTAAGCTACTACAAACAGCATAGTGAATGCATTATTGTGGCCAAGATAGATACGAAGCCCACACCTACTACAGTAGTACAAGCTTATATGCCAACTAGCTCTGCAGATGACAAAGAAATTGAAGAAATGTATGATGAAATAAAAGAAATTATTCAGATAGTGAAGGGAGACGAAAATTTAATAGTCATGGGTGACTGGAATTCGAGTGTAGGAAAAGGGAGAGAAGGAAACGTAGTAGGTGAATATGGATTGGGGCTAAGAAATGAAAGAGGAAGCCGCCTGGTAGAATTTTGCACAGAGCACAACTTAATCATAGCTAACACTTGGTTTAAGAATCATGATAGAAGGTTGTATACATGGAAGAACCCTGGAGATACTAAAAGGTATCAGTTAGATTATATAATGGTAAGACAGAGATTTAGGAACCAGGTTTTAAATTGTAAGACATTTCCAGGGGCAGAGTTGGACTCTGACCACAATCTATTGGTTATGACCTGTAGATTAAAACTGAAGAAACTGCAAAAAGGTGGGAATTTAAGGAGATGGGACCTGGATAAACTGAAAGAACCCGAGGTTGTACAGAGTTTCAGGGAGAGCATAAGTGAACAATTGACAGAAATGGGGGAAAGAAATACAGTAGAAGAAGAATGGGTAGCTTTGAGGGATGAAGTAGTGAAGGCACCAGAGGATCAAGTAGGTAAAAAGACGAGGGCTAGTAGAAATCCTTGGGTAACAGACAAAATATTGAATTTAATTGATGAAAGGAGAAAATATAAAAATGCAGTAAATGAAGCAGCCAAAAAGGAATACAAACGTCTCAAAAATGAGATCGACAGGAAGTGCAAAATGGCTAAGCAGGGATGGCTAGAGGACAAATGTAAGGATGTAGAGGCTTATCTCACTAAGGGTAAGATAGATACTGCCTACAGGAAAATTAAAGAGATCTTTGGAGATAAGAGACCCCTTGTATGAACATCAAGAGCTCAGATGGAAACCCAGTTCTAAGCAAAGAAGGGAAAGCAAAAAGGTGGAAGGAGTATATAGAGGGTCTATACAAGGGCGATGTACTTGAGGACAATATTATGGAAATGGAAGAGGATGTAGATGAAGATGAAATGGGAGATACGATACTGCGTGAAGAGTTTGACAGAGCACTGAAAGACCTGAGTCAAAACAAGGCCCCCGGAGTAGACAACATTCCATTGGAACTACTGACGGCCTTGGGAGAGCCAGTCCTGACAAAACTCTACCATCTGGTGAGCAAGATGTATGAAACAGGCAAAATAACCTCAGACTTCAAGAAGAATATAATAATTCCAATCCCAAAGAAAGCAGGTGTTGACAGATGTGAGAATTACCAAACAATCAGTTTAATAAGCCACAGCTGCAAAATATTAACACGAATTCTGTACAGACAAATGGAAAAACTAGTAGATGCCGACCTCGGGGAAGATCAGTTTGGATTCCGTAGAAGTACTGGAACATGTGAGGCAATACTGACCTTACGACTTATCTTAGAAGAAAGATTAAGGAAAGGCAAACCTACGTTTCTAGCATTTGTAGACTTAGAGAAAGCTTTTGACAATGTTGACTGAAATAATCTCTTTCAAATTCTAAAGGTGGCAGGGGTAAAATACAGGGAGCGAAAGGCTATTTACAATTTGTACAGAAACCAGATGGCAGTTATAAGAGTCGAGGGACATGAAAGGGAAGCAGTGGTTGGGAAGGGAGTAAGACAGGGTTGTAGCCTTTCCCCGATGTTATTCAATCTGTATATTGAGCAAGCAGTGAAGGAAACAAAAGAATAATTTGGAGTAGGTATTAAAATCCATGGAGAAGAAATAAAAACTTTGAGGTTCGCCGATGACATTGTAATTCTGTCAGAGACAGCAAAGGACTTGGAAGAGCAGTTGAACGGAATGGATGGTGTCTTGAAGGGAGAATATAAGATGAACATCAACAAAAGCAAAACGAGGATAATGGAATGTAGTCGAATTAAGTCGGGTGATGTTGAGGGTATTAGATTAGGAAATGAGACACTTAAAGTCGTAAAGGAGTTTTGCTATTTGGGGAGCAAAATAACTGATGATGGTCGAAGTAGAGAGGATATAAAATGTAGACTGGCAATGGCAAGGAAAGCGTTTCTGAAGAAGAGAAATTTGTTAACATCGAGTATTGATTTAAATGTCAGGAAGTCGTTTCCGAAAGTATTTGTATGGAGTGTAGCCATGTATGGAAGTGAAACATGGACGGTAAATAGTTTGGACAAGAAGAGAATAGAAGCTTTCGAATTGTGGTGCTACAGAAGAATGCTGAAGATTAGATGGGTAGATCACATAACTAATGAGGAGGTACTGAATAGGATTGGGGAGAAGAGGAGTTTGTGGCACAACTTGACCAGAAGAAGGCATCGGTTGGTAGGACATGTTCTGAGGCATCAAGGGATCACTAATTTAGTATTGGAGGGCAGCGTGGAGGGTAAAAATCGTAGGGGGAGACCAAGAGATGAATACACTAAGCAGATTCAGAAGGATGTAGGTTGCAGTAGGTACTGGGAGATGAAGAAGCTTGCACAGGATAGAGTAGCATGGAGAGCTGCATCAAACCAGTCTCAGGACTGAAGACCACAACAACAACAACAACAACAAGACAGAGATTTAGGAACCAGGTTTTAAATTGTAAGACATTTCCATGGGCAGATGTGGACTCAGACCTCAATCTATTGGTTATGAACTGTAGATTAAAACGGAAGAAACCGCAAAAAGGTGGGAATTTAAGGAGATGGGACCTGGATAAACTGAAGGAACTAGAGGTTGTAGAGAGTTTCAGGAAGAGCATAAAGGAACAGTTGACAAGAATGGGGGAAAGAAATACAGTAGAAGAAGAATGGATAGCTTTGAGGGATGAAGTGGTGAAGGCAGCAGAAAGATCAAGTAGGTAAAAAGACGAGGGCTAGTAGAAATCCTTGGGTGACAGAAGAAATACTGAATTTAATTGTTGAAAGGAGAAAATATAAAAATGCAATAAATGAAGCAAGCAAAAAGGAATACAAACGTCTCAAAAATGAGATCGACAGGAAGTGCAAAATGGCTAAGCAGGCATGGCTAGAGGACAAATGTAAGGATGTAGAGGCTTATCTCACTAGGGGTAAGATAGATACTGCCTACAGGAAAATTAAAGAGACCTTTGGAGGGAAGAGAACCACTTGTATGAATATCAAGGGCTCAGATGGAAACCCAGTTCTAAGCAAAGAAGGGAAACCAGAAAGGTGGAAGGAGTATATAGAGGGACTATACAAGAGCGATGTTCTTGAGGACAATATTATGGAAATGGAAGAGGAAGTAGATGAAGATGAAGTGGGAGATATGATACTGCGTGAAGAATTTGATAGAGCACTGAAAGACCTAAGTCGAAACAAGGCCCCGGGAGTAGACAACATTCCATTAGAACTTCTGACAGCCTTGGGAGAGCCAGTAATGACAAAACTCTACCATCTGGTGAGCAAAATGTATGAGACAGGTGAAATACCCTCAGACTTCAAGAAGAATATAATAATTCCAATCCCAAAGAAAGCAGGTGTTGACAGATGTGAAAATTACCGAACTATCAGTTTAATAAGTCACAGTTGTAAAATACTAACGCGAATTCTGTACAGACAAATGGAAAAACTGGTAGAAGCCGACCTCGGGGAAGATCAGTTTGGATTCCGTAGAAATATGGGAACACATGAGGCAATACTGACCCTACGACTTATCTTAGAAGCTAGATTAAGAAAAGGCAAATCTACGTTTCTAGCATTTGTAGACTTGGAGAAAGCTTTTGATAATGTTGACTGGAATAATCTCTTTCAAACTCTGAAGGCGGCAGGGGTAAAATACAGGAAGGGAAAGGCTATTTACAATTTGTACAGAAACCAGATGGCAGTTATAAGAGTCGAGGAACATGAAAGGGAAGCAGTGGTTGGGAAGGGAGTGAGACAGGGTTGTAGCCTCTCCCCAATGTTATTCAATCTGTATATTGAGCAAGCAGTAAAGGAAACAAAAGAAAAATTTGGAGTAGGTATTAAAATCCACGGAGAAGAAATAAAAACTTTAAGGTTCGTCGATGACATTGTAATTCTGTGAGAGACAGCAAAGGACTTGGAAGAGCAGTTGAACGGAATGGACAGTGTCTTGAAGGGAGGATATAAGATGAACATCAAAAAAAGCAAAACGAGAATAATGGAATGTAGTCGAATTAAGTCGAGCGATACTGAGGGAATTAGATTAGGAAATGAGACACTTAAAGTAGTAAATGAGTTTTGCTGTTTGGGGAGCAAAGTAACTGATGATGGTCGAAGTAGAGAGGATATAAAATGTAGACTGGCAATGGCAAGGAAAGCGTTTCTGAAGAAGAGAAATTTGTTAACATCGAGTATAGATTTAAATGTCAGGAAGTCGTTTCTGAAAGTATTTGTATGGAGTGTAGCCATGTATGGAAGTGAAACATGGACGATAAATAGTTTGGACAAGAATAGAATAGAAGCCCTTGAAATGTGGTGCTACAGAAGAATGCTGAAGATTAGATGGGTAGATCACGTAACTAATGAGGAAGTATTGAATAGGATTGGGGAGAAGAGGAGTTTGTGGCACAACTTGACAAGAAGAAGGGATCAGTTGGTAGGACATGTTCTGAGGCATCAAGGGATCACAAATATAGTATTGTGGGCAGCATGGAGGGTAAAAATCGTAGGGGGAGACCAAGATATGAATACATTAAACAGATTCAGAAGGATGTAGGCTGCAGTACGTATTGGGAGATGAAGAAGCTTGCACAGGATAGAGTAGCATGCTTGTGTGTCTATCGACCTGCCAGCGCTTTTGTTCGGTAAGTCACCTCATCTTTGTTTTTATATATAATTTTTCCCACGTGGAATGTTTCCTTCCATTATATATATATATATATATATATATATATATATATATATATATATATATATATATATATATATATATAATGGAAGGAAACATTCCACGTGGGAAAAATTATATATAAAAACAAAGATGAGGTGACTTACCGAACAAAAGCGCTGGCAGGTCGATAGACACACAAACAAACACAAACACACACACAAAATTCAAGCTTTCGCAACAAACTGTTGCCTCATCAGGAAAGAGGGAAGGAGAGGGGAAGACGAAAGGAAGTGGGTTTTAAGGGAGAGGGTAAGGAGTCATTCCAATCCCGGGAGCGGAAAGACTTACCTTAGGGGGAAAAAAGGACAGGTATACACTCGCACACACGCACATATCCATCCACACATACAGACACAAGCAGACATATTTAAAGACCAAATATGTCTGCTTGTGTCTGTATGTGTGGATGGATATGTGCGTGTGTGCGAGTGTATACCTGTCCTTTTTTCCCCCTAAGGTAAGTCTTTCCGCTCCCGGGATTGGAATGACTCCTTACCCTCTCCCTTAAAACCCACTTCCTTTCGTCTTCCCCTCTCCTTCCCTCTTTCCTGATGAGGCAACAGTTTGTTGCGAAAGCTTGAATTTTGTGTGTGTGTTTGTGTTTGTTTGTGTGTCTATCGACCTGCCAGCGCTTTTGTTCGGTAAGTCACCTCATCTTTGTTTTTATATATATATATATATATATATATATATATATATATATATATATATATATATATGTTCGGTAAGTCACCTCATCTTTGTTTTTATATATATATATATATATATATATATATATATATATATATATATATATATATATATAAAAACAAAGATGAGGTGACTTACCGAACAAAAGCGCTGGCAGGTCGATAGACACACAAACAAACACAAACATACACACAAAATTCAAGCTTTCGCAACAAACTATTGCCTCATCAGGAAAGAGGGAAGGAGAGGGGAAGACGAAAGGAAGTGGGTGTTAAGGGAGAGGGTAAGGAGTCATTCCAATCCCGGGAGCGGAAAGACTTACCTTAGGGGGAAAAAAGGACAGGTATACACTCGCACACACACACATATCCATCCGCACATACACAGACACAAGCAGACATTTGTAAAGGCAAAGAGTTTGGGCAGACATGTCACTCAATCTCCCACTTCCAGCTCCACCACTCCCTCCAAAACCTCAAAATTCCAATCAACACAATCTGGAACCACAACACCCTAATTCAGTAGTTAACCTTTCCTCCAAACCTCTCTCCCAATCTGAAACCTCTGTCCTATCCAAAGGCCTCACCTTCAGCCCCACTCCCAGATTTAACCAAACAGCCCTTGTCAAAGATTTACTGTCCTACACCCGTACTCTCTGTTGGAAATATCACTTTGCCACGAAGAAAAATGATCCTAATCCTACTCCTAATGGTCCAACTCCCCAAGACACTATCCAAATTGAACCCTGCCTGGAACAGTTCCGTCCTCCGTCACAGCGGGACCCACATCCTGTTCCTCAAAATCACCCTCTCCAAACTATCCAGGAATTTCTGACTTCCAGCCTTGCCTCTCAATCCTTCTGAAAAAACCTTAATCCTACTTCCAACATCACCACTGCTGAAGCCCAAGCTATCCGTGATCTGAAGGCTAACCGATCCATCGTAATTCTTCCGGCGGACAAGGGTTCCACAACCGTGGTACTTGATCGTCAGGAGTATGTGGCTGAGGGACTGCGTCAGCTTTCAGATAACACTACATACAAAGTTTGCCAAGGTAATTCCATTCCTGATGTCCAGGCGGAGCTTCAAGGAATCCTCAGACCCTTAGGCCCCCTACAAAACCTTTCACCTGACTCCATCAACCTCCTGACCCCACCGACACCCCGCACCCCGACCTTCTACCTTCTTCCTAAAATTCACAAACCCAATCATCCCGGCCGCCCCATTGTAGCTGGCTACCAAGCCCCCACAGAACGTATCTCTGCCTACGTAGATCAACACCTTCAACCCATCACATGCAGTCTCCCATCCTTCATCAAAGACACCAACCACTTTCTCGAACGCCTGGAATCCCTACCCAGTCTGTTACCCCCGAAAAACCATCCTTGTAACCATTGATGCCACTTTCTTAAACACAAATATTCCGCACGTCCAGGGCCTCGCTGCGATGGAGCACTTCCTTTCACGCCGATCACCTGCCACCCTACCAAAAACCTCTTTCCTTATTACCTTAGCCAGCTTCATCCTGACCCACAACTTCTTCACTTTCGAAGGCCAGACATACCAACAATTAAAGGGAACAGCCATGGGTACCAGGATGGCCCCCTCGTACGCCAACCTATTCATGGGTCGCTTAGAGGAAGCCTTCTTGGTTACCCAGGCCTGCCAACCCAAAGTCTGGTACAGATTTATTGATGAAATCTTCATGATCTGAACTCACAGTGAAGAAGAACTTCAGAATTTCCTCTCCAACCTCAGCTCCTTTGGTTCCATCAGATACACCTGGTACTACTCAAAATCCCATGCCACTTTCCTTGACGTTGACCTCCACCATTCCAATGGCCAGCTTCACACGTCCATCCACATCAAACCCACCAACAAGCAACAGTACCTCCATTATGACAGCTGCCACCCATTCCACACCAAATGATCCCTTCCCTATAGCCTAGGTCTTCGTGGCAAACGAATCTGCTCCAGTCCGGAATTCTTCAACCATTACACCAACAACCTGAAAACAGCTTTTGCATCCCGCAACTACCCTCCCGACCTGGTACAGAAGCAAATAACCAGAGCCACTTCCTCATCTCCTCAAAGCCAGAACCTCGCACAGAAGAACTCCAAAAGTGCCCCACTTGTGACAGGATACTTTCTGGGACTGGATCAGACTCTGAATGTGGCTCTGCAGCAAGAATATGACTTCCTCAAATCCTGCCCTGAAATGAGATCCATCCTTCATGAAATCCTCGCCACTCCACCAAGAGTGTCTTTCCGCCGTCCACATAACCTTCGTAGCCTCTTAGTTCATCCCTATGAAATCTCCAAACCACCTTCCCTACCCTCTGGCTCCTACCCTTGTAACTGCCCCCGATGTAAAACCTGACCCATGCACCCTCCCACCACCACCTACTCCAGTCCTGTAACCCGGAAGGTGTACACGATCAAAGGCAGAGCCACGTGTGAAAGCACCCACGTGATTAACAACTGACCTGCCTACACTGTGAAGCTTTCTATGTCGGAATGACCAGCAACAAACTGTCCATTCGCATGAATGGACACAGGCAGACAGTGTTTGTTGGTAATGAGGATCACCCTGTGGCTAAACATGCCTTGGTGCACGGCCAGCACATCTTGGCACAGTGTCACACCGTCCGGGTTATCTGGATACTTCCCACTAACACCAACCTGTCAGAACTCCGGAGATGGGAACTTGCCCTTCAGTATATCCTCTCTTCTCGTTATCCGCCAGGCCTCAATCTCCGCTAATTTCAATTTGCCGCCGCTCATACCTCACCTGTCTTTCAGCAACATCTTTGCCTCTTTACTTCTGCCCGACTGACATCTCTGCCCAAACTCTTTGCCTTTACAAATGTCTGCTTGAGTCTGTGTATGTGCGGATGGATATGTGTGTGTGTGCAAGTGTATACCTGCCCTTTTTTCCCCCTAAGGTAAGTCTTTCCACTCTCGGGATTAGAATGACTCCTTACCCTCTCCCTTAAAACCCACATCCTTTCGTCTTTCCCTCTCCTTCCCTCTTTCCTGATGAGGCAACAGTTTGTTATGAAAGCTTCAATTTTGTGTGTATGTTTGTGTTTGTTTGTGTGTCTTTCGACCTGCCAGCGCTTTCGTTTGGTAAGTCACATCATCTTTGTTTTTTGATATATATATATATATATAAATAAAAAACAAAGATGATGTGACTCACCATACGAAAGCGCTGGCAGGTCGACAGACACACAAACAAACACAAACATACACACAAAATTCTAGCTTTTGCAACCAACGGTTGCCTCATCAGGAAAGAGGGAAGGAGAGGGAAAGACGAAAGGATGTGTTTTTTTTTTTTTTTTTTTGCCCCTTCTATACACCCACAAAGTTTTATCAAGATCATTTATTGACACTTGGGAATGTTCTCTCATCAGAGAGTCAAGATGGCGCCGGTAGGATTGTGTGGTGATAGGATGCTGCAAAATCAATTGAAATTAAATGGTTCTTCGTGCAGAAAGTGTAAAAAACGTGTAGTCAAGGGAATTTGATGCATTAAGTGCAACTTTTGATTATATGAGAAGTGTGCAAATGTGTATCTTAAATTTATAAATGAGTATATTCAGTGGACATGCCTCGACTGTACTAGTGACGAGAATGCACAAATAACATCCGCACTAAGTTCTAAGGACAAAATTATTCGTCTACTTCAAAATGACATTGATGCTCTGAAAGCAGAACTGGCGTTCCTAAAGCAAGAAAATATTGCACTGAAACTTGAAAAGTGTTGTGCATGTGAAAAAACTTCAGTCTTAGATGGACCTACTTCGGCAAATACGCGGAGTGATACAACTGACAAACTACGAAAAAATTCAGCCGCCATTATGAAAGAAAAAGAAACTGAAGAATCAAACAAATATAAGTGGACCAGGGTAATCTACAAAAAAAGACAGTATGAAGCATTATAATAAGACAGAAAGTGAATTCCTTATTATAGGTTACTCATTGTTGAAAACCATAGTCGTACCAAACTCTGAAATCGGCGTTTGACCTGGAATCAGGACACATCAATTGCATACACACCTAAACAATGTCTTAAACTCAAGAAAGAACGCAGCAGATAAGCATAGCAGAAATCCAAAAGGTGTTTTTATCCATGTGGGAACAAATTCGTTTCGAAACAACAGTGAGGAAGAAATTGTAAACCACACGCGAAGCCTCATCCGACTGGCCAGAAGACTCTACCCGAATTCCAGAATAATAATAAATGACATTGTGTACAGAAGCTCGGTGAGTGACAGCTATATGCAGAGAATAAACAGCAATATTAAAGAACAGTGCAATAAACTAGGAGTCGTTTTCATTGATCCCAACAAATTTCTAAGTGCAAAGTGTCTTGCCAAAGATGGTCTATATCTGAATAGGTTGGGCTCAAAAATATTCAGTAAGATGTTCCTAGATACTTACCAGATCATAAAAAATTAGGGAAACTTATAATTAGTGATGGGGGTGAAAAAACTTGTGTAGCATTAAGAAAGATAGAACCAAACCATTATCTGGCATTAAATGTTCTAAAGCCTGTAAGTGATAGTCAAAGTAGGTATGTTATCCACTGGAATATAAATGGCTTAAACATTGATGCTTCTAACAATAAAAGCACCAAAATAGATGAATTGGAAATCATTCTGTCAGAATGTGCAAAGATTAAAGTTGTTTGTTTAAATGAGCACTGATTTACTGAAGACACAATTAAAATTCTAAACAAAATAAGGAACTTCAGATTAGCAAGTAGCTTTTGCAGAAGAAACAAGTCATGTGGAGGCTCATGTATACTTCTACATAGTGATATAAATTATGAGACCAGAAACTGTTTTCATTATTTAAATGAAGAATGAGAGCTATTGTGTAGAAATAGTGGACTCACTAGCAAATGTTATAATAATCTCAATATACAGAATTCCAGGGACGTCAACAACAGAACTATTCTTATCTAAGCTTCAAATTATGCTAGAAGACCTTTTCAGAGAAAAAAAGAAAAAAGTTGTAATAGCTGCTGATTTTAATATTGATATCACATGTGATAGAGCCATGCGTCATGTTTCACTGATTTAGTAAAGAAATATGATTTCAAATTGAATTTCTTTGAATCTACCAGAGACAATGGGCAATCAGCAACATGCATTGACCAGACAGACAGGAACATTTCACGTATGAGAACCCATATGAGCAGGAACTTTAGCAAAGAAAAGTTGCTAACATTTAGTGAGAAGCTAAGAGATAAAACATGGCCTTTTGATTATTGTAACTCAAGTGACGAAAACTTTAAGAAATTCCTAAACAGTTTTCTTGGAGACTTTAATGAAACATTTCCACCCAGACTCTGCAGCAGTAAAATAACAAATACAGTAAAGTGGATTACCCAGGGCATAAAAATTTCCAGTGTCAGGAAAAGGCAACTGCACAGAGAACTAAAATATAATAAAAATATTGATTTCATTAAATATGTTAGACTCCATCAAACCATATTTAAAAGAGTTGTCAAGACAGCAAAACAAGTGGCAAATAACAGGCTAATTTTAAATCATAAAAATGAGACAAAGGCTGTGTGGTCTGTCATTAAATCTGAGTTAGGTGTTAAAACCTGTAACCAAGAAATTTCAGAAGTTGATATTGAAGGAAATACTATTGGAAATCCAACTCAAATACCAGAGTACTTTAATGAATTCTTTATAAATGTAGCAAAGTCTTATGTAGATGTAACAGATTATCACAACAAAGTAAATCCCTTTGGCCTAGACGAACACTCTGAAAACCTTACAAAATTCTCAAAAGTTTCTGTGCAGGATGTAGAAAATGCTATTCTAACATTAAGAAACAAAAAACCTGCAGGTTGGGATGGAATACCCACCAAAGTTATTAAAGTGGTACACAACAGAATTGCAAACCCACTAGCTCAAATAATAAATCAATTTTTTGAAGAGGGCTGTTTCCCAGAGGTACTGAAATATGCTGATGTCAAACCACTCTTCAAGAAGGGATCAAGAGATATCATGGGAAATTATCGTCCTAACTCGATTCTCCCAGTCCTATCTAAAATATTTGACAAACTTGCTGTTGCATAAATCCAAAATTTCATTGCAAAATATTCTGTTATTCTAAACAAACAATTTGGTTTTGAGCAGGGTAAAAACACCATCGATGCAGTAAACAACTTCATTGAGAAAATAAGCACATCATTAGACAAGAAAAATAAGGTGGGAGGAATTTTCTGCAACCTCACAAAGGCGTTTGTTTCTGTAAACCATGCATTGCTTGTTTACAAACTAGAAAAGTATGGCATTAGTGGCAGTACTCTACAAGGGCTCAAATCCTACTTATCCAACAGAAACTAAAGAGTTAGCATTTCTTCAAATGGCACATATTATTTTTCTGACTGGAAAAAAATATCTCAGGGTGTTCCACAAGGCTCCATATTAGGCCCAGTCCTATTTCTCTTTTAAGTTAATGACTTACCATTAAATATCAGCTACACATCAGTTCTGTTCGCAGATGATACTTCTGTCTTAGTCGAAGATCAGGACTCGGAAAAAACTCTGTGATCAGTACCCTCAGTACCTTAGAAACTTGGTTTCAGCTGAATGGGTTGAATCTAAATTTATCTAAGACTCACGTGATGCAGTTCAGAACCATATAGTCAAAATGTGAGTAGATTACAATCGTACACAACAACCAAGGTATAGAAGAAGTTGACCCAGTCAAATTCTTAGGTTTAAGTGCAGATAAAAATATGAGCTGGCGGGCACACATTGAATACCTGGCAAACAAATTGAGCAGCTTTGCATTTGCAATGCAAATATTGTCAACTGCAACTGGCATGGACACATGAAAAGTAGTATATACAAGCTACTTCACATACATTATTACGTATGGTATTGTTTTTTCGGGTAACTCAACAAACATAGTGCAGATACTAAAAATACAGAAAAAAATCATACGAAATATGCGCACTGCAAATCACAAGGAACCATGTCGACCATTATTTAGAAAACTTAAAATATTAACTCTGCCATCCTTATACATATATGAGATTATTATATTTTTGTACATCAGACATGAATTATTTGATGGAAACTATTTTGTCCACTCACATGATACCCGAAACAAAGAAAATTTTAAGCTCCCCACCCACCGCCTCAGTCTGTATGACAAGGGACCTCAATACATGTGAATGAAAATTTGTAATAAATTAAAAGGGAACAAATTGACACAGATGAATTTAGGTTCACTTAAGAGAAAGCTATTTGAGGAACTGACACTGAAGTGTTATTACTCAGCAGATGTATTCATGCAGGACAAACTGGAAATTTGAGCTGGGTACAATGTGTTATCCTTATAGTGTTGTTAATTATTATAGTGCTATTACTTATTAATGTAAAAATCATTGTAATTGTTTTATAAATTTTTGACATGTCTCTTGTATGCAAACCAAATCGATTGCAAATGTATGTCATGAGATGAATAAAACACAATTCACAATTCTTCATGAAACTTGATGGGTATCATTCTAAGTAATGTGCCTGATATCATCCTTAGTGGTATAATTGAGCTTATAGCCTCCTTTGTTCCCAGCATCCACAATAATCACTAAATGAATTTCTTTACCAAGATATTTTGCTAGAAAGTCCAAATCACATGTGATGTCTCTGAATCCTGTTCTTGATTTAAAATTACTACGAGGGTGGTTTGAAAAGTTCTCAAAACGGAAAAGAAAAATAGTACTTACATCACCAAAACCTTTTTTATTTTTCAGTGTAGTCTCCTTATAGATTAATGCACTTGGTCCAACAATGTTCCAGTGCCTTGATCGCATCTTGAAAATGAGTTTCCTCCAGGCCTGTAAAATAATTGTGAACTCCAGCTATCAGTTCTTCATTTGAAGTGAATTTTCGTCCATCAATAAAAATTTTCAGTTTTGGGAAGAGATGGAAGCTGACAGAGTCATATCAGGTGAATAAGGTGGGTGTGGCGACATTTCATAGCTTAGTTTGTGTAATTCTGCCATGGCGACAGCACATGTTTTTGATCCAGCACCAGGAGTTGCAGCACTCATCTTCCAGATAATTTTTTCACTTCTAATTCTTCAGTTAAAATGTAATATATAACTCTTTCAAATGACATCTGGCAAGCATGATCACTTTCATGCACTTTCAATCAGCGATCCTCCATGACCGTTTTGTGCATTTTTGCAATGATTCATGGAGGTGACACATCTTGGCCGACCACGGCATGGATCATTATCTAAGCTCTCCGGACCAAATTTAAATTCTTTTTTCCACTTGGCAACATTTGAATATGAAGGAGCAGAGTCCCCCAGTGTGTTCTGGAAATTGGCATTAATGTCCTTTGCTTTCATACTTTACTGTGTGAAGTACTTAAGCACTGCTCGAATCTCGATTTTTTCCACCTTTGCAAATCACTACATGGGAACAACAGAGCCACATTACCGCCACAGCTCTCTTCCAAGAGCACTGATGTAACATATGTTTACAGGAAACAGTCCAATGAATATCACGTGAACAACTCGTTGCACACGTACTGACCTCTCGCGGTGATTCCAAGAACTTTTCAAACCGCCCTCGTAGTTAGATGTTATACTTTATCCAAAGTTAGTAGACTGTCCCTCCAGTGAATAATCCTTAGCAGAAGGGCCCCTCTGATATTCTTAGGCCTCTGATTACTATTAGTGTTGGCTTGCATATTTCCCTACTTTGACTTTTTTTTAATGCCTTGGGTTACCTGCACGATGTTGTCCACAGCTTCCAGGGCACTGAAGCTGTTAGACACATCTACATGAATGCCAGCAGACTTACAGTATCTCTTAACCCTCTGTCGGTATGTCTGAATACAGAATTGTCATCTATCATACTCTTAACCTCATTGTTGCCAACTGTGTATCTCAACTGATCTGATGTTCCTTTTTATGTGATTGAAATTAGATGTCCAACTAAATGTTTCTAATCATAGCCTCAGCAGGTTCCAAATAGAGGATAAGCTCATTGCTGATGTATCCCTGTAACTTTTATAGAATAAGCAGATAAAAAAAACAGATGCTCAAAACAATTTTCATAGGCATGTCAAAAAGGCATTTAAGCTGGAAAAGATGGACAAAATGAAATTTAAACCCAATGTGAACAGACATAACATCTGTTTACTAGTATGAAATATGGAAGGCTATGTATAATTGAACATAAAAACAATGAATGGGTCTCAAGTTTTGGAAAAGGAAGCATTAAATAGGAAGGGAAATATTGGGAGGGGGGGGGGGGGGGGGGGGAGAGCTGGATATATGTTTTCATTTTATGTTGAAAGAGAACAAAATTCTAAAAGATACGTTTTCATTTTTCACAAAAGAATGTCAAACAAGTTTAACTGTAGGGATATTTGATAAGTTAGTGGCATTAAGAAAAGGTTATCCTCGAATCAAACATTTTTATAGCTGCTAGCTTACCTTTTAGCCTTCTTCATGATTTCACTTTGATTATTCATATCTAGTTTGAGCATCCAGAAGTAAACAAATGCATGTCAAAAAATTCTTTACTTTCAAATTGACTATATAAAACATAATGTTATATTCTCACTTACTTCACAACATTAGTATGTGATTTTTCAAGATTAGTAAGAAACATAAAGTGTGTTGTCAGAAAAGCAAATGTTTTTGTACGCAGAAAATCTTCACACAATGCCCATGCCATAGCAGTGCCCTCTTCGCATGATGTGCCTCGACATAGTTCATCCATTACAACCAAAGATGAATCTGTCATTGTTTGAAGAATGCATTGTACCTCTTTCACCTGTAACAACCAAGAATTACATTGTTTTACTAAAATGGACATACGACGACGGGTTAATGTGATTGAATCTAAGGATGCAGCCATCTGACTAAAGTTAAATTTCAGTTCTGTGCATGACATTTTGTAACATTATACCAATCGAAGTTCTGTCATTTTTACATGAGTATCAAAATCGCACTATGACCAGGTATACATTTTCAGTTTTATAGCACACCCCTCCTTCTATATGTATAGTCTAGAGCAGGAACCACAGTGCAGTCTTCCTCTGTGAAACAGCTTTGGAAAAAGACATTTAGTAATTTGGCCTTTAGTCTGTCATCCTCTGTTTCAGTACCATTTTGGTCACAGGGTGTCTGGACATAACACCAAAATTTCTTAGGATTTTCTGCCAAGTCAGTACATAGAACTTTACTTCGAATTCATTGAACACCTCTCGCATAGCCCTCATCACACTACATTTCACTTCGCATAATTTTTTTTTGTCTGCAAGGCTTTGGCTATGTTTATGTTTGCTGTGAAGTTCCCTTTGCTTCCGCAGCAGTTTTCTAACTCGGTTGTTGTACCACAGTAGCTCTTTTCCATCTCTTACGATATTGCTTGGCACATACTCATCTAATGCATATTGTACGATGGTTTTGAACTTTATCCACTGATCCCCAACACTATCTGTACTTGAGACAAAACTTTTGTGCTGAGCCGTCAGGTACTCTGTAATCTCCTTTTTGTCACTTTTGCTAAACAGAAAAATCTTCCTACCTTTTTTAATATTTCTATTTATGGCTGAAATCATCGATGCAGTAACCGCTTTATGATCGCTGATTCCCTGCTCTGCATTAACTGTTTCAAATAGTTCGGATCTGTTTGTCACTAGAAGGTCTAATATGTTATCACCACGAGTCGGCTCTCTCTTTAACTGCATCACATTTTCAATGCAGCAAGGTGTTGTAAGTTTGCTACAGCAAAACCACTTTTTAATAAAGGAGTTGAATCTAATGTGTCCAACTACTGTCCAATATCTCTGCTACATTGCTTCTCAAAAATATTAGAGAAATTGGTGTGTAAAAGAATTGTAGACCGCTTCAATACTCACAACACCCTCAACAAAAACCAGTTTAGCTTTCAAAAAAACAGGTCACCATACTTGGCTATTTTATCTGTAACAAATGAAATTCTTGAGTCAATGAATAACACAATGTCACCTATTGGAATTTTCGGTGACTTGTCAAAAGCTGTTGACTGTGTAGAACACAATATATTCTTAGAGAAAGCTGATTTTTATGGTTTGAATGGTAGCAACCAGGAGGTGGACTGGGTGGTGGATTGGGTCATATCTACACAGCAGAAAGCAGAAGGTGGTACTTGAGAGTACTGATGGCATCTTAAAAAATATGCAGTAGCAAGACCTTTACTGTTTCTTATCTTCATCAACAACCAGCCCCTTCATAAATTCATGTAAAACTGATGAACATACATTGCCAAATGTGTACCCTGTTTCCAGTTTATGTAACCCCACTAAATTTAAATTCATCTGTATATCCTATTCTGAAGTAGCTGATATCATAAAGTCCTTGATGAATTTAAATTCTGTAGGATGGGATGAAATTCTTTCAAAAATAATAAAGGCAATCACCCATAGTATTGCACATCCTCTGTCCCTTATAATGAATTAATCTTTCAAGGAAGGATGTTTTCCCAATAGACTGAAGTATGCTGAAATATAACCCATTTAAAAAAAAGGCAGACACGATGAATTTAGCAATTATCGACCAATCTCATTGTTATCAATATTTTCCAAAACATCTGAAAGAGCCGTATTAACCAGATAGTTAATTATAATGAGCTACATAATATTATCCAGAACAATCAGCATGGTTTCCAAAGAGGGCACTGCACTGTGCAAGCCATTATTACAAAAATTAGTAGTAATCTAAATAAAAATATGAATGTATTGGGCATCTTTTGTGACCAAAGTAGAGCCTTTGACACAGTAGATCACAAACTACCACTTCGCAAGCTGCAAGCATATGGTTTTAGTGAAAATTCGCTGAGATGGATGTCATCTTACCTATTGAACAGGAAACAAAGAATAGTAATAGAAGAAATGGGTAAGACATTCTTTTCAAGTTGGAAAAAGATAGAACAAGGTGTGCCACAAAGATCTGTCCTTGGGCCAATATTGTTCTTATATTATATAAATGACCTGTCAACTAACATAAATTCAGACACTGTTTTTCATGCAGACAACTCTACAGCAATAGTCTGTTGCAAGAAAAGTGAAAATTTAATTAGTCACCTTCAGCAGCCTCTGGCACAAATTAAGACCTGGGTGAGAAATAATGGTCTGAAATTAAATCTAAGAAAGACACAAATCATTTACTTTAGCACAAAACAAGCTGTACAGGATATACTAGAAATACCACATGAGGACAATCACCTTGCCAACACAGACTGTATCAAATTTCTAGGTGTAATGCCGAACAAGAATTTATCAAGGACAGGCCATGTAGATGCCATGTGTCACCGTCTAAATAGTCTAATATTTGCAATGAATGTTATAAGCAGTATAATAGAAATACCAGTCAAAAAAGTTGTATATCATGCATATTTTGTATCTGTGATTAGATACGGTACAATTTTTTGGGGATCAGAGAAAACAAACTTACAGAGAGTCTTTAGGCTACAGAAAATGGCAGGTGCAGAAAAAAGACAATCGTGCAGACCTCTTTTCAAGGCCCTTGATCTTATGACTGTTCCTGGCTTCTATATGTATGAGACAATTAAGTTTTCTAAACAAAACCCACAACTTTTTGAGGACTGTTTTGAGGAACTGTTTAAGCATGATTATGAAACAAGAAACAAATATCAGTATAAGCTACCAACTCATAGGCTAAAACTGCTGGAGAAGACAACTTACTATATGGATATGAGGCTGGGATATAAAGTTCATGAAAAATTTAAAAATTATGAACCAGAAGAATATGGACATCATTTAAAAAAATACCTAGTAAGTAAATATTATTATAGTGTAGAAGAATTTGTGACTGACTATCACAAATAACTGTTCCTAATGTTACATTTTATTCTGTCATGCTAAAAAAGTACTTTAAGTAAATACTGATTCTTAATTTTACTTTATTTTCTTTTATTGTCTTTTAATTAATGGGTGCAATGGTTTGATGGTTAGTAGAGAGATGTTGACAGAAGATTGCTGGAGGAGGGTTTTCATAGCATGTTACAGATTGTACAGTATCATGCTGACCCTGCATCTGCATTTCTGTGAAGCAACAATTCTGCTTGTTCTGTTAATTTTCATTTGTGTGTGTGTGTGTGTGTGTTTTGCTTTCTGTTCTAGTTCTGCATCTAGTGGCATCATATTTTTTTGTCTGTTGTGTGTTTGGAGTTGCAAATTCCTTAAGTTGTCAAGATGGGCTTGCATTTTGGTCTGTTTTTTTCAAAGAAGTATTGTTTCCTTGCCACAGGATAGTTTCCTTGCTAAGTTTCATGGGATGAAACTGCTGTGTGTGGTGTGCTTTTTGCAAGTGCGTGCACGCACACACACACACACACACACACACACACACACACACACACACACACAAGCAAATGCCCATGTTCACAGTAGCATTCACTGCTACTGCAAGTGTGGGTGTTTAGGTGTCTTTGTGGTTTTGTGTGTGTGGATACTCATACAAGAAAAACAGCAAGAGCTCAAAAGCTAGTGTTAATTTTTTTCTATTATGTGTTTCTGTGCACCATGCATCAATCCTCCATAGGTAAGTGATTGCCTTTCGCTTATTTTACATATTTTTTCATTTTGGTGTATATGTGTAATGTGCTTTGTGCAACAGTGTGTGCAGAGTATATGTATTTGTGTTTGGAGTGTTTTTGACATGTCTATTATGATGTCTTCCATATTTTCCTCATTTTGGAAGGTGTGTCACCCATATATCATTCAAAGTTTAACCAGTTGCGTTTGTGGTATTTCAGCTCGTGTGCTGTGGTAATAATTGTTGCTGCTTGTTCATGGGTGTGTATGCTCAAATTTATGAAGCAGATGTGATTGTAAGCACCAGTGGAAGTAGCCTTGCTTATAAAGTTTTGTTGTAATAGGGCTTTGTGGAGGATATGGAGTACATGGGTGTGCCAGTTCAGGTATCTGTATAAGTGCACCCAAAGGTACTTGACTGTATCTTTCAGACTATGAGAAGTATCTGAGAGGTTTAATTTATGTCCCTTTCATCCAGCTGGCATTTTTATGAGGTTGGAATGATTGTTTGGCCATCCAATTTTCCAGCTGTCACAGCTTTTTGTTACAAGATTTGTGTTCTTAATCTGGTACATCTACATAATTACTATGCAGTACATAAAATATGACAAGACAACGACTCATCTATAGGGGATTGGTGCATTCCATGCATTAGTCCACTCTAGATGAATGGTTGCCATCCTCTCATTTTGTGTATTGCACCATCACAAACACTTTCAGACTTTTCTCCGCTGTTCTACTCTTGAATAGCATGTGGGAAAAATGAAAACATCTAAATCTTTCCATGCAAACTCTGATTTCTCTTATTTTATCATTAGGGTAATTTCTTTCCATGCAGGTGGAAGTCAACAAAATATTGTTGATTGAAATCTCATGATAAAACCTCAGCACATGAAAAACTCCTTTGTTTTGATGACTGCAACCTAATTCATCATCTCTGGTAAGAATCCCACATTGCACAGTGACACTCCAGAAGAGGATGGACAAGTATAGTATAGGTTGGCTCTCTGCTACATCTGTTGCTCATTTTAATTGTTCTACTAATAAAACATAGTGTCTGGTTTGCCTTCCCCTTCTCTGGTCTGCCTTTCCCTCAGCATTTTCTGTGATAGTTCTAATTTAAGCAGTTCACAATTGCAGTCCCTTTGTATGTAGTTGAATCAACAACTACTAAATTTGTTTCATTTATCATGTAACTGAAATTTAATGGATTTTTCTCAGTATTCACATGGAAGACTTTACACATTTTATTATTCGAGGCCAATGGGCATTTTCACACCATGAAGGTGTCTTGTCTAAATAATTTAGCAATTCATTTTCATTTTCTGATAACGTCACTGCAAGCAATCTAATATGGGTATTCTGATTGTCTCCTAAATGATTTATACATGTTAAGAAGAGAAGTTACTATGAACCATGACTTTTATGACAGGAAATCACATATCTACATCTACATCTACATTCATACTCCGCAAGCCACCCAACGGTGTGTGGCGGAGGGCACTTTACGTGCCACTGTCATTACCTCCCTTTTCTGTTCCAGTCGCGTATGGTTCGTGGGAAGAACGACTGTTTGAAAGTCTCCGTGCGCACTAAAAATTCTCTAATTTTACATTCGTGATCTCCTCGGGAGGTATAAGTAGGGGGAAGCAATATATTCGATACCTCATCCAGAAACACACCCTCTCAAAACCTGGCGAGCAAGCTACACCGCTATGCAGAGCGCCTCTCTTGTAGAGTCTGCCACTTGAGTTTGCTAAACATCTCCGTAACGCTATCACGGTTACCAAATAACCCTGTGATGAAACACGCCGCTCTTCTTTGGATCTTCTCTATCTCCTCCGTCAACCCAATCTGGTACGGATCCCACACTAATGAGCAATATCGAATCTAAGCCATCCCTGAAAAATGAGACTCAAAATCAAGGAAAAAAAAATTTCCCGAATCTAAGCCGCACCTGAAATTTGAGACTCGAAATTCAAGGGGAGAGAAAAGTTTTAGGCCATCTCCAAATCGAAACAAAGTTGGTCTATTGTAATATGAGACACAATTTAGGTCGAATGAATGACGATACGGCTACAGTAGTTTGGTTTGAGTCGTAAGCTTAGCAGTTAAGGTTTACCAGGTAGCCATTGCTATGCGTCAGGCGCTCCGTCTGTATTTATACAGGTACCCTTCCTTTTTCACGTGCTTCGTCTGCTTTGAATTGATTGCTTATTTTTCTTTGATCTGATAAGTGCCGTTTTCTTTGTTATAGGTGTTTACGTCACTCTACGCTGAAAATGCATTACTGTACTGTGTCGTGCATTGATTGTTGCATTCTGATAGGGCGCGTTTACGGCCTTTCGCCGCTCGCAGCATGGCTTGCTTTTGTGCTCGCTACCACCGCTTACAATAAAAAAAAAAAAAAAAAAGAGAGGAATCGTCTCATTAGCAAAACAATGGCAAGAGACTGCTGTTTGTTGTTAATTACACTACTGCTTTCTTTGATAATGATCAACAAGAACCAAATAATAGACTGCGTATGATAGATGATGTTCTGAACGAAAGTTTGGCGAAAATTTTTCTCCGTTTGAAAATCTTTGCTGGTGCCTCTTTAGTTCATTACATTCTGCACAGAAATCAGAGTCATCTTAGATTTAAAAATCTAGTCAATTGCCGTGCTTCATTTCTGACTGTATCGCTATTAGGCATAAGAATAATGCGAATATAAACATGACATGATATGTATATTCTTCCGCGTTTGCTGTTGTCTTACTCTAGTTTAGTAGTTTATTAGGCAGACAGGATTTAAATGAGATAGCAGCAAACACGAAACAATACATGGCAAAATGCTTATATTCCTATTATTCTTATGGTGAAGAAAATACTGCATGTGATTCACAATTCATAAAAGTTCCTATTAGCAACCATCTCTTCTCACAGGTAGGAAAAAATTCAGAACGTAGAGTTGGCCATATTGACAAACCTCCCAAACAGTCTTGCCAGTCGGATTTTCATAGTACATTGAAATGCTGCTGCATTCGAAGATGTACAATACGGAATTTGTATTTACTTCGTTGGATAATGTACCAAAATGCAGTGGTCGAAATTCGGGGCGGAGGAAAAAAGCTCGTCTTCCACCTTTTTTTTTAAATTTATTTACTGACGCAGAGGTTTTGGTGCCATTATTTATCTTTGTGCCTACAAAGCATGCCTGTGTAGCGCTACATATATTCGACGGCAGAAGTTAGTTGTGGTGGCACCCACCAACATTTTTCAGAACTTCCGCTTGATTTGCACTTGATTCTAAGCCGCAGGCGGTTTTTTGGATTACAAAAACTGGAAAAAAAGTCTGGCTTAGATTCGCGTAAATATGGTAGGTCAAATGAGTGTTTTGTAAGCCACCTCCTTTGTTGATGGACTACATTTTCTAAGGACTCTCCCAATGAATCTCAACCTGGTACCCGCCTTTCCAACAATTAATTTTATATGATCATTCCACTTCAAATCGTTCCGCACGCATATACCCAGATATTTTACAGAAGTAACTGCTACCAGTGTTTGTTCCGCTATCATATAATCATACAATAAAAGATCCTTCTTTCTGTGTATTCACAATACATTACATTTGTCTACGGTAAGGGTCAGTTGCCACTCGCTGCACCAAGCGCCTATCCACTGCAGATCTTCCTGCATTTCGCTACAATTTTCTAATGCTGCAACTTCTCTGTATACTACAGCATCATCTGCAAAAAGCCGCAAGGAACTTCCGACACTATCTACTAGGTCATTTATATATATTGTGGAAAGCAATGGTCCCATAACACTCATCTGTGGCACGCCAGAGGTTACTTTAATGTCTGTAGATGTCTCTCCATTGATAACAACATGCTGTGTTCTGTTTGCTAAAAACTCTTCAATCCAGCCACACAGCTGGTCTGATATTCCGTAGGCTCTTTCTTTGTTTATCAGGTGACAGTGTGGGACTGTATCGAACGCCTTCCGGAAGTCAAGGAAAATAGCATCTACCTGGGAGCCTGTATCTAATATTTTCTGGGTCTCATAAACAAATAAAGTGAGTTGGGTCTCACACGATTGCTGTTTCCAGAATCCATGTTGATTCCTACAGAGTAGATTCTGGGTTTCCAAAAACATGATACTCGAGCAAAAAACATGTTCTAAAATTCTACAACAGATCGATGTCAGAGAGATATAGGTCTATAGTTTTGTGCATCTGCTCGACGACCCTTCTTGAAGACTGGGACTACCTGTGCTCTTTTCCAATCATTTGGAACTTTCCGTTCCTCTAGAGACTTGCGGTACACGGCTGTTAGAAGGGGGGCAAGTTCTTTTGCGTACTTTGTGTAGAATCGAATTGGTATCCCGTCAGGTCCAGTGGACTTTCCTCTGTTGAGTGATTCCAGTTGCTTTTCTATTCCTTGGATACTTATTTCGATGTCAGCCATTTTTTCGTTTGTGTGAGGATTTAGAGAAGGAACTGCAGTGTGGTCTTCCTTTGTGAAACAGCTTTGGAAAAAGGTGTTTAGTATTTCAGCTTTACGCATGTCATCCTCTGTTTCAATGCCATCATCATCCCGGAGTGTCTGAATATGCTGTTTCGAGCCACTTACTGATTTAACGTAAGACCTGAACTTCCTAGGATTTTTTGTCAAGTCGGTACATAGAATTTTACTTTCGAATTCACTGAACGCTTCACGCATAGCCCTCCTTACGCTAACTTTGACATCATTTAGCCTTTGTTTGTCTGAGAGGTTTTGGCTGCGTTTAAACTTGGAGTGAAGCTCTCTTTGCTTTTGCAAGTCATACATATGAGATGATACCCCATAAGCACACAATTTGATTACAAATTGCTTGTGAGGATCCATGTCAAAAGCCTTCTGTAAATTAAGAAATATGGGATGAATATGAGATCTCCTGTCACTGCACTCATCACTTTGTATGAATAAAGACCTAGTTATATTCCACAAGAAGAATATTTTCTGAAAAAGTGCTGGTTACTTTTCAATAGGTAGTTTTCTCTGAGGTACTTCATAATGCTGAACACAGCATATGTTCCAAAATCCTTCAGATTGATGCCAATGATATGGGTCTATAATTCTTTGGATTACTTTTGTTTCCTTTTTAGTGAGTGGTGTGACCTGTGCAACTTCCCAGTCTTCAGGTACAGATCTTTTGTCATGAGACCAGTTATACAGGATTGCTAAAAATTGAGCTACTTTGTCAGCAAACTCCTGAAGTAATCTAACCAGTTACAGTCTGGAATGGCAAACTTTCTTTTAATAAGTGGCTTAAGTTGCTCCTTTACACTAAGGGTATCTATCTCCAACTTATTCACGTGGGCAGCAGTTCTTGATTAAATACTATAGCATTTATTGCATCTCCTCTGATGAAAGAATTATGGAAAACCATGCTTAGTAGCTTCCCTTTAGTGGTGCTGTCATCAGTAACATTAGTACTGCTATCATGCAGTGAAGGTATTGATTTTGAATTGCTGCTGATATTCTTCACTTGCGACCAGAATCTCTGTGAATTTTCAGACAGATTTTGAGACAGAGTTTTGTTTTGGAAACTATGTAATGCATCTCATGATGAATAGGAATGGGATTGGTCCAATTTGACATGTCAGAACCTAAACTGAAATTTTTCATGCAGGAATAATACACTTAAGGAAATGAACTGCCGAAATTTTAGCTGCTGAGGCACATTGCAAGTATTTTCAAAAAAATGTTAAAATTACTAATTGTTGCCACATGAAGAAGTACTTATGACAGTCGTTTGTACAGGCCTAGTGTGCAAATCAGTGAATAAGCAGATGCAGTCATGACAAGAGGACGTAGCACCACGTAGCGCGAAATCCGAAGTGCATACATGTGAATTTTAAGCACCTAAACTATACCAAAGATACATTAACTCATTAATTTTCTGAATAACATGCAGTTCTCAATGGCAGTTAAATTGATGTAGATGAAATTGTTACAAAAAAGTGTCTATCAGAGGAAAGAAAATTAAGACAGTGTATGATGTTACATTACAGAAACTTCCATTGTTTGGGACTTTAATTTGTTGACATTAAAGATTTTATAACAATTCCTGTGACACAGTTCTTATGATAATTTTTGAATAATGTATATTTTGCTAACAATGAAAGAGTACTTTGCTTGTTCACCATAGTTGTCACAAAAATGCAAAGTGTCTATTGGATGACGAAAACAAACATTTTCCTCACACCAAGCACACCTGATAAAAAAAATGATCCATTCAGGCATTTCACAGAAATTATTAGTTTTATTTATTTACTGGATTGGTGAAAGAAATGGCTGTGGCCACTGTTCTGCATATTCTGCCAGCATAGCAGGGACACTTGATCAAATTAGTAAAATGTGGTGATGCATAATGACAATGCACAAATGACTGAAGTTTAACAATACTGTTCCACTGATAAACCTGAAACAACAAAGAGAAACTGGAAATTATATTGCCCGACAATTTTATGAAAAGTGCTGCACAATGATGAATTTTTTTATTTAACAAGAGGCCAAATTACTCTATTAGTTCCAGGTGGAATCTGAATTATAGGCCAGGTTGGAGATTTTGTCCTCCCTTGGAATGAGTGCTGTGTTGTCCTCATTATCATCTTATCACCACTGATGCGCAAGTTGCTCAACGTGGCATTACCTGAAATAATACTTGCACAGGGCATCCGAAATTCACCAGATGGGGCCTCCCGGCCAACAATGCCACATGATCATTTCATTTTTTTGTCATCCTCCTAAAAAGGTGTCATTATATCCAGGCCAAAAGCCCAACAAAAGCAATGAATTATTTTCTGCAAATGGTAAGAAGTTTTAGCTGTAACACTGAAAATTATTCTCTCTCATTTTTCCAGATTTTGCTAATCCATTACAAGACTTTTGGAAATAAACAGTCCTGTTTCTTTTTTTCTTCATTTTTGGCCCTGATTTGCCTTAATGTTTCTGAATACAGAGATAAACCCGCATAAACAGTAATCCACTGATAAGAATCACTGACATTGGTGTATACGAATGTGTAATAGCATTCGACTGCACAAGTGACTCTGTCTTTTTTTTCTCAGAATGATAAAATGTCTGCAGGAAACCTGACTGATTGGTGTTATATGCAGCTTTTATGGGATAACAAGAAGCTTCATCTTCACATTAGCTACCAATTTCTCTATAGTATTACATGTTAATGAGGTATCCTCTATGCATTTATATAAGGTAAACTTTGTAGTTTTGTGACTTTCTTTTCTGTATATTAACTGAATCTCTTTAACCAGGTTGAAGAAGCCTGGAAATCAGTAATATTCAACTGCTTTGCAATTTGGAGCACCTGGTCTCATAGATCTCCATAGTAATGGTGCACTGACTCTCACGAGCAGTTCTAAATCTTTCAAAATTTTCTTTCACATGTTTCTGAGTTTCATTTTGGCATGTATTTTGTGCAAATCTTTCTTCCATTTATACAGTTCCTTCCATTGTCTAACCAAAAGATTTACAGCGTTTTCTTTCTCATTAAAACTGTGACTGTACATTTTTCTATGGGCTTGGAAGGTACTCTATTTTTATTCTGGACCTTAATTAGCACAACGATCACTATTTAACTACAATTCACATATTTTGTCTGAGTATTTCATGTTGCTTCTAATGTTTCCAAAATTTCTACTGAAATGTCGACATCATTGAAGGTGAAGTAGGTGATTTTGATAGCACACCATGTTCTGTGTGTTTCATATTTGCAAGTTGAAACATTAACTGGATGCTGTGAAACTCTGGAACCTGTACAAAGACAGATGATACTAGCAAGCATGTACCAAAAAATTTCAAAGAAAACTAATTCTGTCTTACCTCCATTGTCAACACTTGGCAATACCACAAAGACAACAATTAATTATTACAGATATTAAATGAGCTGCTGCGAATCTGAGTAAATAATAACTATGAACAACTGTGTCAAAGCAACTATCAATGGAAACTGAAATTCATTTAACAAATTACAGTTGCATTGAACCATATTATCTGTTTACTGATGTGCTGTCAACAATGGATGTGTACCTGCCATGCTGTGCATGCCGTCTGCTACATCTATAGCAGGAGTGTGTATTTCATGAGTTGAGTTATCAATTTGGCAAATTTCAACATTTTTTAAAAATACTTGTAGTGTGTCTTATCAGCTAAAATTTTGACTCTGCCTTTCTTTTACCGTGTTCTTCCTGTATAAATAATTTCAGGGCAGGTTTTGACATGTCAGATTTGACAGTTCTCTTGTACGTTTTGAGCATCTCTAAACTGTTGAGCATTTCGGCAATTTTGTGTTTTATTAAAACTGACATTCATTTTTTGTTGCTTCTGCAACAGCGTCCTGACATGTTTGCATATCATGATGATCTGCCCACCTCTTATTAATTTACTTCATATAAAACTCTCAACTGTCATCAACACTAATTCATTGAATTTGAGTCTTATTTGGTTGAGTCATGCATAGAATGGAAGGAATGGAGAATGTGTCTTGGGAAGGCGCCAAACCAACATTTACCAGTTTTTATTAAATATATCTATTTTGCATTTATTTTTGGAGGATCTGGATGTTATAAACTCATAGAAATGGAATAGTGGTTGGAAGAATTAAATTGTGATGTTCTTCTAGTAAATGTACACTGGTTAACTCATAGTGAACATGAATCAAGTGCATCTTATTGATACCAATTAGCAACATATTACTGTAGAACAAATTTGAATTATGGTGGTGTTTCAATCTTTATCAAAGAAATAAATAGTTTAGAATATGAAGTCAAACAATGGAAAGTCCAGAATGGAATGTAACAATATTATGAAAAGGGTAGTTGCAACTCAGCATCTCTGATATAGTGAGTAGCAACTCAGCATCTCCACTATACAGTGACTAGCAATTATCCTTTTCATAATACTTGTTGTGACTCGCCGATCATTCAAAGTGCCGCAGTGAAATTACGTGTGTCCTCTATGTGCGGCGCTGTCTGCCAGCCATGCAGCAGCTGCACCACCTAAGTGGCCAGCCAGGCAGCGGCCGCTAGACTTGGACTCAGTGCTCATTCGAATGTTACCGTGTTCACATGTATTGCATGTCAACTTGCTCTGTGACTTATATGTGTTGTGTCATTTTGAAATATAAATGTTCAACTTGACGTTATAACAATTGGCAATGAGGATGGGATTTTTCCTTTTCACTGTTGACCCACAGGTTTTCATGGCTACTGTCGAGCAACTATTGCAAGGTCTCATTGAACAGCAAATGCTTCTAACATCGGCGATTCGCGATTTCATCGCGGCGTCATATGCGGGGCATTTCTCGTCGTTGGCTATACCTCCTTTTCCTCCTTACGACGGATGGCGGAAGACTGGTCTGATTATGAAAAACGTCTTTGACAGCATTTCTTGGCATTTCATGTCACGGATGAACAACCATGTAAGTCTCTGTTCCTTTCATGGATTTCACCTCAAATGTATCGGTTGTTGTCGCAATTGGCTCCTTTGAAGGATCCTGCGTCTTTGTCCTTTGCTGAAATGTGCTCACTTCTGTCTGTCTATTTTCAAAAGCAAATGCATGTGGTAGCCTCTCATCTTGCCTTTTATCATTGTCAAAAACAGCCGCATCAATCCTATCGCGCTTGGGCTGCTGAACTTCACGGCGTCAGTCGAAAGTGTCAAAGTGTCAATTTGTTACTGACGTTCACAAAGAATCCTATGCCAATTCCATGGTACGGGATGCTATTATCCGGTCGGCACCCAACAAAGAAGTTCGGCAATGTGCCCTTCAGTTGGCAAATCCGACTCTAGATGAAGTCCTCTCCATCGCACAGTCTTTTGAAATTTCTCGTGCCGCTGGGGCGCAAATAGAGGCGTGGGGTGATGTTGGGGAAATACAACCTCTGTGCGCTGTTGATGATGTGTGCGGCGCGTCCCTGCCGGCCGACGTGGCTGCAGTGCGCTCCTACGCGCAGCCTCGGCCTAACCGTAAACAACCCGCTAAGAAACTGCAGCAAAACCCCCGGCAACTTCCTTCATGTCCGCGGTGTTTTACGAAACATTCACGCGAGGATTTTCCCCAATGTTGGGCTGTGTGTCACAATTGCAAAAAGAAAGGTCATGTGTCTTCCGTTTGCAAATCCGGCTGCATACAAGATGTTCATGAACATGACGCTGATTCTGATTCTGTGTTGTCTGTCAATTGCACTTCTTCCCTTTCAGGGAAGTTATTCCTCACTGTCCAAATCCTTGGTCGAGATGTTCGCATGCAGGTGGATACCGGTTCTGCTGCCACTATAATTAATTCTCAGATGTATCTTCAGTTGGGTTCTCCACTCCAGTCACCTGTCACTCAGCAATTACGGATGTACAATACACAGAAGATTTCTCTCTTGGGACAATTTAATGCTGAGGTATCTTATAAATCCGTCGTTTGCACTGTTCCCATATTTCTGGTCGACCAGAGTAACGCAGAGAATCTTTTTGGTTTTGATGCCTTTCGCATTTTTGGGTTCTCCATAGATGACTCGGTCAATATCGTCTCTGATGCTATTCCTTATGCTCAATGGATTCCTTGTCGACGACATTTTTGTCCCTTTTTTCTCCTGGGTTAGGCCGTGCAAACGACTTTGAAGCTCATATCATGCTCAAACCCACTGCTCGGCCTAAGTTTTTTCGGGCTCAGCCCATTCCTGTGGCCCTTCGTGATTGGGTAAAATGGGAGCTGGATTGTCTCACTACTTCAGGGGTCTTGCTTCCTGTCACTTCCAGTGAGTGGTCCTCTCCTGTCATTGCCACTGTTAAATGGTGATATTCGACTCTGTGGTGATTTAAAAGCCACTGTAAATGCTCAATGCCTCGTCGACACTTACCCTATGCCCCGACCTGAAGAACTGTTCACTAAACTTGCTGGAGGCCAGTATTTTTCTAAAATTGACCTGTCAGAAGCTTATCATCAACTTCCTCTCGACGCTGCTTCCCGGCAGTTTCTGGTCTTTAACACAACTTTTGGCCTCTATCAATACCAACGCTTGCCATTCGGGGTTTCTAGCACCCCTGCTCTCTTTCAGCGATTCTTGGAACAATTATTGCTCCCTGTCCCTGGGTGTATCAATTACATGGACGACACTGTTGTCACTGGCTCTACCGCTGAAGAACATCTTCAAAATCTCTGCACACTTTTTCATATCTTACAGACTGCCAGTCTTAAGTGTAATCTTCAGAAATCACAATTTTTTCAGGTGTCTGTCACGTACATGGGGTTTCAGTTCTCTCGGGATGGTATTCGTCCGCTTCAGCAAACTGATGCTGCGTTCACAATGCCCTTCCTCGCCCTACATCTGTTAAGGAACTGCAGGCCTTCTTGGGGAAAATAGCATACTATCACAAGTTTTTAACGTCTGCGGCTTCGGTGGCTCAGCCGTTGCATCGCCTGTTGCATAAAAACGTGCCTTTTCACTGGTCCACGTCATGCAATGTGGCTTTCCAGAAATTGAAGACTATGCTGAAACAGGCCCCATGCCTGGCTACTTATCGACCTGGCCAACATCTTGTTCTTGCCACGGACGCCTCTCAATATGGGGTCGGTGCAGTCCTCGAGCACCATTTTTCTGACAGTTCGGAACAACCCATTGCTTATGCCTCCAAAACGCTCACGGATGCCCAACAAAAGTATTCTCAAATTGAAAAAGAAGCTTTGGCCATTATTTCTGCTCTTCATATGTTTGGTGTTTTTCTCTATGGATCCAAATTTCATCTTGTTACGGATCACAAACCACTTGTTTCCTTGTTTCATCCATCAACGTCACTTCCCGACAAGGCTGCACACCGCCTCCAGCATTGGGCTTTTTACTTGTCTCGTTTCAATTATGAGATTCATTTCCGGCCAACGGCTCAACATGCAAATGCTGATGCTCTGTCTCGCCTTTCCATGGGTCCTGATCTGGCATTCGATAGGGACGAACTTTTGTGTTTACACCTTGATGTTGCCGAGCAGCGGGTTGTGGACGGGTTCCCCATCACTGGGGACCGGCTGGCGGCTGCTACAGGTTCTGACCCTACCCTCTCCCGGGTTTTACGCTGTAGTCAGAAGGATTGGCCAGATCACGCGTCCGCTAAGACTTCTGATCTGTTGCGGAACTACTACGCTTTGCGCTACCGCCTCAGGGGTAGGGATAGTGTTATCCTCCTTTCCACTGACAATGTTTCACCGCGTGTTGTGGTATCTGCGTCTTTGCATGCTTCGGTCTTGCGCCTCCTTCACCAAGGGCACTGGGGCGTGTCTCGCACAAAATCTCTGGCGCGCTGTCATGTGTACTGGCCTGGCATCGACTCTGAAATAACACACATGGTCGCTGCCTGCGGCCCTTGTGCGTCACTGGCCGCCACCCTGAAGTCATCTTTGTCACCGTGGCCTTCGCCTGAGAAGACCTGGGAGCACATTCATGCTGATTTCGTGGGACCCTTTTTAGTTACTTATTGGCTCCTCATCATTGACGCCTACTCTGACTTTCCTTTCATTGTCCGTTGCATGTCGCCTACCATCACGGCAACCACTAGTGCCCTCGCCCGCATTTTTTCTTTGGAAGGCCTCCCCTCTACTCTCGTTACTGACAATGATCCATAATTTGACTCTTCCAAATTTGCGGATTTTTGTGCTCGTCACGGCATTATGCATGTCACGGCCCCACCATTCCATCCACAATCAAACGGTGAGGCTAAATGACTGGTCCGCACATTTAAGCCTCAGATGCGGAAACTTCTGACTTCTTCTGCTGCTGATGGTGCACTTCTCCAGTTTCTGGCGTCTTACCTTTTCACCCCCATGGGCGACCACAGCCCAGCTGAGCTCTTACATGGCCGACAGCCCCGCATGCTACTTCATCTTCTGCGGCCTTCCACCTCACGGCCGTAGGTGCCTTCACTTGGTCGGTTCACCGCCGACGACCTCGTCTGGAGCCGGGGATATGGCAGGCGCCCAAAATGGAGTCTGGGCTGCATCTTACAACACTGTGGCCAACACCTGTATGAAATCCAGACGGACACGGGTGTTGCAGTGCATCATTCGGACCAGCTTCGGCTTCGTGTGCCAGCAACGCCTGTTTCGAAGGCCGCTACACCACCTTCGGGATCTTGGCATATCCCAATACTCACAACGCAGCCCTCTCACCGTCATTGCGGTGCCAGCACAAGAACAGACGCCACCAGGAGACATGCCCAAGCAGGAACCGGATGACCATTCTCTGTCAGAGCCAATCTACTCGCCTCCTCCTCCTACAGACGCCGACACATCGCCCATGTCTCCTGTTATATCAACTGGACTTGCCGCAACAGGCAGATTGGTGCACGGGGCCCCAGCAGATTCGACCCCTACGTCTCCTGTCATCTCGACCTGTTATCATCGGGGACACTTCGGTCAGTACGGGAAGCCTCCTCCTCGAGACTTTACGGCCAGTCAAACAACGCCTATGGACATTAGCCATCTCCAGGCCACCTCCATCAAGACCAGTGCAACAATTTCAAAGGGGGGAAAAGTGTTGTGACTCACCGATCATTCAAAGTGCCGCCGCGCAATTACGCGCGTCCTCTACGTGCGGCGCTGTCTGCGAGCCATGCAGCAGCTGCGCGACCTAAGCGGCCAGCCAGGCAGTGGCCGCTAGACGTGGACTCAGTGCTCATTCAAATGTTACTGTGTTCACATGTATTGCTTTTCAACTTGCTCTGTGACTTATATGTGTTGTGACGTTTTGAAATATATGTGTTCAACTTGACGTTATAACAATATTGTTAGAATATGAAGTGATAGACGTAAGTTTACTGTGTATAGAAGCAGTTTTTGAAGTCTCAGCAATAATGGTACCAAGTCAAGAGCTATTTTAGCTATATCAGTGTACCACTCTCCTCGTAATAACACAGAATTATTCATAAAAAATCTCAAAAAATTAATAATGATGCTTTTAAAAACTAAAAATTGCAGACTTCTGATATTTGGTGATATTAACATAGATATTAGGTATAAGACCAAACATGTGAAGCAACTATTAGACATATTAAGATTATTAAACATCTGCTGTCTAAATGACAAACCCACCAGGCTTAGTGCTTGCTTAGATAACATAATTTCCGACGTTCAGCCAAATAAAACTGGATTTGGTACTGTAAATCTCAGGATCAAGGCAGTCAACGAACATAAATTGAATCAGGTAAAAACCAATCTTAATTACATAAACTCGAATACAATACTCATATTGATATGTCTGCCAATAATTCAACACAGAAATTTTTAGAATTATTAGTAGAAAACCTTGACTCATGTTGTCCCAGATATCATAAAAAATACAAAGCTGAACTGGAGTAATAAACCTCAAGAAGTGAGAAACTAGTACACTATACACCTGCACAAACTTGGGGAAGAAATGATGGTGCACTAAGAGAGTTTACAACAGAATCAAGCTAAGAAGGAGGGTTATACAGCTGCAAGGAGGGTGTATAGATCAGAAATTATAGCAGTCAAGAAGAAAGCCAATGACAATTATATATTCCATTCGACAAACAAGTGTAAACCAGCATGGAAATTTATCAAAACAGGGATAAGCTCTGAAAATAAACAAACAATATTCCAATTTCACCAATCACATTAATTGTGCACTATCAGTTCTGACTCAATTAAAAATCTCACTGCACCTGCAAATAAAACTGGGGTATTGCTTACAGCTCTAGACCATAAGCAACATGACAACTTACACTGGACTAATGTATCCTACAGGGAAGTTAGCAAAGCAATTGCCAAACTTAGCAACTCAAACGCAGAAGACTTCTATGCACTTTCAAATCATCTAATAAAAAAACTTAACAAAAGAAATTCTACTGCTGCTAACCAAAATCATCAACAAAATACTACACAAATGGATCTTCTCGTATTTCCTAAAAATTAATGTTGTAACACCTATCTATAAGAAAGGTGACAAAGCATCTCCTGATAACCATCATCCTATCTCACTCATACCAATCATACAAAAATTATAGAATATTGTTTGGACAAACAGATGAAGCGGCACTTCAAGCAAAATAATCAACTTATCTCCTCACGATATGGTTTGAGACCTCATCTTTCTACTGTCAAAGCAGTTGAGACTATCATCACAAAGATATATGACTCTTTTGAGACTAAGAAATCAACCTGTGCAACTCTTTTAGTTTGAGGAAAACTTTGACACTGTCTCCCACAGTATACTTATCAAAAGCTCTTGTACTACAGAGTTGGAGAGAATGCTTTGCACCTTACTGTGTCATACCTAAGCAACAGAAAGCAGATGATAACTATAAACAACTACAGATCAGACTCATAACCTGTTACAAAAGATGTTACACAGGGCTCAGTACTGGGTCTATTCCTGTTCATTGTATATATAAATGACTTGCCCTCATTTTTGCCATGTGAGGCATTACTGTACACAGATGACACATCTCTAATCACACATCCAGAGGAGCTGTGACATAATGTGCGTGTAGCAATGGACTAATGTACCAACTGGTTCCATGCAAATCATTTACAAATTATAACAATAAAATTGAAGATTTTTTTTCAATCTGTCTCCAATGAACATCAAAATATAATCAAACTATTAGACTTCCACATAGATCAGAAACTCAGCTGGACAAGTCATACAGAAAAATTGTGCTGTAAACTTCCTTGACTGATCTATGTGCTGTACAGATTGAGGAATAATGTAAGCAAAACTCTATTAGTATATGCATATTTTGTATTTTTCCACTCCCATCTTACCTGTGGAATTCTTATATGGCTAATTGCCCAGGTCAAAAACTGTATTCAAGTGGCAAAAAAAAAGGCTGTCAGACTTATAGCAGCACTGACTCCAAGAGAATCTTGTAAAGATCACTTCAAAGAGCTCAATATTTCGACGGTCCCAAGCCTCTACATGTGCCTTCTCAGTGTTAAAGAAAATTTAAATAATTTTAACCTTTAGATGTCTGTACATGATCACAACATAAGGACCAGACAGTCAATTGATATGCCCTACAGTAGGCTAGCTAAGGTTCCCAGCAGCCACAAACGTCCAGGCCCCAGATTTTTCAATAGACTCCCAAAAGCTGCCCATTATGTTTCCCATAATACATTTAAGAATGTTCCAGCAGAGTGGTTTAAGAAGGAAGCATACTACTCCATAAAAGAGTATGATGAATTAGATTTAAGAGACATAATCTTCTGACTATTTTCATACAAAGTTTTAATAAATAACTGATTAAAGGGTTCCTAGATACATAATTTTCAAGGTTCCTACATACATAATTTTCAAGGTTCCTACATACATAATTTTCACATTGTATGTAACAATGTGTCACTGATGTAAATACCATGATTTTTTTTTGTACTTTATGTCCCATAGCTTTACCCCTGTGGCTGTCCCTGCTGCAGGACTTGCCCTATGCACCCTCCTACCACCACCTATAATAGCCCTGTAACTGGCAAAACATGTTATCAAAGGGAGAGCCACCTGTGAAATGGAGAAAATCGGCTCCCAATATTCATTTTGAAACATCTGCTGCTATAAATGGCCATTCAAACTTACATTTAAGACCTAAATCAATGGTTAACAGCTTTGACCAATAAGTTTTTATTTCAGAATCATTGTGGCATAGAGACTAAAGTCAGAGGGTTGAAGTTTCTTAGTTTTTGACACTGGTATAACAGACAAATCTGCACCGCTATCTACAAGATAAGATCGTCCAGAAGTTCTATCTTTAAGAAATAATCGATATTGATGGCTTACTGTAGGAACTAGGGTAGAACACTCATCTGCTTTTGACTCTACCCTTCCTTGCTTTCCTTATTTTTCCATTGACAAGGCAGTACACACTTTTCAGGTTTACACTGTGAACCAAATCTGAAGTGATAATAACAATATTTACCATTTGCTATGAACTGTGTTCTGTTTCTACTCTGCTGTGTGATTTGGATCTATTTGGTTCTTGAAGCATCTTAACTTCATTTTCTAAGTCTAATTTGAAGCTCCTCAGCTTACTGCATCTCCACTATATGATTGGCCATCTGTGCGATTTTGTTCATCCTTTCTTCCGATATCACTAATATACATCAACTATTACTAGGTTTATTGAGCCACAATGTTTTTAAAGCATTTTCCGACAAGTTGGTCCCAGCATAGTTTCACATTTTCGTAATAACTGGCTAGGTTTCATATCACTCAGTTCCAACCCACTCAACAGTTTTTTTTTTTTTTTTATTTTATGCTCCTCACTTTCCTTGAAAATTGTTAAGAGTCATTCTTTTGCCAGCGAATATTTTTTATTTTCATCACTGGTTACCAGATCCCAGATGTTTTCGACATATTTTAGTTCAAGCTGGGCCTGCAGGTAATTGAACTTAGTTGCTTCCATTGCTTTAGCAGCGATTGTAAACTGAGCTTCAGCTTGGCAAAACCAAATATTGGGCTTTTCTACCCAAAAGGGGGGAAGCTTTATGCTTACCTTATTGATTTATGGAGTACTCACTGGATTGCCCCCGTCAAGTCCCCTTCCTGTCGGCATTTTGAGTATTTTTAGTAAACACGGTCTGCGACAAATTTCAGCAGATTCCACATTGGACAATTCGCTGTTAATTACATTGGAGGCTTTTTTTTTTTTGTTGCCTTACCGTTCATGTCGTGGTCACCACTTATAGGTGGTGTCTAACTAAGGTAAACACACACAAATAAGAACTTATAACTTCCTAGTTATATAATTTTATGAGACATGAATCAGCGTATTACTTAGGCAATGATACATTTACAACTCTCTAAAACAAGACAATCTTCTCTTGTTTCTTGTGATGTAACAGAACATATATCTCTGAAGCCAACCTTACCAATGTCAAAACACTCACTAACACACACCAAAACACCATATGGCAGAGCAATCTGTTCCCACATAGTTCATGACATTCTGCATTGGCGTCAACTTCACTGTCTTAAAACATTCCTTCATTAATTGAAAACATCTTAGTCAAATAAAAAAGACAACAAAGATAAACACTTTGCAGACTATGTTAAAACGTATAAGAAAATTTATAGGAAGGTGATTAAAAAAGCTAAAACAATGCACAATGACAAACCAGCAGCAAACACATCATAAGCAATATGAAATATAGCAAAAAAAGAAATAAACAAGAAAGTTCAAAGTCAACAGGACATTGTTTTAAAAGATGATCAGGGTGTGTTACTGTGCCCGCAAAAGGCAAAGGTCCCGAGCTCGAGTCTCGGTCTGGCACACAGTTTTAATCTGACAGGAAGTTTCATATCAGCGCACACTCCACTGCAGAGTGAAAATCTCATTCTGGAAACATCCCCCAGGCTGTGGCTAAGCCATGTCTCTGCAATCTCCTTTCTTCCAGGACTGCTAGTTCTGCAACGTTTGCAGGAGAGCTTCTGTGAAATTCGGAAGGTAGGAGACGAGATACTGGCAGAACTGAAGCTGTGAGGATGGGGTGTGAGTCATGCTTGGGTAGCTCAGATGGTAGAGCACTTGCATGCGAAAGACAAAGGTCCCAAGTTTGAGTCTCAGTCCGGCACAGTTTTAATCTGCCAGGAAGTTTGATACAAATGTTGTTGTAACTGATGTAAACAAAGTATTGCCAACATCTGCAACTAGAGTTTTGGAATATTTACAAAATTGGTTTGAAGTGAACAAATTAACTTTAAATATTTCAAAAACTAATTACATTCATGACAGGAGAACGAAATCACAAAATGACCTGGACCTCAGAATACAAAATAAAGAAGTTAAGAGAGTAGTTGCCACAAAATTGTCAGGTGTCAACATAAATGAAAATTTATATTGGAATGCCCACATCAACTATCTAGCCAGAAACTTAAGTTCTTCTTGCTTTGCACTATTTTTAATTAGCAATGTGTCTAGTAAACAGTGTAGCAGAACTGTCTACTTTGCTTACATTCGCACTGCTGTTATCTATGGCTTCATTTTCTGGGGTTATAATACAAAGAATCTAAAAACAATCTTCACACTACAAAAATGAGCTGTTAGAATAATTACAAAAAGCCCAAGGCTAACATTCTCCAAGCAGCTACTTCAAAAGCTAAATATTCTACCTTTACCATGCCTCTGCATACAAAAAAGTGTAACTAACATAAAAAGGTGCATTGAAAATTTCAAAACCAACTCATATCTGCATTCGTATAATACAACATTGATGTCTGTGTAAAAAGAGTAAATAAGGCTATTACACAGAAACAAACAAACATTCAAGGTAGAAATTGTATAACAAACTTTCAGCACATATAAAAGAAATGAAGCAGTATCAAGTTAGTAATGACCATCTGCTATTGCAGTGTAAATAAGTACCTTCAACAACCTAATTGCGGGTAATTGTATTCATGTTCTATGCTGATACTATACGCCATAGTCAATGTCAATAGTGGTTTCAGTCAAATGTTGTGATCTGAATCACTATTTTGAACAGAAGTGTTACAACTATAACTGTTTTTATTTCAATCTTAACAATAATCCACAAAAAAAATCTTTTATGCAATAAATCAAAGTTTTATATACTGTTTAGTGGAAGTTTGTATAGAGTACTGTGCACCTGTGTATTTGTACAATATTGCACATCCTTATATGTGGCTGAAGTGGCCGTGCGGTTCTAGGCACTTCAGTCTGGAACCGCGTGACCGCTACGGTCGCAGGTTCGAATCCTGCCTCGGGCATGGATGTGTGTGATGTCCTTACGTTAGTTAGGTTTAAGTAGTTCTAAGTTCTAGGGGACTGATGACCTCACAAGTTAAGTCCCATAGTGCTCAGAGCCATTTGAACATTATATGTGTATAAGCGTGTGTCTATATCTATAAATTTATTTTTATATGCTATGTATTTTGTGATGAAATCCATGCAATGCAAATTGTCTCTGGATGAATAAACTACCAGTACTACTACTAGTACTATAATACAGGTGTTTAATTGTCAAGTCTCCAGTTCAGGAAAATAGTTACTGAGAGAATTTATTACTGGTGATGAACCATGGACCTTGCCGTTGGTGGGGAGGCTTGCGTGCCTCAGCGATATAGATAGCCGTACCGTAGGTGCAACCACAACGGAGGGGTGTCTGTTGAGAGGCCAGATAAACGTGTGGTTCCTGAAGAGGGGCAGCAGCCTTTTCAGTAGTTGCAAGGGCAACAGTCTGGATGATTGACTGATCTGGCCTTGTAACAATAACCAAAACGGCCTTGCTGTGCTGGTACTGCGAACGGCTGAAAGCAAGGGGAAACTACAGCCGTAATTTTTCCCGAGGGCATGCAGCTTTACTGTATGATTAAATGATAATGGCGTCCTCTTGGGTAAAATATTCCGGAGGTAAAATAGTCCCCCATTCGGATCTCCGGGCGGGGACTACTCAAGAGGATGTCGTTATCAGGAGAAAGAAAACTGGCGTTCTACGGATCGGAGCGTGGAATGTCAGATCACTTAATCGGGCAGGTAGGTTAGAAAATTTAAAAAGGGAAATGGAAAGGTTGAAGTTAGATATAGTGGGAATTAGTGAAGTTCGGTGGCAGGAGGAACAAGACTTCTGGTCAGGTGACTACAGGGTTATAAACACAAAATCAAATAGGGGTAATGCAGGAGTAGGTTTAATAATGAATAGGAAAATAGGAATGCGGGTAAGCTACTACAAACAGCATAGTGAACGCATTATTGTGGCCAAGATAGATACGAAGCCCACACCTACTACAGTAGTACAAGTTTATATGCCAACTAGCTCTGCAGATGACGAAGAAATTGAAGAAATGTATGACGAAATAAAAGAAATTATTCAGATTGTGAAGGGTGACGAAAATTTAATAGTCATGGGTGACTGCAATTCGAGTGTAGGAAAAGGGAGAGAAGGAAACATAGTAGGTGAATATGGATTGGGGGACAGAAATGAAAGAGGAAGCCGCCTGGTAGAATTTTGCACAGAGCACAACATAATCATAACTAACACTTGGTTTAAGAATCATGAAAGAAGGTTGTATACATGGAAGAACCCTGGAGATACTAAAAGGTATCAGATAGATTATATAATGGTAAGACAGAGATTTAGGAACCAGGTTTTAAATTGTAAGACATTTCCAGGGGCAGATGTAAACTCTGACCACAATCTATTGGTTATGACCTGTAGATTAAAACTGAAGAAACTGCAAAAAGGTGGGAATTTAAGGAGATGGGACCTGGATAAACTAAAAGAACCAGAGGTTGTACAGAGATTCAGGGAGAGCATAAGGGAGCAATTGACAGGAATGGGGGAAATAAATACAGTAGAAGAAGAATGGGTAGCTTTGAGGGATGAAGTAGTGAAGGCAGCAGAGGATCAAGTAGGTAAAAAGACGAGGGCTAGTAGAAATCCTTGGGTAACAGAAGAAATATTGAATTTAATTGATGAAAGGAGAAAATATAAAAATGCAGTAAGTGAAACAGGCAAAACGGAATACAAACGTCTCAAAAATGAGATCGACAGGAAGTGCAAAATGGCTAAGCAGGGATGGCTAGAGGACAAATGTAAGGATGTAGAGGCATATCTCACTAGGGGTAAGATAGATACCGCCTACAGGAAAATTAAAGAGACCTTTGGAGATAAGAGAACGACTTGTATGAATATCAAGAGCTCAGATGGAAACCCAGTTCTAAGCAAAGAAGGGAAAGCAGAAAGGTGGAAGGAGTATATAGAGGGTCTATACAAGGGCGATGTACTTGAGGACAATATTATGGAAATGGAAGAGGATGTAGATGAAGATGAAATGGGAGATACGATACTGCGTGAAGAGTTTGACAGAGCACTGAAAGACCTCAGTCGAAACAAGGCCCCCGGAGTAGACAATATTCCATTGGAACTACTGACGGCCGTGGGAGAGCCAGTCCTGACAAAACTTTACCATCTGGTGAGCAAGATGTATGAAACAGGCGAAATACCCTCAGACTTCAAGAAGAATATAATAATTCCAATCCCAAAGAAAGCAGGTGTTGACAGATGTGAAAATTACCGAACTATCAGCTTAATTAGTCACAGCTGCAAAATACTAACACGAATTCTTTACAGACGAATGGAAAAACTAGTAGAAGCCAACCTCGGGGAAGATCAGTTTGGATTCCGTAGAAACACTGGAACACGTGAGGCAATACTGACCTTACGACTTACCTTAGAAGAAAGATTAAGGAAAGGCAAACCTACGTTTCTAGCATTTGTAGACTTAGAGAAAGCTTTTGACAATGTTGACTGGAATACTCTCTTTCAAATTCTAAAGGTGGCAGGGGTAAAATACAGGGAGCGAAAGGCTATTTACAATTTGTACAGAAACCAGATGGCAGTTATAAGAGTCGAGGGACATGAAAGGCAAGCAGTGGTTGGGAAGGGAGTAAGACAGGGTTGTAGCCTCTCCCCGATGTTGTTCAATCTGTATATTGAGCAAGCAGTAAAGGAAACAAAAGAAAAATTCGGAGTAGGTATTAAAATTCATGGAGAAGAAATAAAAACTTTGAGGTTCGCTGATGACATTGTAATTCTGTCAGAGACAGCAAAGGACTTGGAAGAGCTGTTGAATGGAATGGACAGTGTCTTGAAAGGAGGATATAAGATGAACATCAACAGAAGCAAAACAAGGATAATGGAATGTAGTCTAATTAAGTCGGGTGATGCTGAGGGAATTAGATTAGGAAATGAGGCACTTAAAGTAGTAAAGGAGTTTTGCTATTTGGGGAGCAAAATAACTGATGATGGTCGAAGTAGAGAGGATATAAAATGTAGGCTGGCAATGGCAAGGAAAGCGTTTCTGAAGAAGAGAAATTTGTTTACATCCAGTATTGATTTGAGTGTCAGGAAGTCATTTCTGAAAGTATTCGTATGGAGTGTAGCCATGTATGGAAGTGAAACATGGACGATAAATAGTTTGGACAAGAAGAGAATAGAAGCTTTCGAAATGTGGTGCTACAGAAGAATGCTGAAGATTAGATGGGTAGATCACATAACTAATGAGGAAGTATTGAATAGGATTGGGGAGAAGAGAAGTTTGTGGCACAACTTGACCAGAAGAAGGGATCGGTTGGTAGGACATGTTCTGAGGCATCAAGGGATCACCAATTTAGTGTTGGAGGGCAGCGTGGAGGGTAAAAATCGTAGAGGGAGACCAAGAGATGAATACACTAAGCAGATTCAGAAGGATGTAGGTTGCAGTAGGTACTGGGAGATGAAAAAGCTTGCACAGGATAGAGTAGCATGGAGAGCTGCATCAAACCAGTCTCAGGACTGATGACCACAACAACAACAACAATTGCTGACTTATTTCATGTGTGAATGATCATTTTCCACTGTTGGTGTTGAGCATCTTTATCAGTTCTGGGAAAATTACAATGTCTTTAACTTCAGCCCTGTGTTGATAAAGCTCCACAAACCAATTATTGCCAACATCTGCAACTAAAGTTTTGGAATATTTACAAAGTCAGTTTGAAATGAACCAGTTAACTTTAAATATATCAGAAAGTAATTAGATCCACTCTGTGAAGAAAACTGGCAACTTAATGTTGTATTGACAATGTTGTAACTAATTATGGATATGAATATGTGCATAAATTTTGTCTGCATCTAGGTATTTAGATAATTGTGCTTTTTTCATTGAGCTGCCACAGGCAGAAAGGAATTGCTAATATTTAGTAATAAGCTAAAAGAGAAAACATGGCCTTTTGATCATTGTAACTCAATTGATGAAAACTCTGAGAAATTCCTAAATAGTTTTCTTGGTGTCATTACTGAAACACTTCTACCTAAACTTGCTGCAATAAAATGACAAATAAATGAAAGTGGATTACTCAGGGCATAACAATTTTCAGTGTAGGGGAAATACAATAAAGATATTGATTTCATTGAATATGCTAGATTCTATAAAACCATATTTAAAAGAGGTGTCAAGGCAACAAAACAATTGGCAGATAAGAGGCTAATTTTAAACCACAAAAATAAGACACAGGCTGTATAGTCAGTCATTAAATCTGCATTATTAGATAAAGCCGGTAAACAAGAAATTTAAAAAATTGACATTGAAGGAAATATTATTGTAAGTGCAACTCAAATACCGGTAATGAATTCTTTATAAATGCTGCAAAGTCTTATGTAGATGTAACAGATTATCACAACAAAGTAAATACCCTTGGCCTAAATGAAAACTGAAAACTTTACAAAATTTTTCAAAGTTTCTATGAAGCATGTAAAAAATGCTACCCTAATATTAAAAAACAAAAAATCTGCTGGTTGGGATGGAATATCCACCAAAGTTTTTAAAGCAGTACACAATAAAATTGTGAACCCACTAACTCAAGTTATAAATCAATGTTTTGAAGAGTTATTGAAAGAAGGGATCAAGAGAGATCATGGGACATTACCATCCTATATCAATTCCCTCAGCCACACCTAAAATATTGAGAAACTTGCTGTTGCCCAAATCTAAAACTTCATTTCAAAATACTGTATTATTCTAAACAATCAATTTGGTTTTCAATAAGGGAAATTCACCACAGATGCAGTGAACAATTTCCCTGAGAAAATAAGTAAATCATTAGACAAGAAAAATAAGGCGGCAGGAATTTTCTGCGACCTCACAAATGCGTTTGATTCAATAAACCATGCATTGCTTATTTGCAAACGTGAAAAGTATGGCATTAGTGGCAGTGCCCTACTATGGCTCCAATTCTACTTATCAAACAGAAAGTGAAGAGTTAGCATCTCTTTAAATGGCACAAATTATTTTTCTAACTTAAATAAAATATATCAGGGTGTTACACAAGGCTCCATATTAGGCCCAGTCCTATTTCTCTTCTATGTTAATGACTTACCATTAAATATCAGCTCCCCCTTAGTTCTGTTGGCAGATGATACTTCTGTCTTTGTTGAAAACTTCCAAATTTGTGACCAGTATTCTCAGTACCTTAGAAACTTGGTTTCAGCTAAATAGGTTGAATCTAAACATATCTAAGACTCACACGATGCAATTCAAAACCAAACAGTCAAAATGGGAGCAGATTAAGATTGTTCACAACAAATAAGATACAGAAGAAGATGACTCAGTCAAATTCTTTGATTTAAACACACATAAAAATTTGAGCTGACAGGCACACTTTGAATACCTAGCAAACGAACTGAGCAGCTTTGCTTTTGCCATGGACCCACAAAAAGTAGCATATACAATCTACTTTGAATCTATTATTAGGTACGGTATTGTTTTTTGGGATACCTCAAGAACCATAGTGCAGATGCTAAAAGTACAGGAAAATAAATCATTCAAAATATGTGCACTGAAAATCATAAAAAACCATGTCACCCATTATTTAGAAAACTTAACTCTGTCATCCCTATAAGTATATGAGATAATTATCTTTTCATACACCAGATATGAATTATTTGAGGGAAACTATTTTGTTCATTCACATGATACTAGATACAAAAAATATTTTATGCTCCCTACCCACCACTTAAACTGTATGCTCAGGGACCTCAATACAAGGGAATGAAAACTTGTAATTAATTAAAAGGGAACAAGTTAATGGAGATGAATTTAGGTCCATTTAAAAGAAGGCTATATGAGGCGCTGACACTGAAATGTTATTACTCAGTGGATGAATACATGCAGGACAAACTGAAAATTTGAGCTGGATACAACGTGTTATATATTCCAAGAAATATCATTATAGTGTTATTATTTATTTTCGTGCTATTATTTATTAGTTTAAAAACATTGTGACTGTATTATAAATTTTTGACATGTTTCCTGCGTGCAAACCAAATGGATTGCAAATGTATGTCATGAGATGAATAAACCACAGTTCCATAAAATATTCGTGATATTTCCTTGCAAGCCAAGTTTGAGTATATTTATTTATACAAAGAAATATGCAAGATATTCCACTTTGGAGGTAAATTTATTATTTGTTATTTTTGAATGTTAGTCTTTCTCGTTTTCTGTCTTCAACCTTTCCACAAATGAAGCAATTTCTTGTCAAAGCTTGAGCCCTCTATGCAACAACTTGCCATATGATAGCCATCATTCTTCTGTGTGGAACAAGAGTACATTGAATCTGGCTCCAGCCTTTTTGCACAACTCTTTGTGAAATCTTGTGTTTGTTGCACTACTTCAGATGTGCCTTACAACAGTCACTGACTGAGAGAGTCCATTCAACAAATCAGGTGAAAGTGTTTTCACTGTTAAAGCATAAAGATGTGTAACGCTGTGGCCTAACATTGCATCTCAGACAACTTATTTTATCAGTTCATGGAATCCACAGCAAATTCCCAATATGGAAGGTGCTACATTCATTGACATATCTAACAACTTCGACCAATGCATCTCATTTTCTCAACAACATTCTTCACTGATCAGAAAACATCTTGGATGCATGTGCTAGTGTCCAATGATTCTGAGAATAGGTATTCTTCTTCCATGCTGTCATCTTTTCTGTATTGAACATAGACAAGCAGCTGTGAAGAAGATGCAATGTCAGCCGGTTCATCTAACTGCAGTGCAAAGAAAAGGCTTGATTTTGTTTCACTGATACCACGTCCTAAATATCCAAACTCATGCCCTCAGTATGACTTCTGAGAACGTTGTTAGAAAGAGATATCTTGTTTATCTTTTCCCATGTTGCTCTCCTGGAACTAACTCACTACATTTAGTAAGCAAGGCTTGATGAGATCCTTTTTTGTTGTAAGAGGTTTCTTGGTTTCAGCCGTTCAAAGAGCATTTCAGTATGAAGCTTAAAGACCAGCTTCTGCTGAGTGGAAAAAGGTGCACGACAAATCTACACTCCTGGAAATGGAAAAAAGAACACATTGACACCGGTGTGTCAGACCCACCATACTTGCTCCGGACACTGCGAGAGGGCTGTACAAGCAATGATCACACGCACGGCACAGCGGACACACCAGGAACTGCGGTGTTGGCCGTCGAATGGCGCTAGCTGCGCAGCATTTGTGCACCGCCACCGTCAGTGTCAGCCAGTTTGCCGTGGCATACGGAGCTCCATCACAGTCTTTAACACTGGTAGCATGCCGCGACAGCGTGGACGTGAACCGTATGTGCAGTTGACGGACTTTGAGCGAGGGTGTATAGTGGGCATGTGGGAGGCCGGGTGGACGTACCGCCGAATTGCTCAACACGTGGGGCGTGAGGTCACTACAGTACATCGATGTTGTCGCCAGTGGTCGGCGGAAGGTGCATGTGCCCGTCGACCTGGGACCGGACCGCAGCGACGCACGGATGCACGCCAAGACCGTAGGATCCTACGCAGTTCCGTAGGGGACCGCACCGCCACTTCCCAGCAAATTAGGGACACTGTTGCTCCTGGGGTATCGGCGAGGACCATTCGCAACCGTCTCCATGAAGCTGGGCTACGGTCCCGCACACCGTTAGGCCGTCTTCCGCTCACGCCCCAACATCGTACAGCCCGCCTCCAGTGGTGTCGCGACAGGCATGAATGGAGGGACGAATGGAGACGTGTCGTCTTCAGCGATGAGAGTCGCTTCTGCCTTGGTGCCAATGATGGTCGTATGCGTGTTTGGCGCCGTGCAGGTGAGCGCCACAATCAGGACTGCATACGACCGAGGCACACAGGGCCAACACCCGGCATCATGGTGTGGGGAGCGATCTCCTACACTGGCCGTACACCACTGGTGATCGTCGAGGGGACACTGAATAGTGTACGGTACATCCAAACCGTCATCGAACCCATCGTTCTACCATTCCTAGACCGGCAAGGGAACTTGCTGTTCCAACAGGACAATGCACGTCCGCATGTATCCCGTGCCACCCAACGTGCTCTAGAAGGTGTAAATCAACTACCCTGGCCAGCAAGATCTCCGGATCTGTACCCCATTGAGCATGTTTGGGACTGGATGAAGCGTCGTCGCACGCGGTCTGCACGTCCAGCACGAACGCTGGTCCAACTGAGGCGCCAGGTGGAAATGGCATGGCAAGCCGTTCCACAGGACTACATCCAGCATCTCTACGATCGTCTCCATGGGAGAATAGCAGCCTGCATTGCTGCGAAAGGTGGATATACACTGTACTAGTGCCGACATTGTGCATGCTCTGTTGCCTGTGTCTATGTGCCTGTGGTTCTGTCAGTGTGATCATGTGATGTATCTGACCCCAGGAATGTGTCAATAAAGTTTCCCCTTCCTGGGACAATGAATTCACGGTGTTGTTATTTCAATTTCCAGGAGTGTATATGTGAACTTTTCAGTGAAGAAGTCAATGTATTTTCCACTGAACTCAGCATGACTTCTTTTAAAGTGATTTGCTGGATTTCATTTCTCTGCTTTTAACACTTTACTTCACACAACAAACTGGAGCTTTTAATCAGCTTTATCAACTTTCATTGTAAAATCATGTCATAGAAAATGTTCTTTGTATGATCTTTTTTTCCCCAAGTAGCATGGTTGCTGAAAGAAGGAAAAATTGTCTAAGTATGCATACATAAGAGAAAGAAGCACCCCATAATGTATTTATGAAGAAAATAAGTATCACAAAAATATGACATTATTAGCCACGAATTTAATGCAACTGATGTTTATTATACTGATGATTTTATGGTTATATCTATTCACAATTGAATTAATGTAATTTATATTTAGCCACATATGTTTCATCACAATGTTTTATAAAACATGTTCAGTAGTCTAAAGTACATGCATATTTGTATTGTTATTCTTTCTTCATTTTAAGTTTAATGTGTGTGTTAACATTGCACTCTTGATTACCTGACAAGGATAGACAAGACCAGGCCAGGGTAGCAGCCCTGGACTTATATCCAAGAAAGAAAGAGATAGAGATGATAAACCCATTCTCTGCAGTAACCTTAAGCTTAGTGCACATTAGGACACAGAGCTGCATGTAGACTGCAACTCAGATGACAAGGATAGACAAGACCAGGCCAGGGTAGCAGCCTTGGATTTATATCCAAGAAAGAAAGAGATAGAGATGATAAACCCATTCTCTGCAGTAACCTTAAGCTTAGTACACATTAGGACACAGAGCTGCATGTAGATAAGATAAGTCAATGACATTGTGTTTTGAGTCTGAGACATCTTGAATCTTGTGCTTGTGGTGCAGTAATTCAAAGATGTTTTGAATCCAAAAGTGGATTCTCAGATTCAATGTTGCAGAACATTTTCAGTGTGGATGTATGTAATTGGCAAGTAAATATTGCACAATGCTACCATGAAGAATACAACATGCCACATACTTTGTAAACAGCGTTCTGTTTGCTGGTATGGTAACCAAGTTACAGCCTGTATTCATGATGTGGCAGTGTGTGGAACTGCAAAGAAACTGTGCAGCTTAGGTATAGATCTTTATAAAGAGAAGTGAGAAATGTAGGAACATAAGGACAATAATCACCACATAAAAACAAAACAAAAATTATGATTGGCAGTGGGTTGTGTGTGGTGTCAGCTGCAAAATTGATGCAGTACGGAACACTAGGCTAACTTTGATGATAATTCTTGGTGTATTTTGGATGTCTTCAATAGATACATTAAACACATAAAGAAATCTCCAGTTGCCAGAATGCAAAAAGTTATTGACAGATTCTCTTCGCAAGGTATTGCAGTTGTACAATTTGTGTCCATTATTTGTGGTTCAGATGCAACAGATGCTCAAAGTATTTGAAGGACATGCAATAAAAAGTTTTGAACTGTCCATTCTATCAGCAAGCACTTCACAAAAAAAGATTATCTCCACCTTAATGCTCTACTTTGTAACACTTGTGTCACCCACTGAGGGCGGTTTTTTCCTCTCTTTTAAATGATGATAAAGCACACTCCAGGTGTGACCCTATATGTCCACCAACTGGAACCACTATGCATGGTGCAGCGCAGTTCTACACAGTGCTGTCCAAATTGAGTGCTTGCAAATGCTCCATTTCCTTTGATGTACTGGCAACAGCCAGAATGTGTTCAGAGTGGCATGCTTGGTGTGGACATGCCTTAATGTACTCAGATATTATTTGTTTGGATCTTTTGAAATTATACACATAACAGATAAACATATCTACACTGGCAGGAAAGAGGTATAGGACTTTTATGATCATAAAAATTATTTCAGAATGTTAGTGAAGGAAAGTTGCTACTCACCATATAGCAGAGATGCTGAGTCGCGATAGGTACAACAAAGGGATTTAAGGGCTTTGTCAGCAACACACACACACACACACACACACACACACACACACACACACACACACACACACACTCATACAAATGCAATGTGCACACACATCTGGAGTCTCAGACAACTGAAACCACACTGTGAGCAGCAGCACCAGTGCATGGTGGAAGTGGCAACTGGGTGAGGGTAAGCAGGAGGCTGGGGCGGGGAGGGGGAGGGATAGTATGGTGGGGGTGGTGGACAGTGAAGTGCTGTGGAAAGGAAAGAAATAAAAAGAAATTAAAAGACTGGGTTTAGCGGTGAAATGACGGCTGTGTAGTGCTGGAATGGGAACAGGGAGGGGGCTGGATGGGTGAGGACAGTGACTAATGAAGGTTGAGGCCAGGAGGGTTACGGGAATGTAGTATGTATTGCAGGGAAATTTCCCACCTGCGCAACTCAGAAAATCTGATGTTGGTGGGAAAGATCCACATGGCAGGGGCTGTGAATCAGTCATTCAGATGAGGGATACCATGTTTGGCAACGTGTTCAGCAACAGGGTGGTCCACTTCTTTTTTGGCCTCAGTTTGTTGGTGGCCATTCATGTGGACAGACAGCTTGTTGGTTGTCATGCCTACACAGACTGCAGGACAGTGGTTATAGCTTAGCTTGCAAATGACTGGTTTCACAGATAGCCCTGTCTTTGATGGGATAGGTAATGTTAGTGACCAGAATGGAGTAGGTGGTCGTAGGAGGATGTATGGGACTGGTTTTGCATCTAGGTCTATTACAGGGGTATGAGCCATGAAGTAAGAGATTGGGAGCATGGGTTGTTTAAGGAAGGACGAGTATATTATGTAGGTTCAGTGGACAGCGGAATACCACTGTAGGAGGGGTGGGAAGGATAATGGGCAGGACATTTCTCATTTCAGGGCATGACAAGAGGTAATCGAAACTCTGGTGGAAAATGTAATTCAGTTGCTCCAGTCCCGGATGGTACTGAGTTATGAGGGGAATGCTCCTCTGTGGCTGGACTGTGGGACTTTGGGAGGTAGTGGGAGACTGGAAAGATAAGGCGTAGGAGATTTGTTTTTGTACAACCTTGGGAGGATAATTGTGGTCAGTGAAGGCTTCAGTGAGACCTTCGGTATATTTTGAGAGGGACTGCTCGTCACTGCAGATGCGACCTCCACAGGTGGCTAGGCTGTACGGAAGGGACGGCTTCGTATGGAATGGGTGGCAGCTGTCGAAGTGGAGGTATTGCTGGTGGTTAGTAGGTTTGATATGGAAGGAGGTACTGATGTAGCCATTGCTGAGGTGGAGGTCAACATCTAGGAAGGTGGTGTGTTGGGTTGAGTAGGACCAGGTGAGGCAAATGGGGGAGAAGTTGTTGAGGTTCTGGAGGAATGTGAATAGGATGTCCTTACCTTCAATCCAGATAGCAAAAATGTCATCAATGAATCTGAACCAAGTGAGGGGTTTAGGATTCTGGGTTTTAGGAAGGATTCCTCTAGATGGCCCATGAATAGGTTGGCATAGGATGGTGCCATGTGGGTGCCCATAGCTGTAACCCGGATTTGTTTGTCGGTAATGCCTCCAAAGGAGAAGTAATTGTGGTTGAGGATATAGTTGGTAATGGTGACTAGGAAGGGGGTTGTTGGTTTGGAATCCATAGCGCATCTCAAAATGTAGTGTTCGATAGCAGTAAGGCCATGGGCATTAGGAATGTTAGTGTGCGGGGAGGTTGCATCAATAGTGACGAGCAAGGCACCATGTGGTAAAGGGACAGGAACTGTGGAGAGTCGATGGAGGAAATGGTTGGTATCATTTATATAGGAGGATAGGTTCTGGGTAGTAGGTTGAAGGTGTTCGTCCACGAGAGCAGAGATTCTCTCAGTGGGGGCACAATAACCGGCCACAATGGGGCATCCTGGGTGGTTGGGTTTAGGGACTTTAGGAAGCATGTAGAAGGTGGGAGTGTGGGGAGTGGTATGGGTAAGTAGAGAGATAGACTCTGGGGAGAGGTTCTGGGATGGGCCTAAGGATTTGAGCAGTGACTGGAGATCCTGCTGGATTACTAAAATGGGGTCACTGTGGCAAGGTTTGTAGGTGGAAGTATCTGACAGCTGATGGAGTCCTTCCACCATGTAATCCTTGCGATTCAAAACATCAGTGGTGGAGCCTTGTTTGCAGGTAGGATTATAAGGTCGGGATCAGTTTTTAGATGGTGGATTGCGGTTCTTTCTGTGGATGTAAGGTTAGTTTGCATGTTGAGGGATTTGGGGAGTGATGATGAGGCAAGGTTCAAGGTTAAGAAATTCTGGAAAGTTAATAGGGTGGTTTGGAAGTAGTGGTGGATCATGGTTGGATGGAGGAGTGACTGAGTAAGGCAGGGTTCAATATTGGTCTTTGGTTGAGTCTGATTAGTGAGGCTGGTGGCGAAAAAGTGTTTCCACTGTAGATACCGGGATAAGGAGAGAAGGTCTTTAGCTAGTGTTGCGTGATTGAATTTGGGAGTGGGGCAAAAGGTGAGGCCTTTGGAACACACTGATATTTCTGTGGAACTAAGGCTTCTGGAGGACTGTGTTGTGGGTCTGTTTAGGTTCTGGGTTCTGTGTGGTGGTTGGGGGGGGGGGGGGGGGGAGTTTTGGAGGGTGGGGTAAATGTAGTGGGCCTGTGAGACAGGGTTTGTCAGCTATGAGGAGACGTGGGGGAGGTTTGGAGGTTGTTGTAGAAGTGATGGACAGTGGTACCCCAAGGTGAGAATAGGAAGTGAGCAGGATGGAGAGCTTTTTGAGGTGGCATTGTGCATGTTGCTCAAGTTCCTGCAGGGCAAAAGTTTCAATGTGTATTATGGATTCCAGGAATTTGGGATTACATAGCAGAAGATGTTTCTTTTTGTTGTGCCTATTGTGACTCAGCATCTCTGCTACATGGTGAGTAGCAACTTTTCTTCTCTGATATTGTTACATTCCATCCTGGATTTTCCATTGTTTGATTTCAGAATGCTAAATACATTTCACATGCGGCAATGTATAACCTGAAGTGCAGTAACCAAAAAGTAGCAGTTTTGCTCTTAATGTTGGTGGGTTCATGAGCTGCTTGTAGTAGGAAACAGACTTTGATGCAATCTTCTTAGCACTGTAAAAATGGAGTGAGGAATGAGATTCAGCAATTCCATGCAGATGGCTAAAGAAGATTGTGAAAGACTTTTAGAGGTGGTTAGGGAATGCATTTAGAAATATATATATTATTTCAGACAGTAAACTTCTGTTTCCTTCGAATTAGCAATCACACTTTGCACTCATAATTCACTGCAAATTCTGTGAACAATGAGCAATAAGTTATTTAACTTGGAAGTATCATAACAATTATGACTAATAATGAAATGATAATCACTTTATCATCAAGCGATGATATGAGACTACAAGATGTGAAAAAATCAAATACTTTTACCAGATAGTTTTCCTGCAATCATTTGAGAAGGATTGTATTGCAAAATAAAAAAAGAAAGAAGAAGAGTGAACCTAAAAATCTGTACTTTTTAATTTTTTTGCAAGCAGTAAAACATTTTCTGAAAAACTACTTCATCAAGTAATACAGCTTTGCTTCATTTACCTGAAGTTTTCTTTTTTTTTTCTAGCAGCACAGCAGACAATTCAGTTCTCTGCTTCCAGCTTTCATTACATCAAACCTAAATGTATACATGATTGTTTGTGTGGCAGGGTGAAAAAGTCTGTCACAAAGAGTCTGTGACAAAGTGTTATAACCTTTAATCACCAACAATTGCGTGGATATTCAAACACACTCACTTAGAAGCAATAGCTCATTACATGATAACAACTCAGTATCTCTTATTCGACTGCCATGCCGTGAAATGTGGCCGGCGCCGTTTGGAGCTAGGTGGCGCTCCTGCGTTCAGCCGAGTTGCGGAGCGCCTCTATCGCCGTTTGCACGTACTGTCATGGCGGCACTGTTAAATGTCGTGGCACTGTCACAACACTTTTCCCCCCCTTGAAAAAAGAAACACTCACTTCCTAGGAGACATGGACAGTGCGGAGACATCCATGGCCTCTTGTGAGGCCCCGAGAAGATCCCACGGAGAGACACGAGAGTATGGTCGAAAATGTCCAGGATGGAAGCTCGTGCGTGGAACGTGCCTCCTGGACGAGATGATGGGTGAAAACTCCGGAGCAGCATCCATAGGTGTCGTGGACCTGGGGGTACGCTCCAGCGAGATGGGTCCCGGAGAAGGCGGCGTTGCGACTGGGGCCGGTTCTGGCGTACTCGGAAGCAGTAGCGACATCGGCTGCATCAACACGTATGGTAGATCGGCAGCAGCGACAGGACTGGCTTCTCGGGCTGGTGGAGGTGAAGGAAGGGGCGGTGGCACTGGCGTGGCCACCACTCGTGGGTGCATCTGGTCATAATGGCGAACAACCATGCCGTCGTCCGTACATATTTCACAAAGCCGGCGGTCGCGAGGAGCCTTGACCACCCCTGGAATCCATTTAGGGCGAGATCCATACCCTCGTGCCCATACGTCGGCGCCCACCGAGTATTTTCTCGCACTAGGGGACACCGCACAAAGCCTGATAGGGTGAAGCAGGTGCAGTAGAGTGCGCGGTTGGCGGCCATGCAAGAGTTCAGCAGGGCTGCGATCACCCAGAGGCGTGAAGCAATAAGAACTCAGAAATTGCAGCAGAGCATTATCTGTGGAAAAATTACTAAGGAATTTTTTCATCTGGCTTTTGAAAGTGCGGACAAGGCGCTCGACCTCCCAATTCGATTGTGGATGGAAGGGCGGTGCTGTAACATGATAAATCCTTTGTCCAGTACAAAAATCACGGAAGGCCTATGAAGAGAACTGAGGGCCATTGTCCGTGACGATCGTGGATGGAAGACCTTCTAGCGCAAAGATTTTGGACAAAGCCAGCGTCGTCGCCGCAGTGGTGGGCGACGGACATCGAACAACAAACGGAAACTTCAAGAAGGCGTCAATCAACAGTAGCTAATAAGTACCGAGGAAGGGGTTGGCAAAGTCAGCATGCACCCGTTCCCATGGCTGCGCCGGATCAGGCCACAGAGAGGGCATTGTACGAGGTGCAGCCAGTTGTTGAGCACCCTGACCACACGCAGCAACCATGTGGGCAATGTCTGAATCAATACCGGGCCAATGAACATGCCTGCGGGCCAGGGACTTAGTCTGAGAAATACCCCAATGGCCTTCATGCAACAGTTTGAGAACATCTTTCCAAAGAGAGGCTGGCACCACGACCCGTGGAGATGCGCCATCCGTGGCCAGAAGAACAACACCATCACGAACAGACAGACGAAGGCGCAAGGCATGGTAGTTGCGAAGGGGATCCGATGCCCGGCCCTTGGTCCTGTCTGGCCAACCCCGTTGAATAAACCGATCACCTGCCGCAGGACCGAGTCCCGCGTAGTAGCCGACGCGACCTGCGAACCTGTAAGTGGAAAACCCTCAAACGCGCGACGTTCTTCCTCATCAATGTGGAAACAGAGTAGTTCATCACTATCGAAAACCAGGTCGGGGCCCGTCAGCAATTGCGACAATGCGTCAGCGTTGGCATGCTGGGCCGTGGGCGATAGTGAATCTCAGTGAAAACGAGACAAGTATAAGGCCCAACGTTGCAGGCGGTGAGCTGCCTTATCCGGAAGTGACGCCGATGGGCTGAACAGAGAGACCAGCAGCTTGTGGTCGGTGATGAGGTGAAGCTTAGAACCATACAAAAAAATGCTGAACTTTTTTAGAGCATAAATGATAGCGAGCGCCTTTTTTTTGATTTGAGGGTAACGCCGTTGCGCATCGTTGAGGGTCTTGGAAGCATAGGCGATGGGCCGTTCCAACCCATCCTCATACCGATGGGCGAGAACAGCCCCTAGGCCATACTGTGACGCGTCAGTTGCCAGAACCAAGTGCTGAACCGGACGGAATGTGGCAAGACAAGGCGCCGACTGCAAATGAGCCTTCAGGCGGACAAAAGCCTGCGCACACTCGTCAGACCAACAGAAAGGGACGTTTTTGTGTAACAGCTGATGCAGAGGATGAGCTATCGCTGCCGCGGATAGAATGAATTTGTGATAATAAGCAATCTTGCCTAGAAACACCTGAAGTTCTTTGACCGTAGATGGCCGGGGTAGAGTGTTAATGGCCGCAACGTGCTGACGTAGAGGACGTATACCCTCACGGGACAAGTGGAAACCAAGATACACAATGGAGGGTTGGAAGAACTGTGACTTGTCCAGATTGCACCTCAACCCAGCCGAATGCAAAACCCGAAACAGTGAACGCAAATTGCGAAGGTGCTCCTCAGTGGAGGCCCCCGTGACAACAATGTCATCCAGATAGTTTATGCAGTCGGGAATGGAAGCCGTGAGCTGTTCCAAAAACCGCTGAAAAATGGCCAGCGCGATAGCGACGCCAAATGGTAACCGCTGGTACTGATACAACCCACAAGGAGTGTTGATGACGAGAAATTCCTTGGAAGAAGCATCCAACGGCAACTGATGGTACGCCTCCGATAAGTCAAGTTTGGAAAAGAACTAACCCCCAGCGAGCTTGGTAAATAACTCCTCAGGATGGGGAAGAGGATAAGTGTCAATCAGGCTCTGAGCGTTGACAGTGGCTTTAAAATCACCACACAATCGCAGACTCCCGTTTGGTTTAGAAACCACCACAATTGGTGATGCCCATTCGCTGGAGGTAACAGGAAGGAGAATCCCTGAAGCTGTTAACCTGTCTATCTCAGCCTTGACAGGTGCACGCAACGCCACCGGAATAGGGTGTGCCCGGAAAAACTTAGGGCGAGCTGTAGGTTTAAGAGTAATGTGGGCTTCAAAATCCTTGGCACGACCCAGACCAGCAGAGAACACGGACGAAAATTCAGAACCCAATCCATCCAGCTGTTGGTACGGAATATCCTCAGATATGAGATGCACATCATCATCAATGGAGAACCCGAACAACTGGAAAGCATCATAACCGAACAGGTTTTCAGTGCCCGCATGATCCACCACATAAAACGTGAGGGGCCTAACAACAGACTTGTAGGCAGTGGAAGCACCAAACTGGCCAATGATAGGAATTTTCTGTTTATTATAAGTTCACAGATTTCGCGTAACTGGAGACAAGGGAGGGGAGCCCAACTCCAAATACGTGCGAGAATTAATGAGAGTTACTGCAGAGCCAGTGTCCACTTGCATGCGAATGTCTTTATCCAGAACATGAACAGTAACAAACAACTTATTTGTTTGAGAAAGCACACAGTTAACATCCATGTCCGATGCCTCACCCTCATCGACAGGAACTTTAGGGGACTGACACACAGAAGCAAAGTGGCCTTTTTTCCTACATGAATTACATGTGGCCCAATGTTTTGGATACACGGCCCTGTCATGCTGTACGAAACAACGTGGACAAGAAGGAAGTGTGGAATGAACCTGCTTCTGTGGTTGTTGTTTTCACTGCGAGTGTTGCGGCCCAACGCGACGTTGTTTATGTGAGTGAACCGCCACCACATCTTCGTTCTCCTGTGAAACAGGCAAATTGTCCGTGTCGAAAGTTGACTGTACAGCGCCTACATCACACCACGCATCTATTTGCGTGCCAGCAGCGTGAGGCACTTCAAAGGATTGAGCGATGCTTAGAACTTCCGACAACGACGGGTTTGGCAGTTGTAGGGCACGTTGCCAAACTTCTTTATCAGGAGCAAGCCATAGAATAGCATCCCTAACCATTGAATCAGCATAAGACTAATGATGAGTGTCCGTGACAAACTGACATTTCCTACTCAGATCGTGTAGTTCCGCCGCCCAAGCCCGGTAAGATTGATGGGGCTGTTTACGACACCGGTAGAACGCCACGTGGGCGGCAACGACGTGGGTGTTTTTTGGTAATAGTTAGACAATAAGTCACACATTTCTTGGAAGGACAGAGAGGCAGGTTCCCGCAGAGGGGCTAACTGAGATAGCAGCTGATAGATCCGTGGGGGAATCCAAGATAGAAATAACGACTTACACATAGGAGCGTCGACAACGCCGAAAGCCAAGAAGTGTTGCCGCAAATGCTTCTCATAATCCTCCCAATCTTCAGCGGCCTCGTCGTAAGGAGGGAATGGAGGTGGAGAAGAGGAAGACAGACGATGAGTAAGCGATGTCGACAACACCTGAATAGCAGCCGTCAGCTGTGTTTGTTGTTCAATGAGCGCTTGCATAAGCTGTTCCATGTCTGCCCCATCACGAACACACAAATCCACAATGCAGTGAAAATATCCGACCTCGTTGCCAAAAGTGTTATAACCTTTAATCACCAATAATTGTGTGGATATTCAAACACACTCACTTAGAAACAATAGCTCATTACATGATAACAGCTCAGTATCTCTTATTCGACTGCCGTGCCGTGACATGTGGCTGGCGCCGTTCGTAGCTAGGTGGCGCTCCCGTGCTCAGCCGAGTTGCGGAGCGCCTCTATCGCCATTTGCACGTACTGTCGTGGCGGCACTGTTAAATGTCGTGGCACTGTCACAACACAAATAATTGCAGAACAATGTATGAATGCATACTAAGCTGTACAAGTGGAGTGCTCACAGGCTATACTACTTCTAGATCAGGCATGTTCAGAAGGCAGCTCGATGAACATAAGCATCTTGATGAAATGGGGAGGGCAGGTAACAGTACATAGTGCAAACTGTTCACTGTCTTTCAAAACATTACCATATGTGACATTTGTTGCAGCTTTGATTGCAAGTGAAACCACTCACCGCATGATGATGGCAGTGTATACTTTCTCTTTTTAGGTTAACGATAATATTGTAACAAACTATGTCTCATTGAGTTCTATAAGAATTTTCCTCATGCTCACCTAATGTAAAACTTCTTAAGCTTGGAACCACAATTACTGATTTTATATCATAGAACTGTATGTGCCATTTTTATTGTGCAGTGAAAAAGTCAGCTTAAATAATATGTGGAATTCAGTTTTGTCCTTACTATGAAGTAATTTTTAGATTGTGGTGATCTTTTTGTAATTACTCTTCAATGGCACCACAACTACAAATAAGAGATAAACGTACTTACATATTATCAACTAAGTTGTTTGTGTTCAATAGTAAATGATAGGCAGTGTTGTTAATTAGCAATGTTTTACCCAACAGTTGGTACTTGAACAGGAAAAATTTCATTCATCTGCTTCTGTTTCTCATCTGACAATCTGAAATATGTTGAGAAAATAGTGAAATCGGAGACATTAACAGTGCATTCACTTCACTTGTGAAGAAGACTGCTGGAGAAGAATGAGCTAGTTGATAACTCTGTAGAGCTGGTAATAAATGTGCTGCACCAAACATGTGGTCGGTTGCTGCTAGTTGTCATCGCACATTCCAAAAGATGTTGAGGAGGTAGTGAAATCAGAGGCACCAGCAATGCATTCAATTCATGTGCCCATCAACTTGGATGGTGAGTGAATGACTGACTGACAGAAGAAGATGAATGAGCTAGTTAATAACTCTGTGGAGCTGATAATAAACATGCACAACAAACAATTGGTCAGCACCTGCTAGCTGTCATCACAGACTGCATGCAAATTTCAATGATGTCATTAACACATTCACTGTCACCTCCATCTCATCAAGTCATGCATTACTGCTCATATTTGAAAATTTTAGAATTAGTTATCTATTTAAAAATTGTTAGTCCAATGAGAAAGTGGTACTTACAATTTACTTTCATGATTGAATCATAATTGAACCCTCAGTGGGTAATTATCCCTCAGGGGCATGAAGGGTTCCGAGATTCTGTAAGATTAATCCAGAATACGAAAATAAACAAATTTGTCTTGGCTGCTTACTACTGCAGGAAAAACAGCAAGCAGGATGGGGTAGCAATTTACACAAAGGATAATGTAGATTTTATTACACTACCTGACTTAACTAGGTCAAATGTCGAAAAGGATTATGAAATTGCAGCTATAAAAATTACTCAGTTCAACCTGGTTATTGCTACAGTTTACCAATCACCGTCCGGGAATTTTGAACTTTTCTTAAACAAAATGGAGTCATTGCTAAATAAAGTAAATAAAATGGATTGTGAATTGATAATCTGTGGTGACTTCAACATTGACTTCCTCACGAATAGTGGAAATAGGGAGACCATTTTGAACCTTGCAACATCCTACAATTTAAAGGCTGAAGTAAAAGCAGCTACCTGAGTCTCAGAAACTTGCCAAACAGCTCTTGATCAGTTTCTAGTCAAGAAGAGTTTACACAACACCTCACTAAAAATTTTCAGTGCAGGTTTTAGTGATCATCTTGCTCAAATATTATATTAAGCATAAAAGTACAAGGCAGTATTATTAACAACATGTCTTTCGGAACAGCATATCGAAGTTATAATCAGCATAATGTGAACTACCTCAACAACTTATTACAGAAAGAAAAATGGCTAGGAGTGTACAAAATGAACGATATAAATGAAAAATTCAACACTTTCATTGATACATTAACCCATTTCTTTGAACTTGCATTCCCACTGAAAACATTAACCATATGGGGAAACTATAGAACAAACAGCTGGATCACAAAGGGAATAAGGGTTTCATGCCAGAAGAAAAGACTACTTCATGAAATATGTAACTCAAAAAATTCCTCACCTGTAGTACGTGCATGCTATAAAAATACTCCAAAATATTAAGAAAAGTAATAAAAGCAGCAAAAATAATGCATAATGATGAAATCATTTATAATTCAGCTAATAAATCAAAGGCTATGTGGAGTGTTATAAAAAAAGAATGTGGAGAATACAGACAACCTTGGAAAAATATAACACTATCACATAAAAATAAAAAAGTAACAAACCCCTTAGAAGTACCCAACACATTTAACAACTTTTTCACAGGTGTTGCTGAAAATATCTTACAATCAAACTTTAAGAGCATCCAGGCAAATGAATATAAAAGAAGTGCATGAAGAGGATCAATGTACATCAGTTCTGTTTCACAAGATGAAGTAGCTAAAGCAATAAAAGGACTAAAAAATTCCAAATCAGCAGGTGTTGATGGTATACCTGCAACAATGTTAAAGAAGAGCGCATCAAACCTAATTGAAGTACTCACACATTTATGCGACTGCTCACTTCAGGCAGGCACTTTCCCTGATGTGTTGAAAACATCAAAAATTATTCCTGTATATAAAAAAGGGGATAAAGACAATGTAAATAACTACAGACCCATCACAATTTCCTCCTGCATCTCTAAAGTACTGGAAAAAGTTATGTATGAGAAACTTATGAAATTTGTAAATAAAAACAGCATCCTATGTAATGAACAACATGGATTCAGAAATAAGAGGTCAACAACAACTGCTGTCTATGAGTGCATCAATTCCATCCTAAACCTGATGGACAAAAATTAGGAAACAATAGGAGGAGTCTTTATTGACTTGTCAAAAGCTTTTGACATGGTGGACCATAAAATTCTGCTATTAAAGCTAGAAAGATATAGTATTCGAGGTCTGTCCAACAAGTGGATCAGTTCCTTCCTGACAAATCGTATGCAGGCAGTGTGCGTCAAGCACACAAATATTGAACTAAAAACAGTATCTAATCACTTATCTGACTATAAACAAATAAAATGTGGTGTACCCAAAGGATCCGTATTGGGACCCCTTCTGTTTCTTCTGTACATAAATGATCTAAGCTTAAATATTGATGCACACAAAACAATCATATTTGCAGATGACACCATGATTATACTAAAAGGAGACGACGATGAACAGTTACAGCAGACAGTAAACACGGTCACAAAACAACTTAGCAGCTGGGCACAGAGTAATCAGCTTGTAATAAACAGTAAGAAAACCGTTGCTCTAAAATTCCACAATGTTCCTTACAAGGACATGTTTATCCCATCAGTCTCTATCAATGATGAACCAGTTGGTAACAGTACTGAAACCAAATTCTTAGGACTTTGGCTGCAGAGTAACATCAGATGGAATAAGCATATTGAATATCTCAATGCAGAACTGAGCAAAACACGTTATCTTCTTTGTTCATTAAAATCATGCTGTAGTGAGAAAACAGTATTGAATGCATATCATGCGTACTTTCATTCTCGTCTTAGATATGGGGTCACCTTCTGGGGAAACTCTAAAACAGCTAATAGCACTTTTAAACTACAAAAAAGGGCCATTAGAATCTTGTTTGGGTGCAAGCCTAGAGACTCTTGTAAACCCCTGTTTAAGAAATCTGGTATTCCCCCATTACCGTGTGTATACATTATGGAAACCCTTTTGTTCTTTAAATTAAATGTAATAGGCAAGGACCGGAGACTACAAAAAACTGTGATATACATGAGCACTTTACCAGACAAAACAGAAACTTACATATGACTCAAATCAGCACAGCACTGTGCCAAAAAGGTACTTTTCACTTGGGAGTTAAGCTTTATAACAAACTTCCTGAAAACATAAAAGCTATCACTGAGGTCAATACATTTGTAAAATCTCTAAAGACATATTTACAGCATCACTGCTTTTACTCCATTGAAGAATATTTAAATTTATGAAATGTGTTATATAAATACTTATGTGTAAAGTGTATTATTGTAAGCTTAAATATGTATGACTTGAAATTACTTTCAGCCTGTATATTTATAACTTGACTTGTCCAATGTCTTATGTATAAGCTGCTATGTAGACAACAGGACCAATGAAATACAATCTACAATCACTACTGTGCAGTGCCATATGTTGAAGCCATTTGTAACATTGTATGTGAGCTTGAACAGTGGTTCATTCATAGTGTGGTGGAACATAAAGACTGCTTGGATAGAGGAGATGAGCTGCTATCTTTTCACATAGGTTGTGAGCCAACCAGTTATTATTCTCTCATTTGTCTTTGATTGGGACAATGTATCAGTATGAGAGTGGATCCATTACTGGTTTCTTGTTTTCCAACAGATGGAAGTGTCTCAGCTGTTAGCCAGTAGATAAAAAAGTTGTGACAATACTGGGGTGACAGTGAATTAGAGTACCTTCTGTAGGTGTGTGTATCGTATTTTATTTTCATCAGGCCCCATGTTCTACCTGGTCAATCTCTCCTCTTTGCTACACTGTACTGTAAGTAGCTGAGAGGCTATATTTATCATTGGTAATGTTGTCCTCTGTGTAGTGCTGTGCTTATTGTTAACCAAAAATGCTGCTAGTTAATTTTGACATATTTTATTCTTGTGAAAGATTTTTACCCAATCTCAACCTTAAAGGTACTTCCATACTGTTGCTTCTACATGACACAGAGATAGTCATTAGCACTTACCTGTTTTATTGCTTGATTCATTCAAAAAACCATCTCATTGTCTTATTTTGTTGTATAGCTTTGCTTCTGCCTACAAACTAATTTCACAAAATGCCTGAAAACTGGAAAAGGTCAATTTATACACCTAATTTTCTCTTCTTTTTTAGCCCTTCCTTCTCCCACTCTTGTGGCATCTAATAAAATGGAAATTGCCTATATAGTAGTAACATGAACTGAATGTTAACATATGATTGTGGTAGCAACCCAAATAAAAACAGGAATTTAGGAGGAAAAAGCAGATCAACATTATTTGATTAAATTTTAAACTGGTGCTTCACAATTACCCCACTTTCTTTCTGACAAGTCTTATGTTGCATGTTTTTCTATTGACAAAAGATATATTCATAAATAATGCACTATAAATCTACTCTAGAGAACAGTTTTTTAATTGAAGTTCTACAGCTACATTTAGTCTATCTCCATAGCTGAGTGGCCAGCATGGTTGCCTGCCATGCAGAGGACCCAGGTTCGATTCCCAGTACCACCAGGGATTTTTTTCTTTGTTAGGAGGACTGGTACAGGGTGTTCTTAGCCCCATGAGGCCAACTGAGGAGTTACTAGACCAATCAGTAGTGGTTTCAAGATCAAGAAGCCTGACAACGAACAGGAGAGTGGCATGCTGACTACTTGCCCCACTAATACTGCATCCAATGGCTCCATTGGCAGAGAATGATATGGCAATTTACCAGGCCCAACTGTCCCATTTAGGACTAGAATTCAGAACTCTAGTTTACTTTACAGCTACATTTTATAAGTTCTTTTTAATTTTATATATGAATACCTCATTCTCTGAAACTAATTTTGGTGTTGAAGCCTCATTTTCAAGTGCTCAATCTTGTTATCAGCCAAGCTGATGTCAAACTGGAACCTGACATCATTACTAGTCAAAATTACACTAAAATTGCTTTGGAACTGGTATACACTGATCAAATGTGTATAAATTAAACCAGACCTACCTGAAAGACAAAAATGGAAGCATTGCACCATTAAGTCCTATTATAGCATAAATTCCGAAAATCAAAACATTGCATGTGTGGCAGGACTGTATAATCTTTGGTCACTGTATATCGGTACCAAATTTCTGTTTAAGTTTAGTCTAACTGTGACCACTGATGATGCCAGTTTCCAGATTGACAGTTTAGGTGAATACAAGAATAATCACTTAAGAATGGGACTGTGACCCTAAAACTATTCACAAATAATGAAATACAAATAAATAATATACATAACAATAAAATCTAGCCATAGAATATCTACTTTAAAAAATGTTTTACCAGCTACAAATGCATAAATCAAATTTTTCTTCAGAAATAATGTAGAAGATATAAAATTGGCAATTTCATATCAATTGAAACAGACCTACCTCAAGAACAAAAGTGGAAGCATTGCACTCAATGCTATCATCAAATCCTATTCTGGCATAAATTCTGTCAGCAATTCGAAACATTGCATTTGCAGCTGGAACATAGCAACCTATCTGAAATATAAAAAGTGCATGACAACTACAGTAATACAGTGATTAAAATATGAAATAACAAAGTCTTTAAACTAAGAAGTATTGTAATAGATTTTATCTATTCATTTCAAGAAACAAATAGTACATACATAAAGACCCTGCCAAAACTGAACAATGAGACAAACAGAATCCAAGTACACTAAACATTGTACCACAAAAGGAAACAGATTGTAAACAGGAAAAAAGAAGGAACACAAAAGAGAGCAGGAGGAGGAGGAGGAGGAAATGAGATCTGAGGGTGGGGGGACAGAACTGAATAATTTAAAGACATTGGTGTGGAAGTACAATACATTACTCCAAAATATTCTTGAAAGTATAGAAGTTTCAAGTATTACAAAATTAACTAGCATTTCAGTTTGTATGAGGCAATTTTAAAGAAGAAAACAGTTAATCAGAATTAAGAAGATACTTTCTCATGTGGCATACCAAATGCACACATCCCTGGAGGCTCACAACTCTTTTGTGAGTATGTATGTGGCAAACTCAGGGTCTAAGCCATTGCAGTAATTCTTCCTTTGTGTGCTGCAATTTTACTTTCTGCTTATATCTTTTCTCCAACTTTCTCTAACCTGCTACAACACAGCTTGCTCATAGGATACTGATTATGACTTCCCCATTTTGTTCCCTTTATTTTACACCATATCTTTCAGTTAACTTATGTTTGGTCAGCACACAAGGGTTTGACCTCAGTCTTTTTCAAACTTTTTTACAGATTGTGTGAGCTGTGCAAGGAAGGTTTCCCAATACACAGCATCATAGCCAGTCCACATGAGGGGATCATAAAGTACCTATATGGTGGTAGCCCCGAACCATGCAGAGATAACACTATTGATGCCTGAGATGTCACCTTCCCATGCATGCTGAGGAATAGGAGCCTGTCTATCAGGTGGCACTGGGCATTGGCCATAATGTCATATAGCATTTTATCTGGCTGGGTGGCACACATGGGGAGCCCTTGTTTGGAGAGTGCGACATCATGGCAGATACCTGCCTCATGAAATGACCCAAGATATAATCTAGTAGCAAGGGGGGCCCATGTAGTCTCTTTAGACAGCTGTTGATTCACTGCCATTCATTATGACCCTAGGAACTTTCCCTCCTAGCTATTTTCAGACAGATGGTGGTCCCCTTCTCTCTGCCAAACCAATATTTTTTTTGGAGTATATTGAAAACATATTTGGTGAACCCCTTCTTTAGCAAATTGTGAAGTGGTTACATTTTAATTAAGACAGTAAATACTACCCACTCCTGGGTGTCACTCTCTTGTAAACAGTTTGGAAATGTACCTGTTACCATCACACACTGTGAGCACCTCAGCAAAGTACAAGGATTAATGTTTCACCAGGATCTAATGCAGCAGGAAGATGAAGAACTACACAAACACTTTGAGAAGTGAGGCATCCATTTCATACAATTTGTGTGTTGAGGACCACCAGACAAGGTAGACACCAGTGCATTAATTCTCACATTTGACAGAGTTGACTTCCAGAAAAGGTCAAAATCATATGTTACGAAGCAAAGTGAAGTCATATTTCCCACCTCTGATGCAGCATTTTAAATGCCAGCACTTTGGGCATATGGCTTTCATGTGTACAATGAATCAATCTGTGGAGATTGTGGCTGGCTATTTAAGGAAAATTCACCAGGTGTGCTACCATATGTCTGTGTGAATTGTTAGAATGACCACCCTCCCGAGCCCCAAAGTATGCTACCCTCTTCGAGGAACACAAAATCCAGAAAATGAACATCACAGATCACCCCTTGTATTCTGAAGTTAGCAAAAATGTAAATGTTTGTATCTAGTCTCAATGGAATTGACCTCTGTCACTACAGTAACCAGGTTATCAGCAGTACCTGGTGTATTTACTCCTTCAACATTGACATACTGCAGGTGTGCAAGTATACTTGAAAATGGGAGTGACAGACCCTCCCCCTCATGCTTCTTACAGCACCACCTCCAGGAACCACTCCACACATCCGACTGGAGAAGCTGCAACCTCCTCCAGCATTCTACCAGTGACAGGGCTCCCTCTTGGGAACCTTTTCCCCAGAAATCTACAGATAAGAGACCAAACATTATCCAGCAGCTGAAGGAGCCATGGATGGTGTGTCCTGTGGCTGCTTATTCTTCTTCTTTTCCTACCTCCACAGCAAATAAGCCCTCATGAGAACTTTGACCACCAAAAGCTATGAAAGAGAAGACTACTCTGTTGGCCTCACTGGCAGCAGACCCAGTGTGCTTTTGGACTCTGAGTCAATTTTCGTTGATGTTGTTCCAACCCCACTGGTTACAGACAGTGATTCTGGGGCATGATTTGTCTTCCTGGCCTCTTCATGCGTAACCAGGACACCCTCAACATGATATTCAACAGAACTGCTGTGAAGGTGACATCTGCCAGAACTACAACAGCTGATTTCCTCTTGTTCTGCAATCTGTGTAACTCTCCAAGAAACACACTTCACTGATGACCATTCTCCAACTGTTTAAGCTTACCCTGTGTTCTACCAGCACCTTACTGTCCCAAAGAGAGCATCTGGAGGAGTCTATACATTGGTTCCCACAGATGTCATCAGTGAGTGGATTTCCCTCCATACCACATTGGAAGCAATAGCTGTGCAAGTAAAAACAGCCCCAATAATCATCCTTTGTAACATTTATTTACCTCCAGGCAGAGCACTCACTAATCTTGTGGTGATCAACTGAATTCAACAGCTCTCATCTCCTTTTCTTCTACTGGCAATTTCAATGTGCACTTCCCACTGTGGGGAAGTACCAGTTTGTTTGGTATGGGCCTTCACACACACCCACATGATGATAGGGAAAGCACATGCACCCATGAAACATTCATTGCACTCAGTCATGAAATGGAGGCTTCAAAAGTAGAGCGAAGTGGTGTAGCACATTTACTGGCAGCAGAAGGATGGGGGGAACAGAAAGTGGGCAATGAATGGCACATGTATAAGAAGAGCACTGCATATCCATTGCCAAAGTCAAGCTGTGGCACAAGCTATTCAAGGAAGTACGGATGTGGAATGCCACACTGCACTACTCAAACCATTGTCCAGCATGTGGAAGCCCTCATTATTGAAGAACAGTGAGTTAACCTGTCAGCCACAGTACCAGAGATCAGATGGTGCATTGGAATTATTATGGACACATTGTGCTCCCCCTACATTATTGGCAATTTTCGGTGAACTTCCATTCCCTGCACTCCTTCCACTGAAAGGAAGTGCACTTCATCCATTAGCTCTTCTTCTGAAGCCTCCATTTCTCTGTTTTCAGCACCACTGAATGCGTGGATGGTTGATGTGTACACATACGGTACTCAGTTTGTCAATATGTGGGTGTGTATCCATGTCCTTCAAGCAGCAAGTTTGGGGCCTCAGCACTCTTATAAGGACCATACCTTCTCCTTAAGCAATAAGAGGACTTGCGTTCAATTTATGGTGCTGCCAGGAATTTTTTGTTGTTAGGAGGACTGGTCAGGGGTGCACTCAGCCTTGTGATGCCAGCTGAGAGTTACATTCGAGGCAGAATAAGAAGAGCCCAGACAGCTCATAGTGCTGTTGTCAGCTTCCAACTGTAAAGCATGAATGGCTGCAGATAAATTCAGTAGCCACCTACAGAGATGTAACAACACTGAGGCACTGCCATAGCGGAGTTTACAAAATCGCTTTATGTTATTGATTAAGGAAGGTTTGCGAAGCTGCTGCATCCAGCCCACTGCAACTGTCAGGGATCAGCTTACACTGATTCAACTATACCTGAGTGAAATAGCACCTCCAAGGTCTAGGAAGTTAATAATGGCCAAGCGATAAGTGTACTAACCCCATGAACCTCCACACTGCATCTGAGTGATGTCTTTGGAAGCTGCATACTGTATCCAAATGATGTCACAGCGTCATGTTGGCAATGAATGGCCCATAAGGGCCAGTATGCAGAGCTGGTATATGTTTCAGAATCTTAGAAAATATTCTGAGCTCAAATGTAATGAGGTTTTGTGAACTGAATGATCTTCTCCATGTACTGCCGTCTGTCTTCTGATGGAGCCGATGCAACCTGTCACGAATTCCCTTCCTTTACCAAGCTCTTCATCTCAGAGTAAAATTTGGATACAACACCTTCAATTATTTGTTAGATAGATTCCAATTTCTGTCTTCCCCTACAGTTTTTGCCCTCTACAACCAGCTTAACAACCATGGAAATTATTCCTTTGCATCTTAATATGTCCCTTACTATCCTGTTCTTTCTTCTTGACAATGTCTTCCATGTGTTACACTACTCATTGATTCTGCAGAGAACCCCTCATTTCTTATCTTAGGAGTCCAACTAATTTTCAGCATGATTCTATAGTACTACATCTCAGACACTTAGATTCCCTCTTTTCCAATTTTCTCATAGTCCACTGCTCACTTCCATATAATTCTGCTCTCCAAATGCACATTCTCAGAAATTTCTCCCTAAAATTAACACTGTTGTTTGATACTGGTACATTTATTTTCAACAAGAATGCTCTCTTTGCCTATGTTTATCTGATTTGTATGGCCTGCTTGCTTCTTCTGTCATGTTATTTTGCTTCATAGGTAGCAGAATTCTTTCACTTTATCTACTTCGTGGTCCCCAGTTTTGAAGTTAAGTTTACCACTAATCTCTTTTGTACTACTCCACATCCTTCCTTGGTTTACTGTCAATCTGTACTGTGTGCTCATTAGACTGTTCATTCCATTCAAAAGATCATGCAGCTCTTCCTCTTTTTCACTGAGGACAGCAATGTCATCAGAGAATCTTTTCACTGATATCCTTTCACTCTGGATTTTAATCCCACTTCTGAACCCCTCTTTTATTTCCATCATTCCTTCTTTGGTGTACATACTGAACAGCAGGAGTGAAAGAATATAATACTATGTTTTACTCTTTCCAATCCGAGCACTTTATTCTTAGTCTTCCATTGTTATTTTTTGCCTACATACTGCATTTTGGCCATATTTTCCTACAACTTATATCTATTTTCTTGAAAATTTACACTATCTTACATTGTTGAACACTATTTTAGGTTGACAAATCCCCTTGAACTATGTCTTGATTTTTCTTAAATATTGCTTCCATTATCAACTGCAATATCAGAACTGCCTGTCTGGTGCCTTTACCTTTCCTAAAGCAACACTGATTGTTATCTAATAAATCCTCAGTTTTTTCCATTTGGGGTATCAAACTAAATTTAAAACTGGATTGAAGATTTCTTGGTAGGGAGGACACAGTGTTTTATATTAGATGAAGAAGCAAATTAAGATATAGAAGAAGCTTGAGGCATACCCAAGGAAAGCAAACTGAAGCCTTGCTGTTCATGTAGTATAATAGTGATCTGTAAGATGACATTAATAATAAATTCAGATTTTTCAGTCAGTATGTGCTAAGATTTCAGTACAGTGCTAGTTTTGAAAATTTGTTTTAAATGTTCAGAAATTCAAAATTGTGAACTTCATTAAATGAAGGAACTAGTACTACACAATTATAATCAATGTGAATTGCAAATGGTATCAGTGAACTCATACAAATACATGGGTGTAACAATCTGTAGAGACAGGAAAAAGAATGATCACATACAATGAGTCACCACTAAAGTATGTGGTAGACTTTTATTGACTGGTAGGATCTTAGAAAAATCCAATCAGTCTACAACAAGAATTGCACATGAAACACTAATTCAACCAGTCCTAGCTTACTGCTCAAATGAGAGAGGCCCATATTAAAGCATAATGTTTCACTGCTTCTGTAAATAATCTGCACTTAACTTTCACATTTGTTTCTCATTGAATGGGTGGCGTAAATTTCCAGCAAATAAATGATCTTTCTCTTATGAAATATTCCCGGTATCCACATATGACATATCATGAGAGGTTTTTTTTTTTTTTAGTCTTCTTATTGGCTTGATGCAGCCAACCACAAATTCCTCTTCTGTGCCAACCTCTTCATCTCAGAGTAGCCCTTGCAATCTATGTCCTCAATTATTTGCTGGAAGTATTCCAGTCTCTGTCTTCCTCAGCAGTTTTTGCCAGCTAAAGCTCCCTCTAGTACCATGGAAGTCAATCCTTGATGTCTTAACAGATGTCGCTATCATCCTGTCCCTTCTCCTTGTCAGTGTTTTCCACATATTCCTTTCCTCTCCAATTCTGCACAGAACCTCCTCATTTCTTACCCTATCGGTCCATCCAACTTTCAACATTCATCCATAACACTACACCGCAAATGCTTTAATCTCCACAGTCCATGTTTCACTACCACCTAATAAACCATATAATGGTAAGACAGGTTTTAAATTGTAGGACATTTCCAGGGGCAGATGTGGACTCTGACCACAATCTATTGGTTATGAACTGCAGATTAAAACTGAAGAAACTGCAAAAAGGCAGGAATTTAAAGAGATGGGACCTGGATAAACTGAAAGAACCAGAGGTTGTAGAGTGTTTCAGACAGAGCATTAAGGAACAATTGACAAGAACAGGGGGAAGAAATACAGTAGAAGAAGAATGGATAGCTTTGAGAGATGAAATAGTGAAGGCAGCAGAGGATCAAGTAGATAAAAATATGAGAGCTAGTAGAAATCCTTGGGTAACAGAAGATATATTGAATTACATTGATGAAAGGAGAAAATATAAAAACGCAGTAAATGAAGTAGGCAAAAAGGAATACAAACGTCTCAAAAATGAGATCGACAGGAAGTGCAAAATGGCTAAGCAGGGATGGTTATGGCTAAGCAGGGATGGCTAGAGGACAAATGTAAGAACGTAGAAGCATACATCACTAGGGGTAAGATAGAATCTGCCTACAGGAAAATTAAAGAGATCTTTGGACAAAAGAGAACCACTTGTATGAATATCAAGAGCTCAGATGGAAAACCAGTTCTAAGCAAAGAGGGGAAATCAGAAAGGTAGAAGTAGTATCTAGAGGGTCTATATGAGGGCGATGTACTTGAGGGCAATATTATGGAAATGGAAGAGGTTGTAGATGAATATGAAATGGGAGATATGACACTGTGTGAAGAATTTGACAGAGCACTGCAATACCTAAGTTGGAACAAGGCCCTGGGAGCAGACAACATTCCATTAGAACTACTGATAGCCTTGGGAGAGCCAGCCCTGGCAAAACTCTACCATCTGGTGAGCAAGATGTATGAGACAGGCGAATTGCCCTCAGACTTCAAGAGCTTTTGACAATGTTGACTGGAATATTCTCTTTCAAATTCTGAAGGTGGCAGGGTAAAATACAGGGAGCGAAAGGCTATTTACAATATGTATAGAAACCAGAAGGCAGTTATAAGAGTCGAGGGGCATGAAAGGTAAGCAGTGGTGGGGAAAGGAGTAAGACAGGGTTGTAGCTTATCTCCGATATTTTTCGATCAGTATATTGCGCAAACAATGAAGGAAACAAAAGAAAAATTTGCAGTAGGAATTACAAGCCATGGAGAAGAAATAAAAACTTTGTGGTTCACCGATGACATTGTAATTCTGCCAGAGACATCAAAGGATCTGGAAGAGCAGTTGAACGGAATGGTCAGTGCCATGAAAGGAGGATATCAGATGAACACTAACAAAAGCAAACCGAGGATAATGGAATGTAGTTAAATTAAATTAGGTGATGCTGAGGGAATTAGATTAGGAAATGAGACACTTAAAGTAGTAAATGAGTTTTGCTATTTGGGGGGAAAAATAACTGATGATGTTCGAAGTAGAGAGGATATAAAATGTAGATAGCAATGGTAAGGACGTGTTTCTGAAGAAGAGAGATTTATTAACATTGAGTATAGATTTATGTGTCGGGAAGTCTTTTCTGAAAGTATTTGTGTGAAGTGCAGCCATGTATGGAAGTGAAACATTGATGATAAATTGTTTAGACAAGAAGAGAATAGAAGCTTTTGAAATGTGGTGTTACAGAAGAATGCTGGATATTAGATGGTTCGATCACATAACTAATAAGGAGGTAGTGAATAGAATTGGGGAGAAGAGGAAATTGTGGCACAACCTGACTACAAAAATGGGCCTGGTTGTTAGGAAACGTTCTGAGGCATCAAGGAAAAAAATTGGAAATTTGGTGTAAGGTCTTATGGGGCTAAACTGCTGAGCCCAACAGTCTCTCAGCCTATACACAACTTAATCTAACTTAAACTGACTATGAACAACGCACACAGCCATGCCCGAGGGAGGACTCGAACCTCCTGCGGGGCGAGCCGCACGGACCGTGACAAGGCGCCATAGACCGCACGGCTACCCCGCGCGGCAGGCATCAAGGGATCACCAATTTAGTATTAGAAGGCAGTGTGGATGGTAAAGACCAAGAGACGAGTACACTAAACAGATTCAGAAGGATGTAGGTTGCAATAGTTGCTTGGAGATGAAGAAGCTTGCACAGGATAGAGTAGCATGGAGAGCTGCATCAAACCTGTCTTTGGAGTGAAGACCACAACAACAACAACAACAACAACAATGCTGTGCTCCAAACATACAATCTCACAAATTTATTCCTCAGATTAAGTCCTATGTTTGATATGAGTAGACTTCCCTTGGCCATGAATGCCCTTTTTGCCAGTGCTGCTTCTGATATCCTCCTTGCTCTGTCCATCATTGGTTATTTTGCTACCTGGGTATCAGAATTCCCTAACTTCATCTACTTCATGACCATCAATCCTGATGTTAAGTTTCTCACTGTTCTCATTTCTGCTACTTCTCATTAGTTTGTCTTTCTTCAATTTACTCTCAATCCATATTCTGTACGCAATAGACTGTTCATTCCACTCAGCAGATCATGTAATTCCTCTTCACTTTCACTCTGGATAGCAATGTCATCATGAATCATATCATTGATATGCTTTTGTCCTGGATTTTAATTCCACTCCTGAATCTTTCTTCTATTTCCATAATTGCTTCTTTGATGTAAAGGTTGCACAGAAGGGGTGAAAGATGACATCTGTGTCTTACACCCCTTGTAATCTGAGCACTTTGTTCTTGGTCATCCACTCTTATTATTCCCTCTTGGCTCTTGTACATATTGTATATTCCCCACCTCTCCCTATAGGTTAACCCTATTTTTCTGAGAATTTCGAACATCTTGCACCATTTTACATTGTCAGATGCCTTTTCTAGATTGACAAATCTTATCAACATGTTTTGATTTTTCTTTAGTCTTGCTTTCATTATCAACCACAACATCAGAATTGCCTCTCTCATGCCTCTACCTTTCCTGAAGCCAAACTGATCATAATCTAACAGATCCTCAATTTTCTTTTCCATTCTTCTGTATATCATTCTTGTAAGCAACTTGGATGCATGAGCTGTTAAGCTGATTGTGTGATAATTCTTGCACTTGTCAGCTCTTGCAGTCTTCGGAATTGTGTAGATGATATTTTTCTGAAAGTCAGATGCAGTGTCACCAGACTTGTACATTCTACACACCAACTTGAACAGCTGTTTTATTGCCACTTCCACCACTGATTCTAGAAATTCTCGTGGAATGTTATCTATCCTTTCTGCCTTATTTGATCTTAAGTCCTCCAAAGCTCTCTTAAATTCTGATTCTAATGATGGATCACCCATCCTTTCTAAATTGACTCTTGTTTCTTCTTTTATCACATCAGAAAAATCTTCCCCCTCATGGGGGCCTTCAATGTACTCTTTCCACCTCTCTGCTGTCTCCTCTGCATTTAGTAGCAGAATTCCTGTTGCACTCTTAATGTTACCATCCTTGTTTTTAATTTCACTGAAGGTTGTTGACAATAATTTCTTTTTCAATTTCTTCACATTTTTCATGCAGCCATTTCATCTTAGCTTCCCTGCACTTCCTATTTATTTCACTCACCAGTGACATGTATTTCTGTATTCCTGAATATTTTTTTCTTCTTTTGTCGATCAATTGAAGTAATTCTTCTGTTACCCATGGTTTCTTTGCAGTTACCTTTTTTGGTCCTATGTTTTTCTTTCCAACTTCCATGGTTGCTCCTTTTAGAGACGTCCATTCCTCTGCAACAGTACTGCCTACTGAACTATTCCTTATTGCTGTCTCTATAACCATAGAGAACATCAAGTGTGTCTCATCATTCCTTAGTACTTGCATATCCCAATTTTTTGCATACTGATTCTTCAGCCTACTGTGCATCACTAATACATTGTCATCTGAGCCTATATCTGCTCCTGGGTATGCCTTAAATCCGGTACCTGATTTCGGAATCTCTATCTGACCATGATGAAATCTAACTGAAATCTTCCCATATCACTTGGTCTTCTCCAAGTATTCCTCATCCTCTTGTGATTCTTGAACAGAGTATTCGCTATTACTAGCTGAACTGAAATAGTCTTCTCCTCTCTCATTCCTTGTCCCAAGCCCATTTTCTCTTGTAACCTTTTCTTCTGCTCCTTCCCCTACAACTGCTTTCCAGTCCCCCATGACTATTAGATTTTCCTCTCCCTTTATGTACTGTATTACTCTTTCAATATCCTCATATACTTTCTCTATCTCCTCAAGTTCAGATTGTGACGTCAACATGTATACCTGAACTATCATTGTCAGAGTTGGTTTGCTGTCGAGTCTGATAAGAACAACACTATCACTGAACTGTTCACAGTAACACACTCTCTGCCCTACCTTCTTATTCATAATGAACCCTACTCCCATTATACCATTTTCTACTGCAGCTGACATCACCCCATACTCATCTGACCAGAAATCCTTGTCTTCTTTCCAATTCACTTCACTTTCCCCTACTATATCTAGCTTGAGCCTTTGCATTTCCCATTTGAGACTTTCTAGCTTCCTTACCACATTAAAGCTTCTGACAGTCCAGGTCCTGACTTGTAAAACGTTATCCTTTTGTTGGTTACTCAGTCTTTTTCTCATGGTGACCTCCCCTCCTGGAGACCCATAAGGGGAACTATTCTCAAATCTTTTGCCAGTGGAGAGATCATCATGATACTTTTTCAGTCACAGGCCACATGTCCTGTGGATACACTTTGCCTTCTGCATCCTCATGGCATTGATCATTGCTTATTCTTCCCATTTAGGGGCAGTTCCCCCCCCCCCCTCCAGACAAGAGAGTGCCCTGAACCTCTGAACCTCCGTTTGCTTCTCCACCCTCTTTGACAAGGCTGTTAGCAGAATGAAGATGACTTCTTGTTGCCAGAAGTCTTTGGCCACCAATGCTAATTATTAATCAAAATGTTTTGATCACTAATCAAAAACACTACCCCTAGACCACAGTTCCAGTTTTGATGGTACACTAATTATTAAAATGACATAGTTGACACATTAGAATTAATCTTTCACCAATTTAGTTTTACTAAGACTTTCACCAAAATCTCATTTGTGTAATGCTAGGCTAAAAAACTGATTTCCTATGGTCACCACCACTGGTCCTTATATAACATCCAACAATAACAGGATCTTTTTACAAACTGTTTAAACTGAACACAAAAATTCATATGTTTTCATGAAACTGGTTATAGATTTTGATTTGGCAAATGGTGGCAATAGGCCTGATGTAATTAGTGTGTTGAAATAAGTGGATTTCTACATCAAAAATTCATGAAATAATCACTGATATCAATACACTGATTACTTCATAATTACACTGTGACTTTGGAAACTAACATGCATACAGTGTCTTTACATTGATTTCTATTGTTATTACTACTGCTCTTTTGTACACTGTTGTTACAAAGAACATTCTCAGTGTGTGTTTTCATTTGTTTCAACATATTTTGGTTTTGCAATACAATCCTTCCATAAATTTATTAGGATTATTTGTTACACTCTTAATTTCTTCATAAGTTAATCAGTTTTCATAGATACAATAAGTGAACAATAACAAAATTGAAAGTTTTGCATATATGTATGACTTCATGTAAGCATCACATGCTAGTATTATAATCTCCAAAATATACAGGGTGTATCAAAAAGAATCATTTTATTTGACATGTCTATATTTCTGAAACTAATAAACATATACAATGAATTTAGTTTTTTTTTCATACCTTTTCATAGGTGTACAATATGGCCTCCCTTTAGATGCATGGTATATGTCAATGCAGTATTCAAATTGTTCCCACACTGCAGCCAGCATGTTTTGAGTTACAGTTTCCACTGTTGCTGTTACGTAATGTCTCAGTTCATGCATTGTTGTTGGTAATGTTCATTCATTCATTGTTGTTGGGAATAGGGGCACATAAACAGAGTCTTTTATAAACTGTCACATGAAATAACCACATACTGCCAGGCCGGTGACCTTGGAGGCCAGTAATGTAAGGCTGAATCATTTGGTCCAGTGTGATCGATCCATCATTCAGTAATCCTTTGATTTAAAAATTCCTGCATTTCCAGGTGCCAGTGTGGCAGTGCCACATCCTGTTGGTAAATGAAGTCTTTTGAATCAGTCTCCAACTGTGGGGAAAGAAGATATGTGCTTCCTGGAACAGTGTTTTCACCAAAGAAAAATGGGCCACACACCTCTTCTCAAGTCCCTTCCATGTTGTACAACTTGATTTGGTTGTTCCATACCCTATAGGCTCACATTATGTTTGTTCATCACTCCATTTAAATGGAAACACAACTGTCATCCTCCATCTTGCCAAGAATGAAATTACAGAACTCCACACATTGTTGTTTGTCACCTTGATGAGAAGCTTGCAGTAGCTGAATTTTGTATGGTTTCATGTGTAAATGTTGACACAACACACGCTATATGGATAATGGAGGCATGTTGAGCGGTCAAGCTGCGCAGCGAATGGATTTCTGCGGACTGCGGATGCATTCGATGTCTGTGTCAGATACTCGAGGACAGTCTGCCAATTTGCCTTTACACAAACAACCTGTTTCTTTCAACTGTTCATGCCACCGTCTAATGCTCTGTGCTGTAGGAGGATCCACACCATACCTAGTACAGAAGTCATGCTGAACAGTTTTACTGACCTGCACTGCATAAAATGAGGAACACAAGCTGCTTTCTACTGTCCCGACACCATTTTTACAAGAACTGAAGTGGGTGCACACTGCTGCCACCTAGTAGGAACCATGTAAAACTCAAGAGTTTGCTCTTTCCAACAGTATGTTGTTCACGCACATATCTCAAATAATATAATAGTTCCATAATATCCTATTCTGCTACATTGCAAAAGAATATTAAACATGTACAAAGAAGGGAAATGTGTATGGTCAAAGGTTGGACTGACCCATGGGAGAGCATCTCAGAACTGCTGAAAAAACTAACTGGCAGACAACTGAAGATGGGTGCCAACTGCCCTCTGGAAAAAAAGCACCCCTACATATCACTTCCTTATGGACCATGAAAACAACATCAGACTAACTACAGTGCACACGGAGGCATTCAAGAAATTATTCTCACCATGCTCCATATGCGAATGGAAAGGAAAGAAGCCATATTAAGTGGTACAATGAATAGTACTCTCGTCAATGCACTTCACTGTGATTTGCACAATAAAAATGTAGGTATACAAGATATGTTCCTGATCTTGACCTAAATAAATGATTTCCTCTGTCCTAACAGGCCTCAGAAGGCCCAATGGGACTGACCAACTGTTGTGTCATTGTCAGCTAAATGGTGTCATCTGGTACAGTTTTGGTGGGGTGTGGAAACAAATTATGTACTAAATATATTAAATGATCACTCAAAAACTATAAAATTTACATTTTATGCATATTTATTGTGTGACCAATGGATAACAAGTTAAAATCAAGTCATGGTATTTGAAAGATGATAAAAAAGTTACTTTGGTAATGGGAAGTCCTTGGTGGAATACATTTAATGGAAGGAGCAAAGGTAAGAACTCACTATACAGTTGAGGCATTTTTGTGGCCATTAGGAACATAAGCAAATCTGAAAATGTTGCTAAGCATTTGAGCAATGCCTTTCTTCAAAGATAACTAGTACAGAATATACACACATTGTACTGCATTGTATTGGCACTGCCTCCAGTACAGGAAGTACAATATAGTTGGCCAGGACAACAATAAGTGTATGTTATGTCTGTACTACCTAGCTCTGAAGAAGGGCATTGTCTTGAAGCTTAGGAATGTTTTCAATCTTATATATGCACCTATTGGCCACTCAACACGTCAAATGTATAGTGGGTTATTACCTTTACTTCATTCATTATGTATGCAGAAAAAGCAACTTGGAAATCCAGGTTTAAATCCTAGTTTTGGCATAACTTTTCACTTATGGCTCCAGCATACTTGTGTAAAACACATAACAGCTCACCTTGCAGATGCCTCTTACAGACTGAGCAATGAAGAAATTGTAAGACATCTTGCAAAAGCAAGATAATTGAATTCTATCATTCATATTCATGCCCTAATAGTATTTGTGACTAATAGTAAAATCAAGTACGCAGAGTTCTCAGGTAAGAGGATCATGGTATAATATTTCGATTGCTGAACAGGTTGCCATCATCTATGGGGTGATGATTTCAACTTGCTTGATTTACTGCTTCCACTGCTATTTCCATGGATCCCAGTTTGTCCACCTAGGTATCTTTTACTAGCTATGTATTTCAGCATTGTGCTTTGTGTATACTCAGTGTAATATGACTCTTTCTAGCATTTATGTAATTTGATAGTGTTGGTCAATTTTTGCATTTTCAATGCTAATTTTATGTTGACAATATTATGAAAAGGATAGACTGCTAAACACAGAAAAGATGACATGTAGAGTTGCGGACAGGCACATATTGAACTTTCAGCCAAAAGATGGCGGCTAGTGTTAAAGTAAATCGTGTATATCCGCGAAAAAAAGTAAAATTCGATGGAAAAAGGAAATCATGTATGAGTTGTAAGGACGAGATATCAAAGCTAAATGAACGTATAAAAAGTCTACAATTCATAATTGGTATTCTAAAACAGGATATAAAAGAACTTCAGTCAGGAATATACGGGAAGCAAGAAGACACGGCCTCCACAGGAAAATGGGAATCAGTGACTGATGAAAATTCTATCCAGGAAGATAAATCTCATAGAAGCAGTGTAACTTTAATACAAAAAAAACAGTGTGCAAAATTCGAATGTAGTAAATCATGGAATACAGCCATCTGAAGAAAAACTGTTGCAAGGAACTGAAAGTAAACAAAAACGTGTGCAAACAAACAACTCTAGCATGGTAGCGGAAAAGCATGTAAACAGATCAAACTTTCCTCGAAATCGCGAACCTCCAAACATACCGGTAGTGAAAAGTAAACTGTCAAATTCTCAAAGAAAGTTATTGACTGATTCTAATATCGTGTCCAAAAACAGATTCAGTGTGCTATCAGAAAAAATGAACAGACAAAGTGAAGCAAATATACAAACGAAAGTTTCAGAACCGAAAACAACAAATGAAAACAGTCAATGTAAAAAACAAGATGCTGGCATTATTTATTTATTTTCTGATAGTCATGGGAAAGGACTGGCAAAGATCATGAACGAAAAACTAATAAATGAAAAAGTTATTGAATTTGTGAAGCCAGGTGCTCCACTGCAAGAAGTTACTCAGCATATTGACACACGCAGTAACCATGGAAGTTGTAACTCTTGCATTATTTTAGCTGGTGCAAACGATGTCTACAAGAACGAGGCAAAATTTGCTTTGCGATCTTTAAGGGAATCATTGGCAAAAGTTATGGACATGAAAGTGATCATAATAAGCATCCCTATGAGACAGGCCCTCATCAAAACATCGTGTGTGAATGCAGAAATCGAAGCAACTAACCGAAAGTTCGAGAAAATATGCAAGCTCTTCAGCAATGTGACATATATTAATGCAGACAGTCAAAAAAGAGAAGATTTCACTACCCATGGATTGCATAGAAACATGAAAGGGAAAGTAGCACTGTGCGATGCAATCATGGAACAATTAAACCGAAATCAGCTAGGCTTAGTGCAGCCTCCAATTGTAGCAGCAGCAGCAATGGAATCACCAATTTCAAATGAAGAGCATATTACTCCAATGACTTCAGGAAGTGTTGAAGCAGCAAGAAGAGGATCCCCATCTAGCCTAGTTGCAGTTCCTCAAATTACAGCTCCAAAAATTACAGCAGAAACGCCATCACACTACAAGTCAACTCGCCCAACATAAAACAGGAAAAAACCACAACGTTTTTTATGGCAAGTGATTCCAGAGAAATGTTGATTTCATCTTCTAAACCATCGCTCTGGAAAGAAAACTTCAATTATAAAAGTGTTAAAAATGATATGTCATGTGCAGCTGTCGAACATAAGGTAGGCCAAAACAACCTAGTAAATAAGTCATCGTCAAAATTTATGCTCCTGCACCAAAATGTACAATCCTTATCAAATAAAGTTAGTGAGATAGAAATATTGTTATCAGATGAACTAAAAGAAGTGTCAGTTATATGTTTTAGTGAGCACTGGTTATCAGAAAATATGTTACATCACACAAGGATAGAGGGCTTTACCCTTTCATCTTTTTTTTGTAGGAAAACCTCCATGCATGGAGGAACATGCATATATGTTAGAGAGGACGTCAAACACGATAATTTAAAGTTCACTAACCAGCTAGGGGAAGAGCAAAACTTCGAAATTTCTGCTACACAACTGACAAATTTAAATATAATTATTATTTGCATACATAGAAGCCCAGATGGAAACATAACTACTTTCATTGAAAATCTTGAGAAGGCACTTAACAGTATAAAAATAGTTAGTAAAACAACCATCATATATGGTGACTTTAATATAGATTTCAACAAGAACTCAAAAGACAGATTAAACCTTGAGGCCTTATTAAAAACCTACAATATACATACAACTATCAAATCCCCCACCAGAGTCACCAAATCGTCAAGCAGTGCTATAGATCAGATACTAATAAATACAGATAAATATTTATACCAATCTGGCAATATGAATACAGGTTTCAGTGATCATTATGCACAGTTTATTGAATTCCCAGTAGAGACTGCAGGAAATACTGAACAACAAATGACAAGAAAAGGTAGAAATTTTAGCAAGCACAACCTAGAACACTTCAGGCACTTACTAAAAGAGAAACATGGAATGATATAGAAATCTATGAGGACACATGTAAAAAGTTTGACATGTTCATGGCAATATTCTCTCGTTATTTCAATATTTCTTTTCCAGTTAAAAACCAAACATTAAAAACTACAAAAAGAAGTGTTACATGGCTGATCAAAGGCATTAAAATATCATGTGCTGAAAAGAGGAGACTTTATGAAATCTCAGAAACACAAAATGTTACAGAAGAATTTCTGGTGTATTTCAAGAATTATAAGAGAGTGTTTCACAAAGTCATAAAAGAAGCTAAGAAAAGAACAAATGATCACCATATAAAAATGGCCAGGAACAAAATGAAAGCCATGTGGAAGATAGTCAGAGAACAAGTAGGAAATGAGTCCTCCCAAAATGTAAATCTCCAGGTAATCCAAGATGGCAAAAAAATTACAAATCCAGAAGAAGTAGCCAATGCTTTTAATACATACTTTGCAAATATTAGTGAAAAATTACTCTCTGACATAAAATCTTCAAATAAAAATCCTGCTACAACACCATCAAATCAAAATAGAAACTGCAACTCCCTATTTCTTACTCCAACCAACCCTAAGGAAACTATACTATCAATTAGAGAGTTAAAAACAAAATTTTCAACAGGTGTGGATGAGATTCCAGATTATGTCATTAAAAATGTGGGTGACCTCATTGCAATACCATTAGCCCACATTTTCAACAGTTTATTAACAAATGGAGTCTTTCCTTCCTGCTTAAAGACAGTGAAACTGAAACCACTGTTCAAAAAGGGTAAGAAAGAAGAAATAGCCAATTATAGACCTATTGCCTTGCTATCTACATTTTAAAAAATACTAGAAAAAATTTTTCATAAGAGGTTGCTAGATTTTCTAGAAAAGTGCAAAATATTATCCACAACCCAACATGGCTTCCAGAAAGGCCGATCAACAGAAACAGCAATATATGAAATTCTGGGTGAAGTACTCAAAAAAATTGATAGTGAACAAAAAGAAACTGGCATATGCCTTGATCTGTCTAAGGCTTTCGACATCATAGACCACACCCTATTGCTGCAGAAGCTTGAAAGAATTGGTATCAGAGGTATGCCTAACAACTGGCTTAGATCATACCTTACTGACCGCAAGCAAGTAGTAGAAATACATTTTCACAAAGACAATAAATCAACAAGACACTATTCTGATTATAAAGCAGTAAAATATGGAGTACCGCAGGGCTCGGTACTGGACCCCATCCTATTTTTGATATATATAAATGACATAACATCAACCAACCAGTACCATAGCACTATCCAGTTTGCAGATGACACAAGCATATTAGTCAGTGGGAAGACTGCAGAGATACTACAGACAAGACTGTCTGAGGCATTAACAAATGTTGTAAACTGGTTCAACCAAAACAAACTAATAATAAATAAAAGCAAAACAGTAGCATTAAATTTTCATAATGTCAAGAGAAACACTGAAGAGGATATAAGAATTCAGATGTTGGATACAGATATTGCAAGTGTGCCTAATACAAAATTTCTGGGGGTCTGGCTACAGGATAATCTTAGATGGGAAACTCACATTGACAACATATTAAAGAAGCTAAGTACCATGAGTTATTTAATGAGAGTGCTAGAAAACTGCTGTCATAAGGACTGTCTAATGACAGTTTATTATTCTAATATACATTCTGTCCTAAAATATGGGATGACTTTCTGGGGTAACTCGCCATCCTGCCTAAAACTCTTCAGGATGCAAAAAAGAATAGTGAGAATCATGGCTGGAATAAAAAGAAACAAACCATGTAGACCATTATTTAAAAGGATGGGGATTCTTCCCCTTCCATGTATTTTCCTATTTGAAAGTGCAATGTTTATAAAGAAATATACAATAACAAATCCTAGTATCCTCCGCAAAAATGAAACTGTTCATCATCATAATACAAGACAGAAAACTGACTTTCATGTACTCCATACAAAAACCAGTTTGTGCCAAAAAGGAACATTACACCATGGAAAAATTATCTACAATAAATTGCCAAAAGAAATTAAAGCAAAGACTGATGTAAACAATTTTAAAGCAGCATTAAAAGAATATCTGTTGACACATTGCTTTTATAGCGTGGAAGAGTTCTTCCAAAATCCTCGAGAGTCTAAGTGATGATTATGCAAATACTGTAACCATTAATACTGGCCTATAAATACATTCAGATGTAATTCTCAAGTTTCTAATGAGGTATAAGTTGTATACCGACTTGCCCAGTATATGAGGTTAAATTCTGTGAATGTAATTCTCTAGTGTACATGTCAATTCATAGTGTAGAAGAGTTCCTCAAAAATCCTTAGAGCTTAAGCGAGGATCATGCAAATACTGTAATAGTTAATATTGGCTTATACATGTATTCAGTTGTAAACTTCAAGTTTCTAATGTGGTTTAATTATAACTTACACACTGACTTGCCCAGTATATGAAGTGCTGTAAAATTTTGTGAACATAATTTTCTAGTTTCTAAAGTGTTTTAATTGTAAGATATACTTTGACCTGTCCAATATCTGATGTGCTGTACTGTACATGTAAGATTTACTGGACCAATAAATACAATACAATACAATACCTTACCTCACACACATGAGTGCTATCTCCGGCCGCTGTGGACAGAATACAATTATATCGCGTTGAGCAGAAGCAGCAATCTGGAGTGAAGCAGGAAAGGGAGAGGGATAGAAGGTCTGGTGTGTGGGGGAGGGGGTGGGGGGGGGTGGGGGGTGGGGAAAGTTGGAGGGGAGGACTCAGCACTCCCTGGTGGATTGTGTGGGGGCTACGTGGCAGGACAAGGCTGCCAGCAACAGCATCAGGAGTCCGTGGCGAAGGAGATTGGGTTTCATTGTGCCTGTTCGCAGCTCAACATGTCACCTTTACAGCGAGCAGCAGTCTACCCTTTTCATAATATTGTTCATATTTCAACCCGGACTTTCCATTGTCTAATTTTATGTTGGTCACTAAATTCTGGCATCAACTTCTACTGTTTCTTATGTAAATGTAAGATAGGACTCAGCTAGTTAAAAAAAAATTATTTCTTTTGTCTTGGCTGTAGATACAAATAATTATTTTTGTTGTTTGTTTCATTATCCTCCGTGAGTGTATGACCAACACTTAAAAGTAAATCCACAGATCACTTTCATATTGTATATCTGCTCTAAAAGAATTTTATTTTTTTCCCATCAACATTTCCGCACACTATTATTTGGTAGAACAGCAGGCATGGTAAATATGTATAGTAAAACTTTGTAATAAATTAATGCTATATATGCTAGCACAAGACTAGGGCCAACTCTAGGGGGGGGGGGGGGGGGGTGAACTTTGCCAGCACCCAGGACAGCAGGTTTCTGAGGGTGGTAAAACCTTAAATTTTAATGTAGCTCCAAAAGGATGAGTTAAACAAGACAATGAAAGCTTTGCATAAATGAAGATGTGTGAGTATATATTGGAAATACAAATCATAAATAAAATCTAGTGTCCTACTGGAAATTATTTATGATGTTGTTGTTGTGGTCTTCAGTCCTGAGACTGGTCTGATGCAGCTCTCCATGCTACTCTATCCTGCGCAAGCTTCTTCATCTCCCAGTACCTACTGCAACCTACATCCTTCTGAATCTGCTTAGTGTATTCATCTCTTGGTCTCCCTCTATGACTTTTACCCTCCACGCTGCCCTCCAATACCAAATTGGTGATCCCTTGATGCCTCAGAATGTGTCCTACCAACCGATCCCTTCTTCTAGTCAAGTTGTGCCACAAACTTCTCTTCTCCCCAATCCTATTCAATACTTCCTCATTAGTTATGTGATCTACCCATCTAATCTTCAGCATTCTTCTGTAGCACCACATTTCGAAAGCTTCTATTCTCTTCTTGTCCAAACTATTTACTGTCCATGTTTCACTTCCATACATGGCTGCACTCCATAAAAATACTTTCAGAAACGACCTCCTGACACTTAAACCTATATTCGATGTTAACAAATTTCTCTTCTTCAGAAATGCTTTCCTTGCCATTGCCAGTCTACATTTTATATCTTCTCTACTTCGACCATCATCAGTTATTTTGCTCCCCAAATAGCAAAACTCCTTTACTACTTTAAGTGTCTCATTTCCTAATCTAATTCCCTCAGCATCACCCGACTTAATTCGACTGCATTCCATTATCCTTGTTTTGCTTTTGTTGATGTTCATCTTATATCCTTCTTTCAAGACACTATCCATTCCGTTCAACTGCTCTTCTAAGTCCTTTGCTGTGTCTGACAGAATTACAATGTCATCGGCGAACCTCAAAGTTTTTATTTCTTCTCCATGGATTTTAATACCTACTCCGAATTTTTCTTTTGTTTCCTTCACTGCTTGTTCAATATAGAGATTGAATAACATCGGGGAGAGGCTACAACCCTGTCTCACTCCCTTCCCAACCACTGCTTCCCTTTCATGTCCCTCGACTCTTATAGCTGCCATCTGGTTTCTGTACAAATTGTAAATAGCTTTTGGCTCCCTGTATTTTACCCCTGCCACCATCAGAATTTGAAAGAGAGTATTCCAGTCAACATTGTCAAAAGCTTTCTCCAAGTCTACAAATGCCAGAAACGTAGATTTGCCTTTTCTTAATCTATTTTCTAAGATAAGTTGTAGGGTCAGTATTGCCTCACGTGATCCGATATTTCTACGGAATCCAAACTGATCTTCCCCGAGGTCGGCTTCTACCAGTTTTTCCATTCATCTGTATAGAATTCGTGCTAGTATTTTGCAGCCGTGGCTTATTAAACTGATACTTCGGTAATTTTCACATCTGTCAACACCTGCTTTCTTTGGGGTTGGAATTATTATATTTTTCTTGAAGTCTGAGGGAATTTCGCCTGTCTCATACATCTTGCTCACCAGATGGTAGAGTTTTGTCAGGACTGGCTCTCCTAAGGCTGTCGGTAGTTCTAATGGAATGTTGTCTACTCCCGGAGCTTTGTTGTGACTCAGGTCTTTCAGTGCTCTGTCAAACTCTTCACGCAGTATCATATCTCCCATTTCATCTTCGTCTGCATCCTCTTCCATTTCCATAATATTGTCCTCAAGTACATCGCCCTTGTATAGACCCTCTATATACTCCTTCCACCTTTCTGCTTTCCCTTCTTTTCTTAGAACTGGGTTTCCATCTGAGCTCTTGATATTCATACAAGTGGTTCTCTTTTCTCCAAAGGTCTCTTTAATTTTCCTGTAGGCAGTATCTATCTTACCCCTAGAGAGATAAGCCTCTACATCCTTACATTTGTCCTCTAGCCATCCCTGCTTAGCCATTTTGCACTTCCTGTCAATCTCATTTTTGAGACGTTTGTATTCCTTTTTGCCTGCTTCATTTACTGCATTTTTATATTTTCTCCTTTCATCAATTAAATTCAATATTTCTTCTGTTACCCAAGGATTTCTACTAGCCCTCGTCTTTTTGCCTACTCGATCCTCTGCTGCCTTCACCACTACATCCCTCAAAGCTACCCACTCTTCTTCTACTGTATTTCTTCCCCCCATTCCTGTCAATTGTTCCCTTATGCTCTCCCTGAAACTCTGTACAACCTCTGGTTTAGTCAGTTTATCCAGGTCCCGTCTCCTTAAATTCCCACCTTTTTGCAGTTTCTTATTTATGATACTGAGAAATAAATGACAAATGAAGCACTGGAGCTAGTCACCCTGAGTGTGGCCTGTAAGTGGTGTGTTGCCACCTAGGTTTCTATCATGTGCCTGCACAAAAGTTGAAATATACCTATGTCAGCCTGGAGGCTGCTATGAAAGAAATAAAGATAAAGGTCAGCTTACGATGGTCTAACAGTTCTAACACAGCTATCTAAAAACACCTATAGTTGTATCACTGAGAAAAGCAGTTTATAAATAAGAAATAAAGAATAAGTAAAATATGCTCTATCCTTTTGAATCCACACATTCTGATTAAACGGTGATTACATGTGGTAATTTTCATACATCTTTTATCCCCCACTCCCTGCCATTATAATACCATTTGCATTGCTCTTCTTCTTGCCATGCCCCTCTAAATTAACTTTTTCTACTTTGTCTGTAACTTCTTTTAAGTTTTCCCATACTGTCATTTCTTCCTCTGTGTTGAAGCTATAAGCAATAGAATCAGGCTGCAAAGGTATTAGAATATGCATTTTCATTCTTTAGTGTGGTGAAAAAAATGTATGATTTCTTTTCTGTTTCTACATGACACTGGAAAGTTTTCAATGCTCATATATCTTCCCTAACATTGAAGCCATTAAGTATAACATGATAGCAAAGTAGGATTGATGCAGTCACCCTCTCATGTATAAAATAGGAGAGGGTTATGATGCACCAGTTGAAACAAGTTAAGGCAAAAATGTGGACACAATAGTTGTGCACGAGGCTGGCAAATTAGCAAACCTTATCTTTGGTTTTATGTTCCTTTGTTTAGTGGTGATATGGCATGACATATTATTCCACATTAATGTTGTCAGCAAAAACAACAAAGTATTACTACAGATATATCAAAGGCTATTGACCTACTCGAAAAGACAATAGAGTATTTTACATACTACTGAGAGGACCTCAGATTCCAAGATTATGCAATACACGCAAAGGAACTGACAACCCAACTCCGTATAGAAAATCTGACCGTAGGTGACACAATGCAAATATAAAATAGGCAGAAGAAAAAACAGTTCCAATACAAGGTAGAGGAGGAGAAATCTAAAGATCCAGAAATGCAGTTCAAAACAGAATTTCACTTTAAAGTATTGGATGTTCCATAAGGGGCAATCAAAAAGTTTCTATTTCAGGGTGCTACTGCAATGTATATGCAACACAGTATGACTCCATTGCAGGTATATAAGCACTGACATTTAAGCAAGGGATTAGTGTGGCATTCGTGTCTTTCCAACGTGCATATGGTAAATGTGGAAACCTGAACTATGGCAAAGTTATTACCACACACATACAAACAGGACCAACAGGCTGTTATTATTTTCATGGCTGCCAAAGGACAAACACTGGTAGACATCCATCAGAGGATGAAGAATGTGTATGGGACAGCATGTCTGTCAAAAAATGCCATTGTGGAATTAAGATGAAATGTCTGGAACAACTGTGACAGGGGGTGTTGTTGTGTCTTGATAATGTATGTCCGCATATCACAAATGTCTTAACACAGAAGTTACAACAATTCAAGTCGGAGAGACTCAAGCACTCACCCTATAGTCTTGATCTCTCCCCATATGGTTACCACACCTTCAGTCCCATAAAAAGGCATTGAAGGTCAATGCTTCCTGTTGTACGAGAGTGTGCAGCAGACAGTTACAGACTTCTTCACACAGCAGAATGTGGTATTTTACTAAATGGGTATCTTCAGCCTGATGCATTGGTGGGGTGATTGCCTCAATGCTCATGACGATTTTGCCTGATTGACATAAAGGTCCTGGGCTTTACTGCTTTCAAATGGAATCTTTTTGATGACTTCTTATAATATGCATTCTCAGTGAGAGATTTCAATAGCTTGAAAGTCACAGTCAGCTTTGTGATTTTTTGGTATGACATTAGTAAAATTAAAAACATGTTATCTGATGTTCTAAGTGACAAGTGCTCAAAACTGAGTGATGGTTTTAGTCATGGACAGACCAAGGACATCAGACTTGTCAATTTTAAAGATGAACTTCAATTGGTTTCAGTGTTGGTAAAGCCTGGTAGCACACCAAGTGAAACTTTGAAACTCATAAAAAGAGTATGGCATTGTGTGCATGTAAGTGTAGCCTTACAAATTTTGCTAACACAACCAGTGACAGTAGCAAGTGGACAAAAACGTTTGTGGAAGCTTAAATTGATTGCAGTGTACCTGATGTCAACAATGGGCCAAGCACAACTGTGTGGCATGGCAACAGTGTCAATTGAACAAGTGCTAGGTGATGTTTGGGTTTCAGTGGAGTCATACAGTAGTTTGCTGTTGCCAAAGCAAGAAAAATATCTGCAATATAAGATAATTGTATAAACAGATGTTTATCATTAATTTTAGTTTTGATTTATTGACATGTCAAGCATTTTCATTCATTTACTTAATAAAGATTTGTTGTAGGGTAGGCCTACATTTGTTTTGTATAGCAACGAAACAAGTTGCAACATGTCACCCGCCTGTTCAAAACCAGAGCTGGAGCTGTTATTTCACATACTGTAGTCTGTCCCTTTCCCTTGTTTGCTGAAACCCATAGTTCTGCTTGGAACTCATTGACATAATTTGGGACATTTTGTGCTTTTCACAACTTCTGCTGATGTATGTGACCTGCCACTGTTTACCACTGCGGTGAACAGTCGTTCAGTGTGCAGTGAACAGGTGTGCATTAGTTTCTTTGTCTTTGTGGTGGTGTGCTACAAATATGTACCACATGGGAAGATAAATATCTATATAAATATTCAGTTTCAAAAAACCTTTCCATCCCATGCCTCAGTACTGCAAGAAATCTACTCACTCTACTCTCTGCTTGCTACTCCCCCCACGGTGGTCATGGTGCTCTTCCCTGATCATCGCTGATGAACTTAATTTAAGTTTCTATGCAGTTCAGTCAATTTTAACTGAATATCTGAATATGCGTTGAGTGTCCGCAAAATTCATAACAAAACTGTTGTCAAGTGTCCAGCGACAATACCGACTTGAAGTGTGCAAAGAACTGATTAATCGAACTAAAAATGACCCAGATTTGTTAAATAGGGTAATTACAGGTGACAAATCATGGGTATAGGGGTATGATCCTGAAACAAAAGTGCAGTCTTCGCAGTGGAAGACACCAGGTTCACCACGACCGAAAAAAGCACGGCAAAGTCGGTCAAAAATGAAGACAACATTGATGATTTGTTTTTTTGATTCTACCAGTATTGTGCATCATGAATTTACCCCTGGAGGACAGACAATTAAACAGGAATACTACAAATGTATCGAGCATTTGCACAAAAAGGTGCAGAAGAAAAGGCTTGCATTGTGGAATGCTCTGGCTCAGTGTGCCTTCTTCATCATTGAACTTTTGACCAAATTCAAAATTCCTGTGCTTCCACAACTGCCATATTCCCCTGATTTGGCCCCCTGTGGACTTCTGCATGTTCCCTTAACTGAAATTTTCACTGAAAGGGAAGCAATTTGACTCAATTGAAGACATCCAGGCAAATACAGAGAGCATCCTTAACACACTTCAGCAAAAAAATTTCCAGGAATGTTTCCAAAACTGGAAACACTGTTGGAGTCGGTGTTTTCAGTCAGAAGGGGGCTATTTTGAAGGAGATGCATCCCAGTAACATGTAAGTACCACCATTGCACAATTACAAGCCCATTCTTAAAACTTTCCAGTCACAGGTTGTATGTAACTAAAAGACACTGCCTATTACACACTGATGATAAGACTTCAAGGGCATAACATGCTGATGGCATTCTGTTAGCAAATATCTTTGTATTTTCACACTATTTTAATTGAGAATCGTAATTCATTCCTAGAAATTTTTTATTTGTTATGCAGTTTACATTTAATATAATAGTCATTTGTCCCTATTCAAATTAAAATCCAGTCATTTGTTTTCTTTCTGTTCAATATTACTTTGCAGCATATTGATCAACATTAAGAGCTTCCTTGAGGGTTTCATTTGTCTTATGTGCAATGAGTTCCTTGTTTTCTTACTGACTATAGCACTGCTGTCATCAGCTAAGAGAATTTTTCTGCATGATTAACACTACTGCAAGCTCGCTAATACTGACCATGACTAGTTCTGGTCCTCAAATGCTAAGAGAGGAATTCTTAAATTAATATAATGTGATTCTGATAGAGTCTCACTGAAATTTTGGCCTTATCTGAGGTTTTGTGACCTCTATGATTTACACTCTGTCTGTCAGGTGTGGTGGAACGAACTTCAGCTAGTCTAAAATTCTATGATTTCTTGTTGATTGGATTTGGAACAAAGATGTTTTATCAAGAGATGAGTCAGTGAATTATGGTTCTTTTTTGTCAACAATGTGTACAAACAGTCCACAATAATAACTTCCAGGAGGCACAGAGTATTCAGCTTAAAATACTTGAGCAACAATCAAAGTCTATGAAATATTTGGAATAACAAAAATTGAATGCTGCCATGTAAACTCATTGTGCTGACCAAAAACAGATACGAAGAAAATGGAACAGATTTTATGACAACAGAAAACGAAGAAGTATTCAAAGCAGTGAAAAGTAAGAGGAAAACATTAGAAAATAGCTTGTAGCAAATGTGAGAACAAAAGACATTGAATTGAAATTAAACTCTGTTTAACAGGGGAGTCCTTTTTATTGCCTATCTCTGATTATTCTTTTACAGTGAGGGCCCCCTTGATTAGATTTTCTAAGTGTTTTGGTTTGCTATATCTTTGTATTAATTTTCCCTCAGAATAAGAATGTCTCCCCAATTCACAAGGAGTGTTTTTTGTTTTTATTTCAAGTGATTGAGACTGCTCTTGAACCTACTCAGTCTTTTTCCATTTTCACTGCTGCTAGGCACAGACATTTGAAGATTTTAACATCTGATAGTACAATATGAAGCTATGTTAATCTTATTTTATGACACTTGTAATTATCCTTTGTCACTGCAAGAAAATGTGGTTCATTACCTGTGCCATTATTTGCAGTAAAACAATCTGTCGAAGATAAATGGTTTTCCCACTCATATTTGGTCCAGTTACGATTTGAAAATTTTTATCTGCTGTGGCAAACTGTAAATTTGAAAGTAAGAAACTGTTTACATTGTCATACCACTACATCATTATAACATGGGAAACTGAGAGAAATTAATCTTACAATATCATTAGGGACTGGCTCAGTTGGATTAATGAAATCCAGTATGGGATGTCTTGAGCTCTTGACATCTAATCTATCTCCAAATTGTGGACAGATGTAACTTGGCAGAGCACTTAGTTTAGCAAATGATGTAAGCATGTCAAGTTCAGAAATTTTTTCACATAATTTATAAAGACATCCAACTTCTTCCCGAATTTCATTTAGTAGATCAAGAATCACTCTAAAACATAAAAATAACAGCAGAACAATAATTTTAATATTAAATACAATGATCTGGTGATTATACTTATGGACTAGAATAGTTAATCCAATCATTGTAAGACCATTACACATGTTAAAAATGACTAAGATCGTATTTCAAGTCTATGTAAAGAATTATAATATATATCAGTTTTTGTAAAAGAAATGTAAAACCTCCTATTTTTATAAGTACATAGACCTGTTTATTTACATCAGTTTACAGCTTGAACATTTAGCTATTTTTCGACAAAATCACCACTTCTGTTGATGCATTTTTGTAGATGCTGTGGCAGTTTTTATATGCCCATGTCATACCAGCTCGCTGCCATACTGTTTGGAAAGTTATGAACCTCTTCTTTCACCTTGTCATCAGAGCTGAATCGCTTTCCGGCTAAATGTTCTTTTAACCTAGGGAACAGGTAATAGACACTGGGCACCAAGTCAGGACTATAGGGTGGGTGGATGATTATGTTCCACTGAAACTGTTGCAGGAGAGCAACGGTTTGCTGAGTGATGTGTGGGTGAGCGTTGTCAGGGAGAATGTCTATGCCCTTGCTCAACATTCCTCTTCTCTGGTTCTAAATTGCCTGTTTGAGTTTTTTCAGAGTCTCACAGTACCTGTCAGCATTAATTGTGCTCCCAGAGGGCATAAAGTTGACAAACAATACCTCTTTCCGATCCCAAAAAATGGTTGTCGTGACTTTACCGGCAGACTGTGTCTGTTTGAATTTCCGCAGCTTTGGTGAAGAAGGATGCTGCCTCTGGCGTGATTGTTGCTTGGTCTCAGGTGTAAAGTGGTATGCCCAGGCTTTGTCACCGGTGACAACTGAGTCCAGAAATGCGCAGGAAGCATCATCTTGTTGCCGCATGTGGTCCTCAGTCAGCATGCATGGCACCCTTTTGCGTACGCCTTCCGGTAGTTCAGTGTTTCCATTAAAATTCTGTGAGTGGTGCTTCAGAAACCATCAGGAACCAACGTGCTGAGATCATACAGGGTGATCTGCTGATCTTCACGCATACTTTGCTCAACCTTCAATATTGTCTCCTCAGAAATTTATGGTCTCCTGCTCCTTTGTTCGTCATGAATTTTGCCCGACCAGCTGCAAACTCTCTACACCACTTACGAACATTTTTGACATCCATCCATGACTCACCATACACTTCCGTCAATCAGTGATGGATTTCAATCAGTACAGTGCCCTTTGTGTTGAAAAACTGAATAACTGCACGCAATTAGCACTTGGCAATAACATCCAATGTGAGCTCCATTCTCAATGGCTGCCAAGCCAAGACTGAGCACCTCAGTGCACGCAGCATGCACGTTTACACAAGCGCTTGAAGCACTTTTCATAACAGTGTGACCAACTGCCACACAAACAGAGTTCTGCACTTATAAAAAAATAGGAGACCTCGTAGTTTAATACTTAACTTTTTATTTTTCAGGAATTTTAGGGCACTCAACAATGACACAATTAGCATTTTATTTTGTGTTGTACAACTAACAGAGAGAAGGGAGAGAAATTGAAGGCAACAGAACATATTGTATCAAGCAAAATTTTAGAGGTAACTTAGGTTACAAATGCATCTTTGTGGAACTATGACTTTCAAAGGACAGCCAATCAGCAATAAACATTCTGAAGAGTGGCATTTATCCTAAACTGTCCCATCTGGCAACTCTTATGTTAAAGGCCACAGATATTGGTTAATTGCTCAAATTAATTGCTTAACTTGAGCAGCCAAGACTAGGCAACCTTTTTATTCTTACCCAAAGCTGGTTGCAGAAGATGAAATGTAATCGTGATGTTTACTGGGTAAAGCTTGACCATTTAAGCAGCTAAGCTAAGGGTACAATAAATTCATTAATTTGTTTTGTTAATAAGAAGTGCTTCAGAAACAACAAGAAGAAAGGTAGCTAACATAAGACATAAATGCAGTGCTGCTAATGATGAATCCTAAAGACTGTATATTTTAATTTTATCTAATGCATAGGTACCAAGAATGAACTTTTATTCTAACATGTAGACAAGTAACAGTAAGATAAGAAAATGATAAAAAATAAAACAAACATTTTTTTCTCAAATCAGTTTGTTCACAGAAACTGGTCAAAATTTCTACCTCCAACATCACTACAAAGTGGACACTAGCGAAGTAATGTTTGGAATACCTCCTAAAATATTACTGACATATCATGAATCTGCAATCTCAAAAATTCTTGCAACTAGCTTTTCATGATGTTGATTCAGGCCTGGTAAAATGTGTCCTTCAGAAAAGACCACAAAAAGAACAGTGATGTTAAATCGGGCAATTTGAGAGGCAACTCTCGGGAACTAATTGTCCTGACCCAACTATGCTCAAATATTTTAGTCAATTGTTGCCATACTGATGACTATCAGAAAACAACAGTAAATAGAATGATACAGCAGAGATTACAATCATTGGGAAGCTGACAGTGTTCTAAATTCCAGCAATATGTACAGTCTTCTGCATTAAAAGCAAGAATCTTTTGTGAATGATAGACATGCAAGCAGTTTTCATTTGCAACATTCCAGACAGCCTAATGAGTGAGACTGAGTTCATAAGCAACAGTTTTGTTGGTAACTGGAAGTAGAGATAGTGGGGTATTACTTCATCAAGTTCTGAACTGCTCATTGTACTTTTGCATCCTGCATTGGCTTTATCTTGTGTAAACAAGCTCTATTATATGGCAGAAAAGTGTTGCAGAAAACATGTTTAAGAAAAATGTTGGAGAAAATTCAACTACTCAGGAATAGAATAGAGAAGTCACCACTTATCTGACTTAATAACTGTGAAAATCACACATTAAATGACGTTACTAAGAACTAATCCTTCCTAGGTTTTTTTGAGAATTTGGTTCATAGTAATTGCCTTTCAAGTTTGTCACAGACTTCTCAAATACTATTTTTTATTTGGCTGTTATTTGTCAGAAAATGTTCAACTATCCTTGAAACTGCATTTTAGTCCATTTCTCTGGACACTTTGTAATGTTATTAACCCACAGTGGGTGCTTCATAACCTGGTGACAATCATACCCACTCAGTAAAAATCCTGCAGTATGTCTGAATTGAGTTGTCTTTAACTGAATTGTTCAGTGTCTTGCACAAGTAATTAGCTTTCAGCTTTCCATCAAATTTGCTGAGTGAAGATATTTTTTGTGCCCTCCTCATCATTATCATGAACACCTGACACTCAATGACACAATGACATGGAGAAACCATTGTTGGGTGGCAAAACCTGAGTGAAATATAATAAAAGAGAAAAATGTGTAGGTTCATATTTAATGTCTTGTTATAAGTCAAATGACTGTCAATGGATAAGAGGAGAAAAGTAATAGATGTGTAACAGGAAAGGAAAAGGACTGGTGGAAAATGAAAATGACATAGGGAAGAAACGAAAACACAAACGCATTTGTTTTGTGCTAAATTAGCTAATTAACACTCACAATTTGAATAAGCAATGAAGGTTAGTTACTGAAATTTGGTAATTTTTTTCATTTTTATGGTTATATTATTTAAACCTTAAATTTTCCTTGTACAAGCAAAAAAGAAATTGAAGGTTGCCCGCATTTATAGTGTGCTTTCTTTTTACAGAAAAAATACTTACACATTGCTTAGCATCTGAATTTCATGAAAAGCTTCTTTGCATCTTTCATCAGCCTGTATTAAAAGCTCTGTTGTAAAGCAAAATGTTGATCTGTTTCTTTGAACCTATAAAACATGCAAACACCAATAATACTAATACTGGAATGAGAAATTGGAAAGAATAAAGTTCTAACCATAATTGAAAATAGAGAACCACTCTATAAGGACTGTTCACTAAATTTCAGACTGCTGGAAATATGGACATCTATTACTAGTTTTATTGAAATACAGGTAAAAGTGGAAGTTGTAAAATTATAATATGAAAAAAGGTAAAAGTTTATGCAAAGCTCTGTAGCATAACAGAGTCTGTATAAAGGTCTCAAACAAATATTTTGAAATATGATCCAGCTGTCATATACGTCACCCAACATCTTCAACATTCATCCACTACATAAGCTACTACACTTCACAAACATACAAACAGATCCACAACATAGCTATGGATATGGATATAGCATTTTCATGCTGGTTTACTGGCCACCAAAAGGAGACCTTCTTAGTTACCCAAAAACCTAAACTCTTCATGAAATTCATATTTACTGATGACATCTTTATGATTTAAGGCCCTAAATACCCCAGCATTGATGTTTTTTCATAACCTCACTACTTCCTCTCAAATTCAGTTCACTTGATCCTTATCTGTTTTAACAGCTGTCTTCCTGGACATTGAGCAACAACTCTCTGGTGACTTTGCAAAAGACCAGTGTCAATAAAATTTTCTCTTTGAAAGTTTTGGAAGTGTCCACTCCTTTCACTTGAAAACATCTCTTCCCTGCAGTCTTAGCATACACAGCCATTATCTGCAGTGAAAAACAATGCCATTACCAATACACTGAAAGTTCTGCATAAGTTCTTCAGTGACAGGCACTATCATCCACATTTGTTCCACAAAAAGGTGTAAAGATGTAACATGAAATATTCTTTGAATAGTAAACTCACATCTGCTAACTAGGCACACATTAGCACCCCCCTCAATTTGCAGTGGAAAGCTTGGAACACACTGACAAGACATAATAATTTGCAGTATCCAACCAAAATCTTTCTTACCACTTCTAAATTGGTTTTTTTTCCACTGTCCAACTGATACAACCTTACACTAATCTGGTTCCTAACTATTCCTACCACTGGTGTATTCTACCTCAGTGGTCCCAAGGCCATTTGGAAAGAAGCCATATGATATATCAACTTCACTGCAACTGCTGCAGAGATTTTTGGATAGCCATGACCACCAACCAAACAACTGTCCAACCTCTGTGAATGGTCAGTGCTAAACAGTGGCCAATGTCAAAACTGACCACCCAGCTGCACAGCAACCTACTCTGCACAACATGTCAAAGTCAATGGCTTTTCATGACCTCTATCATCTGGTTCATCCATCCCAATAGCAGCTTCTCCAAAGAGCTCTGGTAGGACCTATTCTTCCAACACAACATTTGATCCTGCATTGCTCCCAGCCTTATCTTCACTATTCCCTGTCATCCACCTACCTCTTCCCACTTCCTAATCTCCTATTTCCATTCCACTCACAACTCCCTCCCTCTTCATTAAAAGTTTCATATTTCCTCTGGTCTTCACTTCAGTTGCGTATACAAATAACTCCTTAGATCACACTATATGCCCTCTGCATACTGTTTTCTTGGCATCCACTCTCTATTTCACATCCTCCCTCAAACTCTGTTCCTCTGTATTCTTGTGTTAAAAAAGCAATTAAGCTGGCTGCAGTTGGGTAATCTCTGTTTCTTCACCTGAACTGCTATCTTCTTTGCCTGCTGCCCTCCTTCTGTACACACACCACATCCCTCCCCAGCTGTCACTACTTCCACATCAATTCACCTAATCCAGATGATACTCTGTGATACCTAAACAACAGCAGAATATAGCTCACTAGCAGTATCCTCCTGATACTGAGGCTTCACTTAAAATATGAAGGTCATTCTAGAAGTCTTGGCAACTATGGTATATCTTGCAGTAGTGTGACAACACGGGAGTTCCTAAATGTGTGCTGAACCAATAAGTTAGTGTGTATCTGAATGCTAGCATATAATTTGGTTCCAATACAGGAGGTCATGGCAAAGGGTGAAATGACACACACAAATTCAAACTCTGTGCAAATTCACTGGGCATCAGTACAAGTGGAACAAAAATGAATTAAAATCAACTACTGTCCTTCAAAATAGTCCTCTCATGTAGCCACACAGCATTGAGAAAGGTGTTGACTGCTATTAGGATTGCCGTAAATCTATGCTACCTGTCACTGAAATACCATGAAGATATTTGTACTGTTTGCAAAGTGTCTCCCATGCAATGGTTTCTTCTGTTCTGGAATTGCATGGACTGAGGTCTGGTGAGTAGGGTGGGTGGTCGAGGGTGCTCCACATACACCACTGTGTGGGTTGTAGTGTTATCATGTAGTCTGACTGCATTATCCAGCAGTGCTGTATGTTTTCATTGAAGTGTGCACTGCAGGTGATACAGCATAAAGTTGCAGTAATATTGGACATAGATAGTGCAGCTGTCCCTAACAGGGTCACAATCCACAATACCGTAATTGCCATATGCCAGAATGAGCTGGGCCTTCATGGGTGAGGGATTCTCTTGCACTTTGTGTCATCATGGTGAACCTGGATAACACCATTCTGCTAATTGGATCTTCAATTCTGGTTCATACACTCAAGCCCAAGTTTTATCAATTGCAATAATCCAACTTCCTGCTCATATTGCTCCAGGCTGATATGGCTGCTCTCGTATTGCATCCATTTATGTACCTGTGTTTACTGATGTGGTACTCATTTTCAACACTTCTTGCACACCATCAAGTCCTGCCGCAAAATGTGGAACAATTGTTGCTCTTGACATATCTATCAGTGTTGTTAACTCCTGCACAGTCCAACACCAGTCCTCTGTTAAAAACTGTTCAATAACAGTCATTGAAAAGACAGTACAGGTAGATGTGGGCTGTCCACTAAGTCAATCAATATCTGTACTGTTTCCCGTGGGCTTTCAAATGTATTTACTGTGATAACCGTGATGTCACATGTTCATACAATATACCATAGTTGCCATGACTTATGGAATGACCCCCGTATAATGTAAGTGGATAGATAAGAAACACATATAAAGGTGTTGAAATTTTCAAGCTTTCAGAGACAGTGGCTCCTTCTTCTGAGAGAAGGATTGAAGGGGAAGGAAATGGTGTGAGATTTAGGAAATGGGGCAAGAGGAGACTTATTGGATAGGATGAGAAGGAAAGACTGACTGCTGGGAAATGCACTGGATGAAAATTTCATCCAGTGCAGTCCCCAACAATTAGTCATTCCTTCCTTTTCATCCTGTCTGGTAAGTCTCCTCTGACACAGTGTTAGGGGTGACTTTTCTGAAAGCTCTCCATTTCTTAAACCTCAACAGTCATTTTCCTTTACCCTCTTCCTTCCCCTTTGATACATCTGCCAGAAGAAGGAGCCATTGGCTGCAAAAACTTAAGATTTCAATACCTTTTTATGTGTCTTCTCCAGCCACTGCTTGGTGAGTAGATTTCTTATCTATCCATTTACATTACATTCTCAAAAATGAATTATTTTTGTTGATATATGAGGCTTCACTGAGTATCACATGGAGTGGGTGGACTAATGTGGATTAGGTCAGAGATAGGCAGTGGTAAGTAGTCTTATTTCATTTGTTTAAAAATAAATAGTCTGCTGCTTTTTAAAATTACTTATAAATCTATCCTGCTTTTCAGATAAACTAATTTTAAATATTATAAGAGAAATGCAACTAAATCATCATATCCCATACATATCCACCTACAACGTAAGAAAAACTTGCATTTTCCACATGTCTCAGCCCAGAACACTACTACACCTGAAAATTATTTTTCACACAATGGTTACATTACTCAACAGCCTATCTACAAATACAGCACTAAAAGTAAACCTTCCTTTTAAAATAATCTAAATTCTGGTAGATGCTGATTGTATATGGTAAAACCATTTTTGAAGTCTGAATGAGGCCAGAGATTACTGATGGAACATATCTGCACCATTTACTGTTTGCTGGTGACCAAGTAATTATGGTACAAGATGTAGAGGGTGCAAATTATGTTGTATATGTAATTAGCTAGCAATTGAATATAAAAACTGAGTTTTACAAATTAATTATAAAAAAGGAGGATATCTTACTAATGAACTTTACATGGAGAGGAAAACATCAAAAAAACTGACAACTTTTACTATATGGGATCCATTTTAGAAAAAGAGGGAAATTGAAATTTATACATTAATAAAAAAAATTAATGACAGAAGCAAAGTCATTGGGAAGCTCAATTCAGTCATATGGAGCAGAAATGTGATGAACATAATGAAAAGACTCATATTCAAATTGATATTAGAGAGTCCAGGATGGAACATAACAATATTATGAAAAGGAAAGTTGCTACTCCCATACAGCAGAGATGCTGAGTTGCAGATAGGCACAACAATAAGACTACCACAAATAAAGCTTTCAGCCAGTAAGGCCTTCGTCAAAAATGGAAAACACACACACACACACTCCCACGCAACTGAGGCCAAACTCTGAGCAGCAACACCAGTGCGAGATGGGAGTGGCAACTGAGTGGGGGTAAGGACGAGGCTGGGGCATGGAGGGGAGGGATAGTAGGGTATGGGCTGCAGACAATGAAGAGCTGCAGATTAGATGGAAGGGGGTGGGGATATTGGAAAAGGAGAGAAGTAAAAAGACTGTGTGCAATGGTGGAATCAGGGCTTTGTAGTGCTGTAATGGGAGCAGGGAAGGGGCTGGATGGGTGAGGACAATGACTAACAAAGGTTGAGGCTGGGAGTATTATGGGAACGTAGAATATATAGCAGGGAAAGTTCCCTGCACAATTCAGAAAAGCTGGTGCTGATGGGAAGGATGGTGGGCAGGACATTTCAGAGCGCAACGAGAGATAGTAGAAACTCTGGCGGAGAATGTAATTCAGTTGCTCCAGTCCTGGATGGTACTAAGTTATGAGGGGAATGCTCCTCTGTGACTGGACAATGGGACTTTGGGAGGTGGTGGAAGACTGGAACGATATGGCACGGGATATTTATTTTTGTAGAGGGTTGGCAGGATAATTATGGTCTGTGAAGACTTCAGTGAGACTCTCAGTATATTTCAAGTGGGACCGCTCATCACTATAGATGCAATGACCATTGGTGGCTAGGCTGTATGGCAGGGACTTCTTGGTAAGGAATGGGTGGCAGCTGTTGAACTGAAGGTATTGCTGGTGGTTATTAGGTTTTCAGTGAGTTTTCGCATTTCACTATCGTCAACTCCCTCAGATTTCATTTTGTTTACCCCTTTTGCATCCGTTTCATCCTTCTCGTGATTTTTCACAGATATTTGCAAATTTTTTCAGATGTAATTCTAAGATTTTTTTCATAATTTTTCACATTTTTTCCACCACCATGAATCCTTGCTCCTTCCATCTGTGTCAATATTGAAAAGTTCCCTTATCCCTAGCTACAACCCAGTCCCACAAAGTATTCCTGTGTTCAGAATGAGATTTTCACTCTGAAGCAGTGTGTGCACTGATATGAAACTTCCTGGCAGATTAAAACTGTGTGCCGGGCCGAGACTCGAACTTGGGACCTCTGCCTTTCGCGGGCAAGTACTCTACCAACTGAGCTACCCAAGCACGACTCACACCCCATCCTCACAGCTTTAATTCTGCCAGCACCTCGTCACCTACCTTCCAGACTTTACAGAAGCTCTCCTGCGAATCTTGTAGAACTAGCACTTCTGAAAGAAAGGATACTGTGGAGACATGGCTTAGCCACAGCCAGGCGGATGCTTCCAGAATGAGATTTTCACTTTGCAGTGGAATGTGCACTGATATGAAACTTCCAAGCAGATTAAAACTGTGTGCAGGAGAGCTGCTGTAAAGTTTGAAAGGTAGGAGACGAGATACTGACAGAAGTAAAGCTGTGAGTCGTGCTTAGGTAGCTCAGTTGGTAGAGCACTTGCCTGCGAAAGGCAAAGATCCTGAGTTCGAGTCTCGGCCCGGCACACAGTTTTAATCTGCTAGGAAATTTCATATCAGTGCACACTCTGCTGCAGAGTGAAAATCTCATTCTGCTTTTTCCTGGTTGAAATCCAAATTGGTTACTAACAATAATATCATTTTATATAATAAAATTGTTGATCTAGTTTGCAGCTGCTTTCTCTAAAACTTTTGACAGGACTGGAATAACAGAAATAGGCCGAAAGTTTCCCATGTCTTCCCTCAACCCTTTCTTGAACAGAGGTCTAACTTTGGCATACTTCAAAACATCGGGAAAGCATCCCTATTCAAAAGATTGGCTGAATATTTTAGTTAGGGGAGGTGCTGTTATGTCAATTGTTTTAATCCTTTAGTGGGTATTCCATCCCACCCAGCAGAGTTCGTATTTTTTAGTGATAATACTACATTTGTCACATCCTTTATTGTGACTTTTTTTAAATCCATAAGATACTAAGCTTCTTGGTGGAGTTCAAAGGGATTTACTTTACTCTGCTACATCAACATCTGATTTTGCCACATTTATGAAGAATTGATTTAAACACTCTGATATTTGAGCTCAGTTTACAATAAGGCTATCACCTACTTTAATCCTAGAAATTTCATTACTTCTAACCCTAACACCTAACTCTCATTTGACTAAAAAAACCACACTGCTTTTGTTTTACTTCTGTGTCATACAATGAACTTATTGTTTGCCATTTGTCTGACTGCCTTCAGAACTTCTTTAAATATAGCTTTATAATGACGAAACTACCCTTTAAAACATCTGTTTCTATTATATTTCAGTTCATTTTGGAGTTTTCTCTTCCTGGCACTAGAAATTTTTTATACCCTGAGTTATCCATTTAAGTTTATTAGTCGTTTTGTTACATGTGGTTCTAAGTGGAAAAATTAGATTAAATATTTCAAGAAAGCTAATTGAAAATTATTAAAGTTACTGTCACTCGGAATACAGCTGTTGTAAGGCCATTCAGTCTCTCTTAACTTATTTCTACATGTAACTTAATTTTTGACACTTAAGTTTCTTTTCGTGTGGCTTTTCTTACATGAAACTTATTTGTTAATTTCTGGTAGTTCAATGAACAATGCAGAGTGGTTGGAGATTCATAATCTATGCAAAATTTATAAACATCTTCAAACACATAATTTGTTAGAATATTATCAATACAGGTAGCTGACTGTGCATTTACTCTAGTGGGTTGCATGAAGTTTATTTTGAAGCCAAACTTTTTGTTAAATCTGTGAATTTGGAAATGTCATTGCTTTCAACTACGGTGTTAATATTGATGTCAGCAGCCATTACTTTTTTGTCCTTTTTTCTTTACTGGGCTTTTCAAGTAGGTAATGAAAGTTCACCAGAAAAGCTTTAATTGTAGCTTTCTCTGATACCCTATAAATAGAAACTACTACAAGATTTAGGTCCCTTCACTCAATAAAGCAGCTTTCAAATGTACACACACCATTCAAATCATTAAAATCATTTCTTATTTCATATTTTGTATCAGAATGAGTAAGTATGCAAGAGTCTCCAGGTGATTTCTCTTTTCAATTTTATTGGGAGTATTAATATCGTCAGATGCAAACCAGTGTTCATTGAGACAAATAACATTGATATTTCTACATTCAGATAGAATAATCTGTAATTCATCCACTTTATGGATTTTGTTTGAAAAGTCAACACTTAGACCAGTTATACTCAAGTGCATTACGTAAGCACGTTCTTTCTTATTTATGGTCTCAAGCATACTCTTTCTTGGATACCATTTTGATATTGCAGTTTTCGTTACCAAACACTGTTTCTCATCCCCATCAAATCTTATCAGTTTCCGCTATTTTTTCATAATTTTACATGAATCAGGGAACATTTTACTAAGAATTTTGGATCCTAACGTATTTAAATAAAGACCGTCTTCACCCAAACATTTATTACCTAAGAATTTATTCAAATTTATGAACACAGCTCGTAGATCATTACATTTTTCATTTAAATCACAGTTTATTTCTCTATATATCGATCACTGACTGATCTTCTTCATTTACAATGATTTCTATAATTTAATAGTGAATTTATTGGTTATTCAAATGATAAAAAAATAAAAGTAATGATTAATTAAAAATCTGAATACACCAATGAATAGAGAGCTGAAAGATACTCCATATAAGCTAGCCAGCTTTATTCATATCTGTTTGTTTAATATACATTTTGTCTTTGAAATGGAATGGACTGGTGGCACAATTTGATGTTTTAATTAATAGTTCATGTTCTGATGCACTTTTGTTATCATGAGAGGAGGCAAAATAACAAATTTTGAAGAGAAGCAGTTATTCTGACATGTGTGTGTATGTAACTGGTGTTAATTTTGAATGGTGGTCAATTTACAAAAGTTGTTGCATTAATTGTTATCTGATACTAGATCAAGAGCATAATAGGACATGGGTCAGCATCCCTGTGGCCATTCGGCACAGTTGTTAATTTGGTGCAGTCCGCTGGAGGCACTTGCAGAGGCAAGGGTGGTGCTGATGTTGATAACACTCTGGGCAGTGAGCTAGCCGCACTAGTTAAGACTTCAATTTTTTGTGTATGGATATGGGATATAGTTCATTCCTCAAAGGTGCAGAGGTAGACTTAGAGTGCAAGATAAAAATTCAACTGTGTGAAAAGTGTGGGACATGAGCATGACTTTGAGCAAATGCTGAGTCCTATTTAGTACTGTATTTCTGTGGAGAACTTAATGTATCATGCAATCAGTCTGATAATTGATGTAGAGCCTTTATTTGAACATCAGCTTTGCAAATGGGTGAGTAGGTGTAGATCTGAACTTAGAAATTATTTACTGCTGTTAATGTTCGTTTCTGTTGGGCTTCAAGAACTTAATGTTATTTCATGCAAATTATTCCAAATTATGAACAATATTACATGGTTTACTTTAGTGAAGATTGCCACCAAACTTTGAATGATATATGTGTTTTCTTACATTGATGGAATGACAAGGGAATATGTATGCACATGTCTTGCGATTATGCTGTTTTACTGTTCTGCACAGTTTCATTATTTGACTATTAACTGCACCTGATGTGAGGCTACAATTTTCTGATTACTCATTTGTTACAATAAATCTTTAATTGATTTTAAACATAATTCAGCAGTGTTGTCTACCATTATTAATCTTTCGGGATTTATTCAATATTATTAATTATAATTTGCTAATCTGTCTATACAGACTTTGACTGATGGATCATTCATTGGATTGAATGAGGGCCTTAAAGTAAGCATATGGCACATGAAGCTGAGTCAGCACTTAGTCGAGGTCACTTGTCTGCCTGCCCCATCTCTGATTTCAGATGTAGTCAATGTGCAGTCCTTGAATATGGAGGGATAAAATTTCTGTGTAGGTGGGAAGGCTTTGTTGAGTTAAGGGGTAGGATAGTTTCTTATTCTTTCATATGCATCTGTCAGTAGTACTAAAATATTGCCTCTTAAAGGTAAGTACTTGCCAGGATCTTTATTTCAGAGTCCATGAAACATGGACCTTGCTGTTGGCAGGGAGGCTTGTGTGCCTTAGCAATGCCAATAGCCGTGCCGAAGTTGCAACCAAAATGGAGGGTATCTGCTGAGAGGCCAGACAAATGTGTGATTCCTCAAGAGGGGCAGCAGCCTTTTCAGTAGTTGCAAGGGCAACAGTCTGGATGATTGACTGATGTGGCACTGTAACACAACCAAAACGGCCTTACTGTGCTTGTACCACAAACAGCTGAAAACTAGGGGAAACTACAGCCTTAACTCTTCACGAGGGTATGCAGTTCTACTGTAAGGTTAAATGATGATGGTGTCCTCCTGGGTAAAATAGTCCAGAGGTAAAAGGCAAAATAGTCCCCCATCTGAATCTCCAGACAGGGACTACTCAGGAGGATGTCATTATCAGGAGAAAGAAACCTAGTGTTCTACAGATCGGAGCGTGGAATGTCAGATCCCTTAATCGGGCCGGTAGGTTAGAAAATTTAAAAAGGGAAATGGATAGGTTCAAGTTAGATATAGTGGGAATTAGTGAAGTTCAGTAGCAGGAAGAATAGGACTTCTGATCAGGTGAATACTGGGTTATAAATACAAAATCAAATAGGGGTAAAGCAGGAGTAGGTTTAATAATAAATAAAAAATAGGAGCATGGATAAGCTATTATAAAAAGCATAATAAACGCATTATTGTAGCCGAGATAGACATAAAGCCCACGGCTACCACAGCAGTACAAGTTTATATGCTAACTTGCTCCGCAGATGATGAAGAGACAGATAGTGAAGGGAGATGAAAATTTAATAGTCATAGGAGACAGGAATTTGATAGTAGGAAATGGAAGAGAAGGAAAAGTAGTAGGTGAATATGGAATGGGGATAGGGAATGAAAGGGGAAGCTGCCTGGTAGAATTCTGCACAGAGCATAACTTAATCATAGCTAGCACTTGGTTTAAGAATCATGAAAGGTGGTTGTATTCGTGGAAGAGGCCTGGAGACACTGGAAGGTTTCAGATACAAGGGTGGTTTGAAAAGTTCTCAAAAAGGAACAGAAAAAAAGTACTTACATCACTGAAACATTTTTTTAGTTTTCAATGTAGTCTCCTTGTAGATTATGCACCTGGCCCAATGATGTTCCAGTGCCTTGATCCCATATTGGAAATGAGTTTCCTCCAGGCCTGCAAAATAGTTGTCAACTCTAGCTATCAGTTCTTCGTTTGAAGTGAATCTGTGTCCACCAAGAAAAATGTTCAGTTTTGGGAATAGATGGAATCCTAACGGACCCACATCAGGTGAATAAGACAGGTGTGGCAACAATTCATACCTTAGTTTATGTAATTTTGCCATGGCAACATCACATGTGTGCGGGTGCGCATTGTCTTGATGGAAGATAACTTTCTTCCTTGCTAAACCTGGCCTTTATCTGCGTATCTTTTGTTACAATTTGTCCGGGAGGTTACAATAGTTTTCTCCAGTAATTGTATGCCGAGTAGGGAGATAATCTACTAACAGAGTCCCCTTTGCATCCTAGAACACTGATATCACAGCCTTTCCTGCAAAAATAATTGTTTCTGCTTTCTTTGGTGGTGAAGAATCAGCTGTTGCCACTCCTTTGACTGTTGTTTTTTTTTTCTCTGGGGTATAGTAGTGCACCCAAGTTTCATCTGTGGTCACAAACTAGTGCAGAAAATCTTGTTTGTTTCTCCTAAAACGGGCCAAACATTGTTCCGATACATCCATTTCACGCATTTTTGATACACCCTTTCAGATGACATCTGGTAAGGGTGAGCAATATCATGCACTTTCAGTCCTCCATGATCATTTTGTGCAGTTTTGCAATGATTTCTGGAGTAGTGACACATCTTGGCCGACCATTGCAGCGATCATCATCTAAGCTTTCCTGACCAAATTTAAATTCATTCACCACTTGGCAATAGTTGAATATGAAGGAGCAGTCCCCCAGTGTATTCTGGAAATTGGGATGAATGTCCTTTCCTTTCATACATTTCTTTACGAAGTACTTAATCACTGCTCAAATTTCGATTTTTTCCATATTTGCAAATCACTATGTGGGAACAACAACAGAGCCATATCATTGCCACAGCTCTCTTCCAAGAGCACTGAAGTGACATTACAGCAACAGCCGAATGAATACCACATGAACAACTCGTTGCAGTAACACTGACCTCTTGTGGTGATTCTGGGAACTCTTCAAACCACCCTCGCAGATTATACAATGGTAAGACAGAGATGTAGGAATTAGGTTTTAAACTGTAATACATTTCCAGGGGCAGATGTGGACTCTGACCACAGTTTATTGGTTATGAACTGTAAATTAAAACTGAAGAAACTGCAAAAGGGTGGGAATTTAAGGACATGGGACCTGGATAAACTGAAAGAACCAGAGGTTGTAGAGAGTTTAAGAGAGAGCATTAGGGAATGATTGACAAGAATGATGGAAATAAATACAGTAGAAGAAGAATGGGTAGCTTTGAGAGATGAAACAGTGAAGGCAGCAGAGGATCAAGTAGGTAAAAACGCAAGGGCTAGTAGAAATCCTTGGGTAACAGAAGAGATATTGAATTTAATTGATGAAAGGAGAAAATATAAAAATACGGTAAATGAAGCAGGTGAAAAGGAATACAAACATCTCAAAAATGAGATCGACAGGAATTGCAAAGTGGCTAAACAGGGATAGCTAGAGGACAAATGTAAGGATGTAGAAGCATATATCACAAGGGGTAAGATAAATACTGCCTGCAGGAAAATTACAGAGATCTTTGGAGAAAAGAAAACTACCTGTATGAATATCGAGAGCTCAGATGGAAAACCAGTTCTAAGCAAAGAAGGGAAAGCAGAAAGGTGGAAGGAGCATATAGAGTGTCTATACAAGGGCGATGTACTTGAGGGCAACATTATGGAAATGGAAGAGGATATAGATGAAGATGAAATGGGAGATATGATACTGCATGAAGAAGTTGACAGAGCACTGAAAAACCTAAGTCAAAGGAAGGCCCTGGAAGCAGACAACATTCCATTAGAACTACTGATAGCCTTGGGGGGAGCCATCCATGATGAAACTCTTCCATCTGGTGGGCAAGATATACGAGACAGGCAAAATACCCTCAGGCTTCAAGAAGAATACAACAATGTAAGTCCCAAAGAAAGCAGGTGTTGACAGGTAAGAAAATTACCGAACTATCAGTTTAATAAATCTCAGCTGAAAAATACGAATGTGAATACTTTACAGACGAATGGAAAAACTGGCAGACGCACACCTCAGGGAAGATCAGTTTTGATTCTGTAGAAATGTTGGAACGCCCAAGGCAGTACTGGCCCTACAACTTATCTTAGAAGAGAGACTTAAAGTAACCTTTTGGCAACAATGCCTGGAATACTCTTTTTCAAATTCTGAGGGTGGCAGGGGTCAAATACAGTGAGTAAAAGGCTATTTACAATTTGTACAGAAACCAGATGGCACTTATAAAAGACGAGGGGCATGAAAGGGAAGCAGTGGTGGGGAAGGGAGGGAGACAGGGTTGTAGTCTATCCCTGGTGTTATTCAATCTGTATACTGAGCAAGCAGTAAAGGAAACAAAAGAAAAATTTGGAGTAGGAATTGAAATCACAGTGAAGAAATAAAAACTTTGTGGTTTGCCGATAACATTGTAATTCTGTCAGAGACAGCAAAGGACCCGGAAGAGCAGCTGAAAGGAATGGAGAGTGTCTTGAAGGAGGATATAAGATGAACATCAACAAAAGCAAAATGACGATAATGGAATGTAGTTGAATTAAATCAGGTGATGCTGAGGAAGTAAGATTAGGAAATGAGACACTGAAAGTAGTAGATGAGTTTTGCTATTTAGGCAGCAAAATAACTGATGGTGGTTGAAGTAGAGAGAGGATATAAAAAGTAGACTGACAATGGCAAGGAAAGGGTTTCTGAATAAGAGAAGTTTATTAACATCGAGTATAGATTTAAGTGTAAGGAAATCTTTTCTGAAAGTATTTGTGTGGAGTGTATCCTTGTATGGAAGTGAAATGTGGATGATAAATAGTTTAGATAAGAAGAAAATAGAAGCTTTTGAAATGTATTGCCACAGAAGAGTGCTGAAGATTAGATGGGTAGGTCATATAACTAATGAGGAGGTACTAAACATAACTGGGAAGAAGAGGAATTTGTGGCACAAATTGACTAGAAGTAGGGATCGGTCAGTAGGACAAGTTAAGAGGCATCAAGGGATCACCAATTTAGTATTGCACGGAAGTGTGGAGGGTAAGAATTGTAGAGGAAGACCTAAGGATGAATACACTATGCAGATTCAAAAGGATGTAGGTTGCAGTAGTTACTCAGAGATAAAGAGGCTTGTGCAGGATAGAGCACCATGGAGAGCTGCATTAAACTAGCCTCTGGACTGAAGACCACAACGATAACAACACAGAATTAGAAAACAGTGGTTGTCATTTGTTGGGTGTAGAAGGGACCAAACTACATGGTCATCAGTCAAAACAGTGTTTGTCATTTATTCCTGTAATTTGAATCTTGAAGTTAAAACATTTAGTAATTTAAAATTTGTATTCCTTGGATTATACTCTCATCCTACATCTTAAAACCGAGTTTTTCACTATCTAAATTATCATTGAAACAAGCTGAGCACCAGAATGAGCCAATAGATGGGAATGATGATCATGAAGCAGAATTATTTTGTCGTGTTATTATTTACACACAATAACAAAGTCATTGTCTGGAGCCATTGCATGGGATTCACTAGACTGACCATGTGATTTCACACAGAGCATATCAATATGCATTGCATATAAGACATTTATTTTAAAGCATCGTAGTTCAATGTAGCTGTCTGAGTCCACACGTAAAGACATAGCAGTACCTGAATGAAAACTGGTGGAAGATCTGTCTGATTAAATTTTTGTTTCTTCCCAACTGGCATTTGAATATGAAAGCCCCTGGTGGAATTAAGATTAACTCTCAGTGGTAAATTGTGTTCTTCTGCAAGATCTTTCACTAATCCTGCAACAAAACAAAGCATAAATTATCAGCACTAACAAATATCAGAACTACATGTGAAATAGGTGTATATAGCAAAACCCAATACATCTTATTTTCATGTCAGTCCACCCATTGTCATTATTATGTAAGAACAGGTAAAACAAGTATTTTCAGTGTGAAACAAAAATGAAGAAAGGAAGAATTCATTTGTAGTTGACTGATTGGGGCTGCATAAACACATACAGCAGTACAAAAAAATTCATCAGCATTCAAGCACAATACACAGGTATTCCAATCAACCTGTCTACACCTGAATAAGAGAGCGAAAGATAGGTTGGCTGAGCTTCTTGCAGAAAATGTATAGGGGTGGGGACCATCACAAGAAGCAAGATCCCTGTGGTTACTGGTGTCAGATAGAGAGAGAGAGAGAGAGAGAGAGAGAGAGAGAGAGAGAGAGAGAGAGAGAGAGAGAGAGAGGAGAGAGCGAGAGAGAAGGGGAGATGGGGGGAGGGGAGGGAGATGGAGAGAGAGGGGTACTCTTTTCAGGTTAGAATCAGGATTCAGGCACTCTGTTATGAAGGAAGCTCAAATAACAGAACAGTCCCACAAAATTACTAAGAATGCACAGAATTAAGTAAAGTTAGCTTATTTTAGAGGATTGAGTGATAAGGTAGAGGAGTTTCTTGTCTCGAAAATTTAGAGAACTCCCGAAAAGAGAGATATCCTGTGCCTATCTGACTATGTACCTACAGGGTTAGGTGAAAGATTGCACTCAAGCACCTTAGGGATTATGGAAAAGGAGGAGTTGTTACATATATTACGACAGAACATGAAGTACAAAAACATTGAGATAAGTAGATTTTGCAATGATCAGCACACAGAAGTGTGTGCATTCTCTGAGTTGTAGGTAGTTCCCACATTAGACTGGAAATTACTACATTATTCACTTTGTAATAGTGGAGGAAGAAATTGACAGCACAGCTCAACAGTAACTGTGTAATGGCTAATAAACTGCTGCAGGTTCTACACAGAATTTTATTATTATAACATTGCAGAAAAGTTCTAATAGAATGTAGATTGTTCTAACCAAACAGCACTATAATTTATTGTTGAACAGTACACATTCATGCAAGACAAGGTACAATACAATTTGTGATACACACATGGCTGCCGGAGCCTTGTGTTTCAGTCTACATAGTCATTCATTCCAACAAGGGGTGCTATCGGCCGGCTGGGCACACAACTGTGATTGTATTAGCAGGCCAGATGGCCTCTAGTGGCTGAATTAAGCATAAACTTCACACGTGAACTATCAAGCAGCACACACACAAAATTGGTAGTTACAGCACTCTTCTTCCTTTGTGAAGAACTGAGCACTGTGCTCGCATCTATTTCTTCTGTGGTCAATGTAGGTTGTTGAGTCATGTGTAGGGTTGAAAGTAGAGTGAGCACAGGCATGTGTGAAGTCCGCCCCCCTGTGAGAGGCTGTATGGGAGGACAGGTGATGTTGGTTCAGCTTCAGTTTCCACACTTGAGTCCAACACCAGGGAAGGAGGTTACAGTGAAGATGGCAGAACAAGCAGTGCTGGCTATGATGGAGGCAGCAGCAGGAGAGGCGTCTGCTGTGACAGTGTGGGTGCTGGGGTCCAGCTGTGGTCCCCAACAGCTGAAGGGGGCACCCACAGCAGAGGAGACAATTGTGGAAACATCAGTAGGGGCAACAGAGAAGGAAAGGGCACTGGTTGCAATTTAGGAGACAACCAGGCAGACGGAGGATGCAGGGGCCTCGGCGGCTCACCTGGTGTGCAGCTGCCATGCTAGGTCATAGCTGGTCGAAGTGTAATGGCGCCTTCCCCTCAGTCCTGCAGATGACACGGAGGCATCAGCAATGTGTACTGCTGGCAGCTATTTTGGCCAGAGGCCAAACTCTCAAGCCCAAAGAGCTGTGCCAGGCTAGAAGCACTGTAGCACCGGTGCCAGCGGACAGCCTGGCATTGGCCAAAGCAGATGTACAGAGTCTGGGGCTGACAACTGTGCAACAACACTCCCAGACTCTTGTCCCCAACAAGGCTGAACCTATAAGAACTGAGGAACTAGTAAAGAGCTACTTCTGGTATCAAATCCAAAATGTATTCTTTCATCTGAGTCTTAATGTTCAGACTAGTTGTTCTGCTTCCCTGTTCAATTGAGAGTGAAAAGAAGGACACCATTTTTTAGAAACTTTCAAATTCCTGAGAAATGAACTGGGGGTCATTGTCTGTAACTAATATACATGGAAGACCTTCCATTGTAAAAGTTTTTGACAAAGCAGAAATTTTTGCACCACAGAACTAGACAGACAACGCACCACATATGGAAACCTAGAATAAGCATCAATTACAACAAGCCAGTAGAAATTCAAAAAAGATCCTGCAAAATCTACATAATTTCTTTCTCAAGGCTGCTTTGGATCCAACCACAACAACAAAAACCATGGGGAGTTGCCTCATGGGCGGCACACTGTGGGCAGGCTGCAACAACTCGCACTATTTCTCCATCTATGTCTGGCCAAAAGACGTGTCTTTGTGCTAACACTGTGTGACACAACCCAGTGGTTCACATCTAATAAATGCATAACCTCACGCCAAACGGCAGACAGGACTTCAACCCAGGGAGCTGTATCTCTGTAGCTAACAGCAGTTCTTTGTCTCAAATAGAAAGATAATCCTGTAATACAAAATAATTTCTGAAAGGATCAGAAGCACATGCCAGAGATTTGTCTGGTCCAGCTGAAAAGTGCTCAAACAAGGAGCTGATTGCAGCTTAGATTTCAACAACTTGAATGCCTGATCACAAGCCAGCAACCAGTGGAAAGGAACATCTTTATGTAATATTGCATGGAGTGGTTTTGCCACAGTAGCAGCATCCAGCATGAATTTGTGGTAGTACACAATTTTGCCTAAAAATACGTGTAATCCTTTGATGGAAGTGGGGTGTGGCAATGCAGCAATATTATCAATATTTTGGTGCAATGGTGTAATGCCAGAATGTGACATTTCAAAACCTAAATAAAAAATGGATGACTGAAAAAACGTGTCTTTTCTAAATTGCACTTTACCCCTGAATACTGTAAAACAGAAAATAGAGCAAGAAGGTTCTGCACATGTTCTTTTGTAGAGGCACCAGACACTACCATGTCATCTAAATAGTTGATCAAGCCTGAAACTGATGAATAAGTTGCTCTAAAAAGCACTGAAACAGAGCTGGTGCACTTGCCATACCAAAAGACAAACACTGGTACTGATAATGCACAGACGGGGTTTGATAACTAGAAGACATTTAGCTTCTTCTAAATATGCCTTGGCCAAGTCATTCTTTGAAAATAATGGCCATTTGACATCTTGCTGACAGCTTGTCAGGATGCAGCAAAGGATAGGTATCAATGATTGACTGTGTATTAATACAAGGGTGGTTTGAAAAGTTCACGTGATGTTCATTGGACTGTTGCCTGTAAACATGTGCCACGTCACTGCTCTTGAAAGAGACCTGTGGCAGTGACGTGACTCTGTTGGTGCTCCAGTGTAGTGATTTGCGAAGATGGAAAAAATTGAGATTCGAGCAGTGATTAAGTACTTCGTAAAGATAGGTGTGAAAGCAAAGGACATTCATGCTGATTTCCAGAATACACTGGGGGCTCTGCTCCTTGATATTCAACTGTTGCCAAGTGGAAAAAGAATTTAAATTTGGTCAGGAGAGCTTAGATGATGATCCGTGCAATGGTTGGCCAAGATGTATCACTACTTCAGAAATCATTGCAAAAGTGCACAAAATGGTCATGGAGGATTGAAAGTGCGTGAAATTGCTCACACTTGACAGATGTCATCTGATAGGGTATATCACATTTTAACTGAAGAATTAGAAATTAAAAAATTACCTGCAAGATGGGTGCCGCGAATCTTGTTTTGTGTACCCGCACACATGTGATGTTGCCATGGCAAAATTACATCAACTAAGGTATGAGTTGTTGCCACGCCTGCCTTATTCACCTGATATAGAACTGTCAGACTTCCATCTCTTCCCAAAACTGAAAATTTTTCTTGGTGGACGAAGATTCACTTCAAATGAAGAACTGATAGCCAGAGTTGACAATTAGTTTACAGGCCTGAAGGAAACTCATTTTTGAGATGAGATCAAGGCACTGGAACTTCGTTGGACCAAGTGCATTAATTTACAAGAAGACTACATTGAAAAATAAAAAGAAAGTTTCACTGATGTAAGTACTTTTTTTCTATTCTGTTTCAAGAACTTTTCAAACCACCCTCGTAGATTTTTAAAAATTGTTAAAGCAAGAACAACAATGATTTATAGAACATAGTACTTTATAGAGCCAACATAAAATACAATGAAGAACAGACTGCAAATAGCATTGAACACAATGAATGGAGAATAGTAGTAAAGGTTATAGAACCGGCCGAGCACTCATTTGCGATCACTTAAATAATATTGTTTCTTTGGAGGTTCACCAGAGTGCACCAGGGAGATGATCCAGGTGGCCTCTATAAAAAGGCCTGTGTGAACTGTATGGATGCACGATCTCTGAAATCATGCACATTATGAGCGAAGGTACATCAAAAATCACCACAGCGGTATAATTTACCTGTAGGTTTTTTCTGTCACCACTAGTGTTGACCATTCACTGGAAGAAATACATCATGTGGTGTCACCGCCAGACACCACACTTGCTAGGTGGTAGCTTTTAAATCGGCCGCGGTCCGCTAGTATACGTCGGACCCGCATGTCGCCACTATCAGTGATTGCAGACTGAGCGCCGCCACACGGCAGGTCTATAGAGACTTACTAGCACTCGCCCCAGTTGTACAGCCGACTTTGCTAGGAAAGGTTCACTGAGAATTACGCTCTCATTTGCCGAGACGATAGTTAGCATAGCCTTCAGCTAAGTCAATTGCTACGACCTAGCAAGGCGCCATTTATCCTTTGCTATGTATCTAATGACGCACATACTGTATCAACAAGACCAATGTTCACCAATTCTGGATTAAAGTTAAGTATTCCAGCAGCTACGTACTTTTCTTTATAGCATTCATTACGTATCCTGTTTCAGACCTCACGCCAGCCTGCGTGAGTTTAAGCGCATGCCTTTCGGTTACCCGTCACTGTGGATTGGCTGTCTTGCCAGTCCACAACACATCAAATGATTGAAGATGATATAAGACTGCTTGTACTTGATCCTGTAAAGTTACCAGTATGGGCAGACCCAGAAAAAATGGGACCAGGCAGACTGTTTCATCATAATATGAGCCTGAAGTTTTGTTGCACGGCCCTCCAGGAGAAAACAGAGGTAAATTAAGCACAGAGAACATCTAACTGTTGATACGGAACTTGTTGAGAAACCAAATGCACTTCATCACTGATGGAAAATCAGTTAATGTAGTTGCAAAACGGTATACGTTCTTTTGTACAAAACGTACGGTCGATCAAAGTAATCGGGAGTGGGTTGCAACTTTGCAAGGCCTTACAAGGGATTGTGCTTTTGAGTGTGAATGTGGACTCCCTTATTCAGATACTATGATACGTGATGCAATTGCACAGAACATTTCTGATGTTCGTATACGGGAGCAAATTTTGAAACTCGTCAATCCCTCCCTTCAACAAGTGATAGACATATTGGATAGGCAAGACACACTTGACTTTGCTCAGGAATCATTTGAAACTTCGCCAGCTGTGTGTCACATTAACCGGCCCGTCGGGCGAGCTGCACGGAACTGTAAACAGCCCTCGCACACGTCCGAGCAGCCACGTGTCACACTCCAGCAAGCAAATGCAGTACTAAAATCATGCCCAGGGTGTGCTACTAGACATTCACGTGAGAATTGCCCGTCACGCCACGCTATTTGCTTTTCCTGTAATAAAAAAGGACATGTTCAAAGTGTTTGCCAGAAAAAGCTCAGATCGGACACTAAAAACCATTCCAGGCCCTTTGCTTCGCGCCGGAATCACACCAAGAATACTCAGGCTCGTGAACCTTCACCCATGGAAATTCATGTAGTTAATTCCACTCCGCCTAGTGCCACTCTCTCTAACAGTGCCTGTGTTCGTCCCCCAAAAAGTGTGCGTCGACATCGACGGAAATCACGTCAAGTCGCAAGTGATTCTGTACCAGTGTCTGTTCACGTTGCACGAGACAGTCACTCTTGTCGTCAGCAGGACAATAAACTTTTTGTAGACTTGGACATTGATGGCAATGTGATCCCATTCCAGCTCGATACCGGGGCTGCAGTTTCATTGTTCAATAAAGACACGTACAAACAACTGGGCACACCTCCGTTGCGTGCCGCAAATGTTAAGTTACATAGTTATTCAGGACAGCATATCCCTGTGTTAGGATAGTGCAGCCTTCTTGCAACATACAAGGGACAAACAAAACTTGTGTCATTTTACGTACTTCGTTCTTCTTCTGCAGTGAACTTGTTTGGTTTAGATTTATTTCAGTTGTTTAACTTGTCTATCGTCAATCAGGTCCTATCAGTGAACCAGACTGTGCCTTCAGCCAGTGTTTCTCGTCTATGTGAAGAGTTTGCAGACATTTTTGCACCAGACCTTGGTTGCGCTAAGAACTATAAAGCACATTTGGAACTGACAGTAAACGCGCAACCGAAATTTTTCAGAGCGCGCAATGTTCCCCACGCATTGCGTGATGAAGTCGCAAGAACATTAAACGATTTGGAATCACAAGGTGTGATTGAACGTGTGCTGGCTTCTCTCTGGGGCTCACCCTTAGTAATTTTCCCAAAACCTTCCGGAAAATTGAGACTTTGTATGGACTTCAAGGCTACGGTGAATCCACAACTAGTGATTGCGACTCATCCTGTACCCCGCCCGGAAGATCTTTTTGACAAACAGTGCCCGGGTAAATATTTTTCGAAGTTGGACCTAGCAGATGCGTACTTGCAAATACCGGTGGACGCCGAATCACAGCGCGTTTTGGTGTTTCACACGCATCTTGGTTTGTATCGATTCAAAAGACTGCCATTCGGGTGTGCATCCGCCCCTGCATTGTTTCAGCAATATCTGCAAACTGTTTGTGCGTCGGTCCCTACTGCAGCAAACTATCTGGACGATATTGTGATCTCCGGAAAGACGGAAGAAGAACATTTAGCCAACCTCCGAACATTATTTCAGGTCTTGCGACAAAATGGTCTTCGCTTGCGAAAGGACAAATGTGTGTTTTTGCTCATGACTTACCATATTTGGGACATGTAATCAATGCTCAAGGCATACATCCGAGTCAAGAGCACCTCCGTGCAATACAAGACTTGCCTTCGCCGCAGAATTTGATGCAGCTACAGAGTGTGCTGGGAAAAATTAACTATCATAACCATATCCCACATGCCTCTTCCATTTCAGCTCCGCTTCATCGCTTACGCCGCAAAGGTGTTCCGTTCGTCTGGACGACGGAACGCGAACGTGCCTTTCGCCAGTTGCTTGCTCATACTTGCCTTATGCCATTCGATCCCCAGAAACCCCTTTTGTTGATGGTAGATGCATCGGATTTCGGGATCGGAGCTGTGCTTGCCCACAAAGATGGATCACATGATCGCCCTATTGCCTTTGCGTCCAAATTGCTCTCATCAGCGCAAAGAAATTATTCACAGATAGAGAAAGAAGCTTTGGCTCTCGTATTTGGTGTTACTAAGTTTCATGATTTCTTGTATGGTCATCCCTTTACCATCATCACAGACCACAAACCTTTGACATCGCTTTTTCATCCGAACAAGCCTGTACCTTCACGTACAGCGCAGAAATTCATTCGCTGGTCTATTTTCCTCTCGCAGTACCGCTACGATATCTTGTATCGGTCCACTGCTAAGCACGGAAACGCCGATGCGTTGTCCCGTTTGCCTGTTGCTGAGGATAGAGCATTCGATTCCTCCGAACTTGCTTGCATGTTCATTGATTCGGAAACAGATGATGTGGTCAAATCGTTTCCGATTGATTTTCGTCGTGTAGCTACAGCCACAGCTGCTGACCCTGTCCTTGCTACCGTTTTGTGTTTTGTTGCTACGCAATGGCCCTTGTCAAAGTCACGGATTGAGGATCCGTTGGTTCGCCGATTTTTTGCTCACAAGGAGAGACTTTTTGTTCGACGTGGTGTTTTGCTGTTGCGTTCTGCTAATGATCAGTCCAGAGTCGTGGTCCCGTGTTCGTTACAGTCCTCTGTCTTATGGCTTCTCCACCAAGGACATTGGGGTATAGTGCGAACGAAACAACTTGCTCGTCAGCACTGTACTTGGTTCGGAATCGATGCTGCGATTACGAATATGTGCTCTTCTTGCATGGCGTGTGCCGCACAACAATCCGCACCACCGCGGAAATTCTTTGCATGGCCGAAAGCCACTTCCCCTTGGCAACACTTACACATCGATTTTGCTGGTCCATTCTGGAATGCTCGATGGTTGTTTGTGGTTGATTCATTCAGTAATTTTCCTTTTGTTATCAGGATGTCTTCCACAACGTCATCTGTCACCATCCAAGCGTTATCCGCTATCTTTTGCATTGAATGTCTTCCGCAGACTATTGTTTCCAACAATGGCCCACAATTCATGTCCGCAGAATTTCAGTCATTCTGCAAGGCCAATGGTATTCAACATCTGACATTCGCGCCGTTTTCGCCTGAAACGGTGCTGCTGAACGATTGGTCTGGACTTTCAAGTCACAGATGTTGAAGTTGAAAGAGTCACATTCGCGGGAGGACGCGTTATTGCTCTTTTTGTCTTCATATCGCTCTCAGCCCCGAGATGGTCGCTCGCCGGCTGAGTTGCTCCATGGTCGTCCTCATCGAACCTTGATGTCTTTGCTGCATCCGCCACATCAGGTTCCTGTGCAGCGGCAAACGCCTGCTTTTGCTCCAGGCGACGTTGTATACTTTCGCAACTATCGAGGTTCACGGCGTTGGCTCGCAGGGCGCATTCTTCGCTGCCTCGGCCGCGCTATGTATCTGGTTTTGGGGGCCTCTGGTGAGGTGCGTCGGCATCTCAATCAGCTGCGCCTCTGTCGTCGCCTGGGTTCTGCCGCTCCCCATCTGCTTTCAGCGACGGTGCCGTCCGGTCAGCGCCCTGGGGACCCATCTACTGGCACGCCTCATCCCCACGTGTTACCGACGCTGCCTTCCCTTTTGCCCCATGGCGACGTGCTGCCGCCGCAGCCGCCGCCCGCAGTGGACGCGTCGCTGCAACCGCCGGGCGCCTCCCTGGGTCCCACGCCGCCGATCGCTTCCCGTGACCAGCTGTCCTCCGGCATGGATCTCTTGCCCGCTCCGGACCAGATGTCGTCTTCGCCCGTCGGGTGCCCCGACGCAATGGAGGTCGACCCTTCGGCCCCTCCTGTCTCTTTACGGGCGCATACCCCGCACGTTGGCGTGCACCCTGGACTAGGTTTTCAGGCGTTTCCTAGCTCCCCTCGGACCGAATGGCCGGGTACGGGTGGCACAGCCTCGCCTGTTGTTAGGCTCCCCACCTCGTCGCAAATGTCAACATGGGGTCCTCCCCACGGCGGGCGGAAGCCTTATAATACAACCGTTCGCCGATTTGTGGTGCGATATTTCTGTGGTGTCACCTCCAGACGCCACACTTGCTAGGTGGTAGCTTTTAAATCGGCCGCGGTCCGCTAGTATACGTCGGACCCGCGTGTCGCCACTATCAGTGATTGCAGACCGAGCGCCGCCACACGGCAGGTCTATAGAGACTTACTAGCACTCGCCCCAGTTGTACAGCTGACTTTGCTAGGAAAGGTTCACTGAGAATTATGCTCTCATTTGCCGAGACGATAGTTAGCATAGCCTTCAGCTAAATCAATTGCTACGACCTAGCAAGGCGCCATTTATCCTTTGCTATGTATCTAATGACGCATATACTGTATCAACAAGACCAATGTTCACCAATTGTGGATTAAAGTTAAGTATTCCAGCAGCTACGTACTTTTCTTTACAGCATTCATTACGTATCCTGTTTCAGACCTCACACCAGCCTGTGTGAGTTTAAGCACGTGCCTTTCGGTTACCCGTCACTGTGGATTGGCTGTCTTGCCAGTCCACAACACATCAAATGATTGAAGATGATATAAGACTGCTTGTACTTGATCCTGTAAAGTTACCAGTATGGGCAGACCCAGAAAAAATGGGACCAGGCAGACTGTTTCATCATAATATGAGCCTGAAGTTTTGTTGCACGGCCCTCCAGGAGAAAACAGAGGTAAATTAAGCACAGAGAACATCTAACTGTTGATACGGAACTTGTTGAGAAACCAAATGCACTTCATCACTGATGGAAAATTTTAAAAGCATCTAAACGAAACAGATTTTCAATGTAAGCATTGTCCACAACTGGGAATGTTAATGAACAATCCACAGTCTTGCAAGTCACAGGCAGAAAACTGCTCAAGAATGGGAATCTGTTGTTTGTTATTACTCTCCAGCCTCTGTGACAACTGTAGTCAGAGGGCAGAACTGATATACACATAAAACGAGAATTCACCAACATTGCTGCTGCACTCATTTCCACCTGTACTCTCAATAGTTTGTTAAACTCACACACTTCAGGGTATAACTTGCTTCATGACACCGTCACTACTCACACACTGTTCACATCCATGTTTGTTTCATTCTCATAGAGGTTTGGAAAGGCATTACATACAGAAGCAGTGTGTCCTTTCCTATGGTACCAATTACACATTGCCAAGCACTTGGGACAAGTGGTTCATTCATGTTCAGTAAGCAGTGTGGGCATAAAGTTAGCAGGGCACAGGGCTACTGCTATTTTGATGTGGACTACTGTTGACACGAATGACGATTACCTATGAAATGCTCAGCCATCTGCTGGATTGCTGCAATAATGTCTACATTCCCTTGCAAACTGACTGAAGACTGAGAGGAACTTATTTCTGAAACTTCAGACCAGGCTTCTATCTGACTACATGCAGCCCATGAAACTTCAGATGACTGAGCTATGTTCAATACTTCCACAAGCGTAGGATTTTCACATTATAGAGCTCGCTCTTGAACTTTCCTATCAGGAGCAAAACACATGATTGCATTACAAACTATTTGATCTGCATAGGATTTCTTATGAACATTTGTCACAAAATTACAATGATGGCTAAGTCCTTGTAGTTCTGCTGCCCATGCCATATATGATTGTTTTGGCCATTTTTGGCAGCAGTAAAATTCTACATGAGCAGCAATAACATGAGTACATTTACAGTGTTAGGTAGAGAGTAATTCACACATATGATCAAAAGAAAGATTTGAAAGCTCTTGTATGGGGATGAGCTGGCACAACAACTGATATGTGCAAGATGAATTCCATGACAAAAAAAGGGCTTTGCACAAGTTTATGTCTGTTATCCCAAATGCCTGGAAATGTCATCATAGACATTTTTTCTAAGCATCCCAGTCTTCTTCTGCATCATCATATGCAGTGAATGTCAGCGGATACGTAGTTGACGGCGCTGCAGGTTGTGTCAGTATAGTCATTAAACTGGAAATCGCAATTGTCAGTGATTGCTACTGCTCAAGAAGAGATTTAAGCACTGCCTCCATGAAACATGAGAATCAAACTCAAAGGACCAATGACTGAAGTGGAACACATGGATTCAAATACTGTACTCATTGCCAAAAAGTATTCTAACTAAAGAACACTAATTCAAATTCACTGCTCAAACAGTATACACATACGGAAGACAAGGTACAATATTATTAGCAATACACAAGTTGCCAGCAAAGCCTTGCACTCCGGCCTTAATAGTCATTAGTTCCAACAGTGGGGTACAGCTGGCAGACTGTACATGCAACTGCTGTTGTATTAGCAGGCCGGGTGGCCTCTAATGGCTGAATGAAGCACAAACTTCACATGCAAACTATGAAGTGGTGCACACACAAAATTGATAGATTTGAGATTAAAGGAGATCACTCGCTGAAAAGCAGAACCAATGATTTGTCAATAGGCACACACAAAAGAAATAAAACTTGCTAGTTTTCAGACCTATCCATTGACTCACTAGCTAACCATCTCTAGTCAGCTACCAGGAATTCCTTACCTCCAGCTCGGTCTCACTGTCCTTTCCCGGGCCCCTTCCTAAGAACACACCCTTTCAGCAGAAGAAAAGACAGCAATAACAAACCTGCAAACAGATCAAGACCTAATCATTCTCCCTGCAGATATAGGCTCCATTACTCTTGAGATGAAGTGCTGTCACTGCCAGCTTTCTGACTCCTCCACTTACAAGCTCTGCCAGAATGATCCCATCCCTGAAGTCCAAATAAACTCCAATCCCCAATGAAATCCGTAGGCCCATCCCAGAACTTCTCAGCTGAGTCCACCTCCCTCCTCACCCTAACAACATTCTGCATATCCCCCTTCTACATACTCTTCAAAATCCACAATCTAAATAATCTTGGATGCCTTATTGTATCGGGCTATTGTGCTCTCACTGAAAGAATTTCCACTCTTGTCGACCACCGCCTCCAACCAATTTCCTGAAACCTTGCCTCCATCATCAAAGTATTAACCACTTCCTTGATCAACTTTACACCATGCCCACACCTTTACCTCATGGGTTGATGCCACCTCCCTATATACCAACATCCCTCTCGCCCATGGCCTTGCTGCCATCAAACACTACCTCTCCCAATATCCTTCAGGCTACAAACCCACCAACTCATTCCTTATATGTCTTACCAACTACAGCCTGACCCACAACTACTTTTGCTTTGAAGGGAAGGTTTACAAACAAATCTGCGGCATTGCTATGGGCACCCGCATGACACACTCTTACACCAATCCCTAGTCTGATTCAGGTTTATTGATGATATCTTCATGATCTGAACTCAGGGCTGCGATCCCTTATCCTCATTCCTTCACAACCTCAACATCTTTTCTCCCATCTGCTTCACCTGGTCCTCCTCTAATCGACACGCCACCTTCCTGGATGTTGACCTCTACATCACTGATGGCTCCATCCACATTAAACCCACTAAGCACCATCTGTACCTGTATTTTGACAGATGCTCTCCCTTCAACACCAAAAAATCCCTCCCGTACGGCCTAGTTAACTGTGGATGATGTATCTGCAATGACAAGAACTACCTTGCCCAGTATGCTGAAAGCCTCACAAAAGCCTTCACAGACAGGCAATACCCCTCAAACCTAGTCCACAAACAGATTTCCCATGCCATATCCTCACATGCTATTGTCCACCCACCTATATAACATCCTGGTCCATACCTCTGCCACTCTTATACCCAAACCCTTGACACAGCGGTCACATCCCCATGGAAAATCCAAGAGCAAGAGCTGTCCAATCCATTCTCCCAGCACTTCCTACTCCAGTCCTGTCACAGGCTTATCCTACCCTATCACAAGCAGGGCCACATGTGAGAGCAGCCTTGTCGTACGAGTTCTGTCCAAAAAATTCCGGAATATTTGTAATTTTCCACCAATGGTGTGTTGGAGCGAAATGCCGTTGGCATCCCTACACATGATTGTGTTTAATGTGTAACTGCCGGAAGTTTCATTGTTGTATGTCAGTTATGTATTGTTCAGTGCTCCATTGAGTAGAATGCTATGTTGCACAGCTTGCAAATTACAAGCTTTCAGAGTTAGAGCAGCTACTCCTCTGCACTAAATTTTGTGTGAAACTCAAGAAAACCTTTACAGATACACAGTAAATGATGCAGGAAGCGTAAGGTGACAAGTACTTAAGCTATACTTGGTGCTAACAATGGTTCACACAGTTTAAATATGGTCAGACAGAAGTTAAAGATGACCCTCATTCAGAATATCCTTCGTCTACTGACAACACTCATGTCAGGAAGTCAACGAAACTGGGCATGCCAATCAAAGACTGACTGTATGAGAGATTGAAGAAGAATGTAATATTTCATTTGGAACATGTCATAAAATCCTGACATAGCATCTCGGATTGCTTCATGCTGCTGCCAAGTTCACCACAATGATCATGAGTCAAGACCACGAAGACCTTTGCCTCGCAATCTGTGCAGAGATTTAGGATTGTGCCAATGAGAATGAGATGTTCCTTAAGAGAATTGTAATTGGTGATGAGATTTGGGTCTATGGTTGGGATGTTGAGACCAAGGTCCAATCTTCACAGTGAGTGGTGAAATAATCTCCAAGACCAAAAAAAGCTTGTCAGGTCAGGTCACATGTCAAAGACATGCTAATAATTTTCTTTTACGTAGAAGGATTAGTTCATCATGAATTTGTGCGAGAGAGACAAACTGTTAATTGATGGATGTTAATTGATTATGTTGTGATGCCTGCAAGAAAATGTGAGAAAGAAACAGCCTGAAATGTGGCAACTCAATTCATGACTTTTGCGTCACAGTAACACACCCACACATTCATTCCTCTCAGTGCCTGAATATTGCACAAAAGCCAAAATCACTGTGCTGCCTCATTCTCTGTACTCTTCAGTCTTGGCTCTTTCAGACATTTGTTTTAATTTCCAAAGTTGAAAATCCCATTGAAAGGACAAAGATTTGCAATGACAGATGAGATAAAAGAAAATTTGCAGACAGCAAGAGGAAAGGCACTGGCACTGTCAATCTTGCTGGAACCATATAGAGTCACATGTGTGTGTGTGTGTGAGCTTTTTACTCTAGTTCATCAAAGGATAACTCTGAAAGCTAGCCAGTTTTCTTTCTTTTGAGTGTGCCTATCGACAACTCAATGCCTCTGCTTTTCGGTGAGTGGTTTCCTTTAATCCTTAAATACTTTTATTATTATTATTACTATTGTTATTAGTGGCAGTGATCAGGTGCAAAGCACTGACGCCAGATTCTTCCAGGTTCTGTCAGTTCAGAAATAAGTAGTCCAGCAATCAAGTGATTTACAAAAACTGGGCCTAAGTAAAGAGCCCAAATTTTAACTTGATTGTTTTTACATGGAGGCACATGGTTTGCTAGGGACATGAATGGTACAGAGGCAGCATGTTTTATTTCAAGTTTATACTGTCAGTGGGGGATAGTTTGCTTTCTCTTCTGATAAGGAGTTGTAGGTAGCATTCACAATCCACAGACAATTGCTTCATCATTATATAAAAAATAGATTGTTAGAAATAAGCATTATCAACTGTCTCAATGACTCTTTAGGTAGTGGTTTAATAAAATACCTACATAAATTAAATATCATTTATCTTTCATTACTTCAAAAATGAAAATATTCAAACTTAATTCTCTTGCATTCTTAAGTTTGGTTAGGGGGGAGGAGGAGGGGGAGGGAGAGCATTGGATAATACCTGATTGCACTCAGGGGTAATGTTCTTAAAAAGGTTGGGAACCACTGCTCTCTATACAATAAATGTGTGTGTGTGTGTGTTTTTAGGAGAGGGAGAGAAAGGCATTTAACGTAGTTAAGTATGAATCTTTATATGGAAAAAGCCTTAAGAAATCATCTACACAAGCAGCATGTTGCCATATTCTCCACTGAGAAAGCACACTGTAGCTGTAAAACATGCAATTAACTAACTTGTGGTCTTCTGCTGCTCCCCCATGAATCAAAGAAACCTGTGACCATTTGTGCTGTCCTTTTTTATGTACATTGAACATCCCCCATTAGTCCTACATCAGTAAACCCTCAATTCTTTACATAATTTAACTCTCATGCATAAAAAAGCTTTAAATGTGTGATTACAAATGAATTAATGTCTTAAATATTGGACATTTGTTATGTAAGTGAGAAAAATTTTGAAAAAGGTTTTAAAGTATGCTTAAACTTTGTTGGAAGTTGGTAAGTGCATTCATGAAACATTAGATAAATAAAGTCTGAATAATGCATGGTACATTTTAAGCAGAAGCAATTTTTCATGCAGCTCAATGTTTATGGTGGCATATCTCCTGAATTGTGTGTCATACAGTGTTGTAATTTTGCAGGTACATTCAGTGGTAAATGTAGATTCTCTATCCACACTGTGTTGTGAATAGAGTTGGTACTGAAGAAGTAATAAATTAAAATGCTACATCTAATCTGTATGAACAGCAAAAATGTAGCAAGGAATAAACTTTTCTCCATTCATCATTCTGTGTGTGTGCGGGAGAGGGGGGGGGGGGGGATCAGGAAGAAAAAGTTTCTGGTCTTATTGTGTTAAACTTTTAACATAAGATTATACCTCTTAATGAGTATATTGTATGTCGTGTGACTAGGGCCTCCTGTTGGGTAGACCATTTGCCGGGTGCAAGTCTTTCATTTGGACGCCACTTCGGCGACTTGCGCGTTGATGGGGATGAAATGATGATGATTAGGACAACACAATACCCAGTCCCTGAGCGGAGAAAATCTCTGACCCAGCCAGGAATCGAACCCGGGCCCTTAGGATTGACATTCTGTCGAGCTGATCAGTCAGCTACCAGGGGCGGACATGAGCATATTATGATAGCATTTTAAATCTGATCAATAACTACATGAAATATTGAGAATCGAGTTTTTGATGACCCTAGAAGGATAGGCAAAGTGCAACATGTACCAATGTTCTAAGATGGGATGCAAAAGTGTTTTGTACTAAATACTGAGACAAGAAATCCTGCATCCACCAGACTGCCTAGATACATGTCTTTCAGGATGTAACAAGAAAAGCACTAGTTTGGTTTCCATTGACTGATATTTTTGGAATCCATGATGGTTGTCATGGAGGAGGTTGTTCTGCTTGAAATATCTCATTATATTTGAGTTACAACAAATGGACATCAACAAAACTGGACAATAGTTTTCTTGACCATTTCTGCTACCATTCTCGTAAACTGATGTGACTTACACTTTTTTCCATTCACTCTGCATAGTGTCTTGTCTGAGGCATCTAGAGCATATTATGATTAAAATGGGAGCTAACTCAGTGGTAAATTCTTTCTGGAATCTGACGTGGATTCCATTGGGCCCTGGAGTCTTGTCCCATTGTAGCAATTTCAGTTTCTGCGTTTTTCAGCACCACTGACACAAATATCTAATCGTTCATCTTTTGCAATGGTGCAAGACAGTACTTCTGTATCTTACTTTGTAAAGTCCATAGGAAAGTTCTGGTAGAATAGTGTGTATGTGTATGTGTGTGTGTGTGTGTGTGTGTGTGTGTGTGTGTGTGTGTGTGTGTGTGTGTGTGTGTGAGGGCGCGCATGTGTATGTGCGTATTTTACTCAAGCTCAAAGAAAGGATTACTCTGAAAGGAGGTAGCAAGTTTCCTCTCTTTTGTGTGTGTCTATTGATGAGTCAATGCATCAACTTTTTTATTGTGTGGCTCTTTTAATTCAAAAATATTTGCTTGTTAAAGGAACATTTAAAAATGGAGTTCAGCATTTTGGCTTTAGCTTTGTTGTTCTCAATTTTGGATTCTGTTTAATCCTAGAATGTCTGGGACACTAATTTTGGTGCCATTGACGGCCTTTACATATGACCAGAATTTCTTTCAGTTTTGTGATAGATCCTTGCTAAGATTCTGATATGGTAGTCAGTGCAGGCTTCACACATTACCCTTTTGGCAGCTAAATGCATTTCATTCAAAATCTCTCTGTCTGTAGCTGAATACTTTGTTTCACAAATATTATACAGTAGTCTCTGTTTCCTTAGGAGTTTCTTTACACTATTGATTATGGAGAATTTCTTTACACTGTTGATTATGGATTGTTCCTCCCAACATAAAACTGTTCTACTAAGTGCATATCCATCCAGCTCAAACTTGAGCCACAATAGCTCTACATGCTCTTCACACAGGTAAATGTACACAGTTCCTCTCTCTGATATTTGTGACTGCCTCTTTATCTAGTTTACTGAATGTGTAGCTCTTGCTAGTCATTCTAGTTGCTCTTTGTACATTATTTACTAAGTGCCTCATGCTCACAGACACCAGTTTAAATGTGGACGCCCTTAAAGAGATCACCTCTATTTATGGCTGAGATGCCTCAATGTGCCTCTTCTAGGAAAGACAAGGACGACCTGGCCAAATTGGGATTGAACATCACTCATCAATGCACATTTGAATTACAATTTATTAAGATTACAAGATTCCACATAACTCAGCAAACTTAAAAGGATGGCACTCACAACCAAAGGGTATAGTTACAATTTCTAAATTGAGAGCACTGCAAGGCAAAGATTTAGGTATGATGAAATTTACCAAATATTCCTTACATCAGTGAGCATTTGAGAGTGAAATGATATAATCTTGGTGGTATATGCTTTAAATATAACCAAACAACTCTTAAAAGCTTTTAGCAGTGCGTGAAATAATGTACACAAACTTACAGTGACACCCAACTGAACCTTAACTGGGCACATCCAGTGACAGTTAAATCAATTTTGATAAAATGTTTTAAGAAAAGACATACACAACAATTGTAATAAGAAATTTGAAGGTGAAACTTTTACAAAATATTCTGAGCAACCTTCTGATATTGCAAGCGGATTGCACCAGGCTGTAGAACCCATGACACAAGAACATGGCCAAGCAACTGAAATTAACTGGTTCTAAAACATACACAAGCCTGTTATTACAAACACAATAAAATTAACAAGCACACTATATAGTGTGGCAACAAACAGCTGAATCTCACACTCTGGGGATTAGATTTAGGGATTAGCTGCATCCCTTTCTTCAATACCTATTGTAATATCTCTTTATATTCGATGAATTATTCAGATACAATTTTACCCTTGAATGACGTTTACTAATTTTCTATCTTCATACTCGCAGAATCCATGCGAAAAGTAGTTCATACAATAGCTATGCCATGAGCGCATAAGTATTCTTTGTAGTACTCTCTCTGGTGGTTGTTAAAAAAAAAAAAAAAAAAAAAAAAAAAAAAAAAAAAAAAAAAAAAAGAGGAGGAAAGGGAGCTTCCGAGATTGTCTTCGTGCCGATTAGCCTGAGCTTGGTTTGGAAGAACTGTAATCTGATTATTGAGATTTATCACAGAAGATAACTGAGACGAAAATGTACGATTAAGAGGAAATATATATATAGATTGCTCAAAGGTGTGTATTTGAAATTTGAGAATTAATGATATTTATCGATATATTGCGTAGTTGTTAATCAGAAGGGAACTTCCGAAAGACTGGATACGAGCCTGCATTTAGTAATCCAAGAGCTCCATTACTTCTTCGGAAGGTTAAACTTCATCAAAGCCAAATATCCGCTTGATATGAGGTTTCCCGACTGATTATACAACGCTCCCAAAATTACGAGGCATTTTATTTGTATAGACTAGCAGACTGCCGCAAAGCACGAGCCTGCAGAGAAGAAGAATCATCGCCTGATTTCATTCTAACAAGTAAAATTTCAGAATCATTTTGAGTGACTGAGCTATGACTGTATTTCCTATCATGAATGATTGATTGCTCGAACGAATTGAGAGCTACGGAATTACGTAGAAAGAAAGAAAAAAATTACAGTGGCGACCGTGACAGGACTCTCTTGGATTGTTATATAATATATGTCTTTTTTTTGTTTCATGAAAACCAACGAGAACGAGAGGTAACTAATCTGAAGAGAGATTCGGTGCCCATAGTAAAAGATTGCTGATACCAAGAAACGATTTCAACTATTGGACAACACCGAGACTACAGAACAAGGCCAGAGAAATCTAATTTTTTTATCCTGTAGTAAAAATAGTTTGAAATCAATTTAGAAAGAACTTTTTTCCAGATAGTAGTTAGATTGTAGAACTGTATATTGTGTGATTTTCGTATCTGGACATTGAACTTTATACCATCTGTGAAGTAATTTGAAAGTTAAGTGTGTGTACGACAGTAAATTTGAAACTGTATTTAGTGACTGGAACCTGATATTGACAGTTATTTAATGGTACTGACTAGAGTGGCATTTAAAATGTCATTGAATCAGCAACGAGACGTGCAACAGCCTTCAGCTGTTTGCACAGAAGCAGAGGCCACGGATAGCAATTCTGAGACTGTTGTGCCTAGCGGTAGCAATATAAATATTCCCGCTGGTTCAGAAAACATTCATACAACAGCTGATCAGAGGGTTGTTGACACATTAGTTGTTATTATGCAACAGTTGTCTCTATTAGTCGAAGGACAAGCGGAGGTAAAACGAGACTTATCCGTTATACAAAATGAACTCCAAAATCAATTAGCCGAAAATCAAACAGAATTACAAAATCGGTTAAGAGCAACCTTTACCGAATTAGATCAGAGATTAAATACCCAGACACAGGAAATAAAGGAACAGGCAGAAAGGACCGAACAGAATCTTATTGCTCGAATTGAGCAGGTCCGCCAACAATGCCAAGAAAACAATAGTAAGTTAAAAGCGGAACTAACCGAATATGTATCCGTCAAAATTGACACGATACAAAAACAAGTAGAACTGGTTCCTCAAGTAATACAAGCTCAAAAGGACATACAGTGTTCCGTAGCTATGATACCAGAAATAACAGAATCCCAAGATAATCTAAAGAAGCAATTTGACGAAGTGAAGGAAAAACAGGAGATAGTGGAACATAGAATGAATGTACTTGCGGGAAAGTTTTCAGAAATGACATTAGAGCGGCAAAATTCTCCTTCGGAAACGATAGAAGAAACTGTGAAAGTAGCTTTACAGTCAATTTCAGAGAGTTCCGAGGATAATTTTTTTAACAAAGGGTTAAAGGAAGTTCGAGAACAACTTGGCGAAGATTTCTCGCGTTGGAAAGAAAATATCGAAAGATCACTAAATCTCTCGCAGGAGGATTTAGAAACACCGAGAAGTAGGAAACAAAACTCTCAATCTGTGCGTGACATTCCGTCCACGTCAAGATCCAATGTAGACAGAACTGGTACGTCACAAGTTAGATTCGATATAACGGATAGCCACAGGGAAGAGTACGAACAGGATGATTTTTGGAATCGTAGTACCGTTGAGGAAAAGATGATTAAACAGAGACAATTTCAAATCTTTAACCCTGAAAAAAAGAATGTTCATCCTGTAGTCTTTATTCGAAGTTTCAGAGGTCTATTTCCACGATCTTGGACAGAATGGCAAAAGATTAGTTTTGTATCTGGATATATACAAGGAACAGGAGCATTGTGGGCATCCGAACAAACATCTTCTTGTAAATGTTACAAAGAATTTGAGCAGGCTTTTCTAGCAAAATATTGGTCTGCTGGAATACAAGAAAGACTTAGGCAGGAAGTATTATATCCTGAGCCTTTCTCATTTTCTAGAGGATGTCTAAAGAGATATTTTGAGAAATACATTAATAAATCTTTGTATTGGGATGTACCGATTCCTTTGTCGGATATACTTAGAATACTCAAGTCCAGACTACCCACCAGTATAAGGAATCAGCTGTTATATATAAATGATAAGGATATAGACTCATTTATGACTGCGCTTGATCGTATTGATATAATTGAGGAGGACAATAAAAGGGCAAGAGAAATGTCATATCAAAGAAGAGCAACAGAAGCGAATCCGAGCTGCAACTCGAGTGGGAATGGCAGTAATGGTAGCAGTAACAATAATCATAACCAACTACACTCTCCGAGGAGACTTAGCAATGGACAAAATGCAAACAATAATTATTATCATAATGTAAACTTTAGTAATGGTGCAGCGAGGGGCTATTTTAGGAACAATAGGAATTTACAATAGGAATTTTAATCGATATAATCCAATGTATGGCAACACAGGACAGTTCTACCAACACCAGCAAAACAACAACAATAATTACACGAATCAAGCAAGACAATATAGACCGAATTCACCACAACAACCGATAATCACTGAAGTAGCTGAAGAGACAAATACCAATCGGACCAACAGTCAGTCAAACTAAACGTGACCGCATCGTGCCCCGGAGGAGCGGTCAGGGGATCTGTTAGGGGCGAAACAGTAAAATTACAATTGTTAAGATATAATGATGGTGAGCTGTTGACTGAAGAGTTAACAAAGGATTTAATAACGTGTCATAATGACAGATCGAGTGTTCCGGTATCGGAAGTATGTGTTGAAATAGAGGAAGTTCCAACGAATGTGATATTGGACACCGCCGCTTCCGCCAATGTCATCTCAGGCGCTCTTATTCGGAGAATTATTAGGAAGAAGAAGGTACCAATTTTGCCAGTACAGAACTGCAAAATCATCGGAGCTGTTGGAGCACGCTCTCCCAATGTCAAAATACAAACACAATTAGAGATGAAAATGGGAAATGTAGCAATAA